>NC_056413.1:17936500-18281000 GCF_905147365.1 Aricia agestis
GCCCCCCTGAACGTACCTCGCTACGCCAATGGCTTTGTTACACCATGTACTTAAGTCAAAAAACTGCTATAAGTAGCTAGATTTCTGAAACTGTCATAGATTGTGTATATCTGTTGGCACTTGGCGCTATCACAACTAATACTAAAAACAAAATAAATTAAATATTTAAAGGGGCTCCATTTTTTACAGCTGTTTTTGCTTTGTAATGGTACGGAACCCTTCGTGCGCGATTTCAACTCGCATGTGGTCGATTTTTTATTATTTGAAAATCGTATAAATTGGTGGAAAACTAATTTTTATATACAATGTGTCCCGACACCAGAGTCCGAGCCTTTAGTGTTATGAATTATGATGTATGGCATATTCTTCCTTCTCTCTTTCTCACAACTTTAAAAATCTTTGAGGGTCAATTTATACTAGCACAGTGTCGAAGTGAAGCGAAGCGAATTCCCAAAAACTGAGCACAGAAAATTCAACCTTAACTCCAGACCGTAACGCATACATTACTTGTGCGAGGCCAATCAGCGTTGGTCGGGCGTGTCGACGCGAATTCGCGAGGATGCGCGCGGATTCGCGCGCCTTTTTAAGTTCTCAGAAGTAATAAAGTGCGTTAACGCTTTGGAGTTAAGGTTGAATTTATTATATTCAGTTTTAATAATTCGCTTCGATGCGCTTCGACTCTGTGCTAGTATAAATTGACCCTCAAAGATTTTTAAAGTTGTGAGAAAGAGAGAAGAAATATATGCGGTGATGAAGTATTTTCCTCCAACATTAACAAACACAACAATAAATCGGTCGGTTCAGCTGTTTTCGGGATTAGCGCTTACCAACTATTTAGCTGTTTTTTAGCCTTTGCAATATTATATTAACTTTTAATAGTTTGTGTAATAGGGCGTGCGTGCATTGGGTAATGTATAAAATATTTCTAAAGAATATACTCAAAATTAAAAACTGTCAAGTCGCGCCGTGAATATTTTGAACTCAATATGTTCAAATTCTTAATCGAAGTCGGGTTATGGGTGACCCTTATTTTTAGTACCTACTTAGACTAAATTAAAGACTATATTTATTTCTTGAATAAAACAACTACTGGTTATAAATCTTATTTAATAATAATTAATAATAAAAATAACAATCAGTTTCATTACAAATACTTATTACAGACTAATAGTAATTAGTTACGGGGGTTTACACGACGGCTAGTCGCTTCACAATTCACATTTTTGCCAAATTGCTCTGCGACCAACCTAAAAATTAACGCAGACGATTTTGTGGCAAAAATCGTGCGGCTTTAGTTAGTCGTGTAAATCCAAATACATACGAATAACGCCGATTTACACTGATACAGTAACTTGTGCCATCACTGAAATCCGACATTGGGTCACAAATCGATTGTTTCATTCCTTAGATTAATTACTTTTGGCACTTTTAAACAAACTGTATCAATATCTACATATCCGGAATCCAGTAGCGGTATTTTAACATGTACTATTATAGAAGATGATTCGTAGGTCCCCCACGTAATTTAGTCGCGTTATGTCAAACTCAGCCGACAGATCGCGACTACAGAGTAGACAGAACTAAGGAGTACCTCGACTTGGGCGCGACTGTCACTTTCAACATGTTTCACAATGCTCAGTAACAAATTAGTACAGCGCGCGCCACCCGATATAACATAATAAGTCAAACGTATAAATTTCGATATCTCTTCTGAGTCGACTTACTCGCTAGTTCTGTTTACTCTGGAAACTACTAATGAATTGACATAATGCTACCAAACGACGGAGGTCCGTCAACTGCCTATAAATCAATTTCTTCGATGGTACTTCTATCCAGTCCAACGACCAGTTGCGGTATATGAACATGTTTCTAAGTCCAGAATGGAGAAGCTGGCATCATCGGCAGTAGTCGAGGTGTGCTATAGCGGTGAGAACTGCACCATGGTCCTGATGTCTTTGATCAGCACCTCCAGGAAGCCGCGCTGCACCGCCGGCTGGTTCTGCGGGATACAGAGTTTACTGTAGGTATTATTAAACATTACAAACATTACGAAACCTATTCTTGCTCGATATTTATAACAAAATTTTGTAACGTATCAATTCAGATCGCAACCCGACGCATAGAATGTAGATGCATATTTTCTAAATTTGTATTAAATTGACAGACTTCAATTGCGTGAGACAGATGATGGATTTGACAGATTTCAATGTAACTTGCATGCCAAGTTACATTGAAATCTGTCAAATCCATATATTTTATGGAAATGCATCTCACGGCATCTACGCGTCGCTTTGCGTTGCGGTCGGAATTGACCCTAAGACTACCATTTCAATCGCCATTACGATTTATCTTAAAAGATTGGTCGTTCTATAACCCTAATACCTTGGTGGTGTCGAGCAGGTCGTCGGTAAACCGGTCGCTGAACACGGCGATCAGCTCCTTGCGTAACTCAGTCGCCTCCTCCGCGCCGCCCACGCTCAGTGCTGTGCCTTTTGGTTCTGAAATTGAAGAGGTAACATGAGTCTTCACCACGGGACGAGAGAAAAATTCGAGGGCCACTTGTCTTTACATAAAAATACGTCATTCGCTTACCAACAACAGTAATTACAAGCTAAAAGGTATTGAATTGTTTATAGCGGTCTAAATAGTATAGTAGTAACTAAGGTAATGATCTAAATTTATGTGTCAATAGATTTGTTATAACGACGCCGACAGCAAAATATTTAACTTCACGTAGTAGACTTCTGACTTATAGCTGTTAGTAATATTCTTTAATATTTGCCGTATTTAATATTTAGTAGGTTGGTAACTTTTCAAGCGAATGTTATATACTAAATAAGCACGCTTAATTCATGAAGACCTAAGCGGCCGCATCCTGCCGCGATAACAAAAGATAAGCTATTGTGTCTCGTTATTCCACGATCGATGGGTTAAAGTGTAACAATTAGTTCACTTACCGCAATGTGGCGCTAGCGCAGTGCGCAATTGTCGTCGCGCATGTGCCCACACTAGATACAAGGCGGCGTGCGCGGCCAGCTCGCACCGCGTCAGTTCGCGGCGGCGGCGCAGCGCGCGCGCCCGTAACCGCGACACCGCGCCCGCACGACCGTTTGTGTCGTTACCCGCGCCGCTCACGTCACCGCCCACTAGCTTCTTTATGTCTGTAATATAAACCTTATTTAAAAAAAACCGTTCTGCAAAAGTCATTATTGGATATAATAGGAATATGTAGTTATTTTTGCTAAAAATCTAGACAAACGAGTGATAATAATAAAAATTTATGTCACGCTTTAGCTATGTCAAGGAAAAAATAAAATTTAAAAAGAAGACTAAAAATAAAGAGAAAATGTGAAGAATAGTGATGTCACAATTTTAACTATATATATTACCGGGTAGCGTCATAGAGGGTGCGTTGTGGAGCTGCGTGGTGACGGTGGCGAGCAGCTTGCGGTGCGCGTGCACGGCGCGCAGCAGCGGCCGCAGTAACGCCAGCGCCGCGCGCCCCGCCCCCGCCGAACTCTCATCCGCCCCGCTCTCGAGCGAGCCGCGAGCGAATAGGAGTAGGTGGCACAGGATCTGTAGTGCACATAAATAAATGAGTATAAAGTAACTAATAACCCTACGAACAACTTAAAGAAATAATTAGAATGTCAAAATATGAAGGCATTTTTTTTTAAAGTAATGATAATATCAATAGCCATTTATTAAACCAATTAAGCTATCTTTTAGTCTAATATATTTGCATCAAATCAAATCAAAGTTGCACTGTACCTTATAATGCAAGTCCGCAGTGTCGCTATCATCGTCGGGGGAATCAGCAGGCGGCGGTGCGGCTGCAAAGCGCGGCAGCAGCGCCAGCAGTAACGCACGTACTCGCCGCACGCCCGCCGCGTCCGCCGCCAGCGCCGCGCCCGCCGCCCCGCCCCACGCGCGCGACGCGACACAGCACACCGCCTCCGCCTCTCGTAGGAGCGTTAGTGACGAGTGCGGATGCGCAGCCCTAACATATAAATAAAATATAAAATACTTTTCAATTACAATACATTTTCAGTGGCCAAGTGGCCGTTTAGCGCCCGCAGACGATAGACTTTAGGGTCAATTCAGACCACAACGCGAAGCGTAGATGCATTTTTCAATATGTACTGATTTGACAGCTCTCAATTGCGAGAGACGTCTTGCAAATCTGTCAAATCCATACAAATTTAGAAATATATCTGCGCGTGGGTTGCGGTCTGATTTAACCCTTAGTCGGTTAGTTTAGTGGAATGCTTAATCAATAATATATGGATTAATGAAGGTGCGCACAATAACGATTCAATATCGGCCGATAATAATGTAGTTAAACCCCAATTTGCTACTATCGGCCGACTAAAGGTATATAGTACGCGGGAGCGTATCGTTCCGCGGGATTTTTTATTTTTACTTAGAATAGTTCAACGTCTTTCTGACAATATTTTAAATCATTTTACGTCTATGTTTACAGTTATAATACATACCTCAGTATCATATCGACGCACTCGAGATGTGCGAGCAGCAAGTGTGTGATCTGCAGCACCAGGCTGTAGTTGTCCGCGCCGAGCGTCGTCAGCAGCGCGTCGCACAGCGCCAGCGCCGGCGACAGGATCTGACGGAACCTGGATGAAAATGTTTTAATCTTGAATATTCCTTTAGTATTCCTTGGTCTTAATTTCTTATAGCAATCACAACAGCATGTTAAACTTGTGCTAAAGTATTGTCATTTCGGTATCCATGTTATGTTAACGCAGTAGGTAACGCAATATAATACGTGTGTGCATGGGTACGTGTGTGCGTCCAGCTATAATAATTTAACATAGGAAATACTAGTTCGCGACCGGACTATAAAGACAATATTATTTTAAGCCCGTTTAACGAACACATAAAAATTAAGAAATTGGCCTCGAGCCTATTTGCGATATTCGAATCTCCGCGCGTTTGCTGACTGGGCTATAAACTAACATTAGTTTTTTTTTAAACCATAAAATATAATGTTGCACCTCACAGCATTGGATGACTGGGGTTTACAGTTTTCTTTAACGAATAAATTATCACGTACCTCTCAGCAGCGGGCGGCACGAAGGCCCGTTGATCAGCGGGCGCGTGTACGTCAGGGTGCGCGGCGAGCGCGGTGAGCTGTGCCAGCGCCGACAGCGCGCCCGCAGCCAGCAGCGTCTCGGCGGCGCCGCGCGACCCCGCCAACCGCACTAGCAGCGCCATCTTGCTCTCGTACACGTATAACACGCGTAGGGACTTCGGATTTGGTTCGAGCGCCTAGGCAGATAAATAAATGAATTAGAAACCATGCAATAATGCTTTAAAAGAATTTCGTTTGTGTAAATAAATATGGTTGTAAATGTTTCTTATCAGTCAGGGACTGTTAATCCAACTTTATTTCTACAGTTAATAGCATATTACTTAACAATATATTACGAAAATTCTAATGTAACAATAGCTATAATAAAAAAACATACCTCTTTCAGTCCTTCATCATCCTGTATCAGACTGTCAATAAGACTGCGGAGGTAGCCCTGATTAGTTAGCACGTGCAGCCAGTCCGTCGCCGGGTTGATCTCTATCAGCGTGTCGAGACACGACAGCGCGACCATGCGGCACACATCATGGCCGCCGCCGATGCAGTCACTACAGACCACCGCACACAGACTCTCGCCGAAACTGTCTATTACGTCTATCACCATGGACTTCAAAGTAGATTCCTCTTTACTTGGCTTCACTCGTGAACTGTCTAGGCGGCTGACGTACGTAGTATTCACTTCCTCCTCCGGATCAGCCGCGCTCGGCTTCAAGTTGACTATATTTAGGAAGTTGAGCAGCGCGCCGTACAGATTCACTCGCATCTTCTGAGTACACGCACCCGACACCATTATCCAGCTCAGTATCTTGTGGAGAATGAACTTGAGCGTCAGGGATTTGGTCTGCATTATCTGGTTGGAAGGTCCGAAGAAGCTAGCTTCGAACTCCGAGGATTTGAGAGACGACTCCCTCTTCTGTAGTATGTAGCAGTGGCGGAGGTTGACTAGCAGCAGTAGGATCGTTCCGGAAGCGAGGTTTCCGATCTGAGGCAGGACTTCAGTTGGCGGGATTTTATTGAGGAGGTCCTGGAGGATGTTGAGGAGCAGGTTCTTCCGTGTGTCGAGGCTGAGGAGGTCTTGAGGCGCGACGCAGAAGATGATCTCGGTGAGCTGTCGCCACGAGTCATAGTAGTGAGTGAGCGTCGCCGCCAGGTTGCGCTGCTTATTCACCTCCGTCACGTAGTCGAGGACCTGAGGATACAGCACGGAATAAGTGATACAGCAAAAGAAAGTTAATAGTAGTCGACAATCTTCTTACTCTGTCACATTTCCGACTATTACTTATATACAGGGTATGAAAATAAATGTCCAAAATATCTCGAACATACGTCATTCTCGCGATATATCGATATTAATTCCCTGTACCGTTATTCGAAGCTTATTTAATTGAGATAGGCACTACGTTTCCCGCCATTATATCCATACTATTCACTTCCGGTTACTTCCACTTTCGTCCCACCATGGTGAAGAGGTAGGGAGAGTTTACTAGAGAGCTAACTCGTCTGTCAGTTCATTGGCGTCTTGTTTCCCGCCCGATACGGTAGTGTTTTCGTACACAGGTATAAGTGCAATTTATTTCAAGGAATTACACAGGTATAAGTGCAATTTATTTCAAGGAATTACACAGGTATAAGTGCAATTTATTTCAAGGAATTACACAGGTATAAGTGCAATTTGTTTCAAGGAATTACACAGGTATATAGGAATAATAATAAATGAATATGTAAAAATACAGGTATGTTATATTCTTTTAATATTAATTAAATTACTTAAATATATTTAATATAATATGAGAAATAAAAAATATGAAAAGAGTACTAATTTAATAATTTATTTTGTTAATATAATGACAACTGTTTTTAATTAATTATATTTTAATTAATTATTACTATCGATGAAAAAAGTATAAAATATTTAATATTTTCATCTTAGTTTTCTTTAACGGTTTTTTACGGGTCACCTGATGGAAAGCAACTTCCGTCGCCCATGGACACTCGCAGCATTAGAAGAGCTGCATGTGCGTTGCCGGCCTTTTAAGAGGGAAAAGGGTAATAGGGGAGGGTAGGAAAGCGAATAGGGTAAGGGATTGGGCCTCCGGTAAACTCACTCACTCAGCGAAACACAGCGCAAGCGCTGTTTCACGCCGGTTTTCTGTGAGAACGTGGTATTTATCCGGTCGAGCCGGCCCATTCGTACCGAAGCATGGCTCTCCCACGTATACGTTTTTCCGTTCAAATAAAATTAATTATCATTTACAAATTTTATTTATCACTTACAAGTTTATAAACAATTTTAGTTTAACATAATGAAATTATTAATTTAATGACTAGCTTTTCAGCATTTTATTTTTAGGACGAATGGAAATGCTAGTAAAATATGTGAAAATGGTTGATACCAGTTGCAGATCCATCTGCACCGCGATGTACTTTCTAATTTCTAGCTCCGATAGTGACAGCTCATCCACTAGCTCTTCAGACTCGGCTAAGCACCGCAGTAAAAAAAAGGAGGGGGCAAACGCAGGTGTCACTCAGACCGTAATACAAACGGATGTACAAAGAAATTAGTGACATTGTAGTTGCAGCCGCATCAGAATAATACTCAGTATTTAAATAAGGTAAAAGACAATATTATATGTTTTTTAATGTTAGCCGCAACCTATATGACAATATTCCTGAAAAAGATTATTAATGCTTAATTTTAGGAACCATCCTAAATTTCCTAAATCCTCAGGAAATCATTAAAGCCTCCATTGTAATCTCCAACATCTAGACGACGCCTCTTGAAGTGATATAAGGTATGCAGAGGCTCAAAAAACTTATCTATCATCTCCAAGATTCACGAGCTTGGAGACTAATGAAGTAGTTCTAAATCTCCAATCCTCTGGCCATGATAAGGCTTTTGGAGGGCTTACTATGTGCGTCATAAAACATCGCGACTCACTACAAAACCACTCACTGACGTCACAAAATGGTTTAAGGAGGAGAATCCGGATTATACAGGTGTTAATAAAAAATTATCAGCGGGGCTAAAATGGTCGCCTTGGAGAATCATACATATTATGAATCATAATATGATTCATTTTATTTGTTTATTTATTTATTTATTAAATCACAAAATGGTCAATCTGCAGTCTGCTTGCAATTCATTGTCTAGTAATTTGTACTAATTTGACATTCGTCAGTTTGACGGTTTTGACGATTCAGTTTCTGAATTGATTTTAGAGGAATTGTGAAATGCGACCATTTTAGCTCCGGTGAACTTTTTTTCTGAAGGTGAGTATCAGAGTATCTCCTCAGATACGTTGCATAATATATGTGGTCACCGACGTGAGGTTATAACAAAACAAGTTCGCGATCCGACGATAAATACGTCTACAGTAGACGAAGCGTGGTAAGGTAAGCTGGTAGTCGGAAGTGTTTTGACCTCTGAGGAAATCACGTGCGGTCACCTTGCCGGCAGAGGGTAAAAAGCCCAGCGTCTCCTTCCAGGAGCACGCATCTCATAAAAAACCCTTACAGGGTTGTTGTGGTTGTTACCTAAACGATCTGCCAACGCAAGCTAGCAGTCACCACAGATCTCATTCAGTCCTACCGAGTAATCGTGGGTCATTTCGTGGACGTGGCACATCACGTAACCACTTCAAACAGGCAAACAGAGGATCTCTCTGAATTACTACATCAAAACAACGAAGTTCTGAACATGTTTTGGGTTCCAGATTTTTTTCAGCCGGGAGGAGAGATTCTCAATTGAATAAGCTTCGAATAACGGTACAGGGAATTAATAGTGGCGTTTTACCTACCAATAAAACGCATATTAAATTACTTACCTTATTTGAAGCTTATAGTTTAAATTCTGCCTGGTGAGTATAGACGCAATAAACTGTCAGACGAGTTAGCTCGCTTTTATAAACTCTCCCTACCTCTTCACCATGGTGGGACGAAAGTGGAAGTAACCGGAAGTCAATAGTATGGATATAATGGCGGGAAACGTAGTGCCTATCTCAATTAAATAAGCTTCGAATAAGGTAAGTAAATTAATATGCGTTTTATTGGTAGGTAAAACGCCACTATTATGTAGTTCGTCGATACGTTTACAATAGTTACCAATAAACGTAGTAACATTAGCAGAAATAATAATAGTAGTGAAGAAAAAAAAAGTAATATTATTGTTACGGATACGGACACACAGTGCCATCTAGCGTCAACCGGTGGGGGAACACAGACAACATCCCCCTACTTGATACTAGATGGCGTTAGGTGCGCGAGTACATGCGCGAATTTTTTAGAAACTTTCCACACTTGTTTACGAGAATCGTATACTTTCTAGAAAGGAACATTCTGGAACTCGTCTCGGCCCATATAAATAGCCGCAGGTAGACGAGCCAGTGAATCAGTTCAGTTTGAGCGATCTTCAAGGCGACTTCGGTGTGAAAACAAGTGATCAAGAGTGATACCTACGACATAGGATAGTGATAGTGCTTAGTGTTTTGGACCTAGTGTTTTGTGTAATTAAGGCCTGTATTCACTTCGATTAGTGATGAGTGCAGGTGAGTAGTGTGTGTGTGATTAGTAATCAGGAGAAAGTACGTGTGGACAGCGACTAATTGGTGCAAGTCCATTAATTTCTCCACACACTAATCACTTCTACTAATTACCTGCATTGGCACTAATCAAAGTGAATACAGGCCTCTAGACCTAGTGCTAGTGATTAAAGTCTTCAAGAGAGTCAGCAGGTCTCCTCCTCCTTCCAAATCATTCGAACCCTAGCACGTAACATGTTACCTTCTGTATCTCCTGTGCGACGAGGTTCCGTTGCGGCGCGGACGCTCGCAGCGACGCCAGCTCGCGCGACAGCAGCGCGTGCACGCGCGTCACGCTTATTCGCTTGCCGCCCAAACCTACAAACATTTATTATTTATTATCATATTTTTAACAAACGTTTATAGTACGACTAATGTTAGATTATTGTCCAGTTAAGGCAAACGACGCATGTTATTCGGAACGTGGACGTCAGTAGTGACATATTTCAAACGAAGTTTTAGGGGCATGTGTCAAAAAATAAACAACAAGAGTTTGTTGGTTTGGTTTTGAGAGCGTAAAACACTCGATAAGTTTCAAGGCCCAATCTATGCTAAAATAAATCGGTGTTAGCAGGACATGTAAGGGATGTAGAAGAGCTAAGAACTAATGGCAATGTTATTTAATACGAGCCAATATAATTCGCCGAACATCGGTGACTTTAGCACCCTATAAAACAAGTTCAAACTTATTAGTACTAACCCAACCAACCAAAAAACGTAACTAAACATTTGGATAAAGCAAGTCTAAACATTTTTATTCATTCTTACAGATAGATAATAATGATCGGGTTGTTGCTGGAGTAAAATGCAGCTGCGTTTATAACAAGAGCGGCAAGTGCAAACATATTGCTGCTTTAATCAGTAACAAAAATACGAGCAATACTTTATACTTGAAAAAAATAAATGTAATGTTTTTAAAAATCTTATTTTTGTTTATTTTTTACAACATTAATACTTTTGAAGAAAATCGGAGTCTATAAATTTACTAAAACACTGCAAACATTCTTGATGTTTCTGAGTCTTTGCATTAATACACTTTCAATCAATGAGTTCCTAAAATAGTAACATAGAATATCATTGCTTTCAATATGGATTCTTACTCGAGCAATATCATAAGTCCTTTCGGTTTCCTCTTGAGAGTACTCGTTTTGTTTTGCTCAAAATGGGGGCATAATAATTTTAACTTTTTTACCTCTTTCATCTAAAACTTGCTTACTTGAAAAACCTTTTTGATTCAAAACTATATCTCCAGCTTTTAAAAGATCAGTTAAACCAGTATGTAGTATCTGGTTTATCGTCATATTTTGTGAGTCACTATTTCTTCCACTTAATACTTTGGATTTAAATTAAATATTCTATTAAACAATCACTGCAAGGTTTGTCGTCGGGTTTTGGAGACCATGGTGATCCATCATTCATCAACACTAAAATAATAGTTAGGTACTCAATTAATATCTTTATAAAATGCAACTCGAATAAAATTGACTTGACTGATAATGCAATTTTAGGTTACATCGAATCACATACTTTTTCATTTTTAAGGCAGGTATCCATTTATATCTGATCTAATTTCCTAGTGGATTTAGGAAAAACATTAAATTTGTATACTGACTACCTATTTCTGCTGTTATTTTTGCAGTCTACGATACAAAAACAATTAAGACCAATTTCTAAAAATTTCGAAACAATATTGACAAGTTTGTTTGACTATTAGCTGAGCCTATTTTTCATATTTTTGCCACGGCAAACGCGGCAATCGCTTTCTTTACCCCCTCCACCCACTTCGCACGCTCCGAATAAGTATACACACCAAAACATACTCATATGAAATGACACTGGAGTGTTTTCATAGTTATACGCAATAATAATTTTATTTTATTTATTTTATTTGTACAGAAAAACTTACAGCTAAACAAATCTCAATAACGACTAAGTTTGAAACAAATAGCCATTTACAAGTTTTTACATTTAATGACAGTAGTGAGTAAGTATGTTAAAAATAAAAGTTAATAATTGCTAGGAAAAATTAATTAATATACTTAATAATAATAACCTATGAGTCACTGAACTGGTTTCATACCAAATGCATACGCCATCAATCGGTTATTCAGGAGAAAAGAAATCCTTATTTGCCAGTAATTTAATGTGTGATGGTTTGAACGTAAAGGCATCTATATTTGGGTGAGCACGAATGAGATCATTAAACTGGGCAGAAGACCTACAAATAAACGAATTGCGACGATAATTAGTGTTAAAGGGTGGAATGTGGAAAGGAAGAAAATTGCGGAAATATCTGGTGGGTACATTGTAGGTTATTTTGTTGTGTAGTTCTGAGGAGTCAACGTGATTATTAATAATTTTGCTAAGGTATACAAGATCCGAGACTTTGCGACGGTACTGCAAGGGAAGGAAATGATATTTAATACATCTAACTTCATAGTCGAGAAGGGTATCACCACATTTATACTGTAAGTATCTTAAGAACTTTTTTTGAATAGATTCGATTCTGTAAATGTAAGTGAGATAGCTAGGGTTCCATACTTCAGAACAGTATTCAAGTATACTGCGTACGTAGGAGCAGTAAAGAACTTTGATCGGCTTGAGTGCTCTAAAGTCTTTGCAGGATCTAATAATAAAGCCAAGTGCTTTCGAGGCCTTCTTTACAGCGTAGTCAATGTGCTCGTCGAAAAGCAATTTGGAGTCAACGATTATACCTAAGTCCTTTATCGAGTTCCTATGTGATAGTGCCTGATTGTTTAAAATGTAATTATGCTTAATAATAAGTAGTTTGCGAGTGAAGTTTACAACGAAGCACTTAGAAACGTTGAGGTCAAGTTTGTTAAAAGAGCAATATTCGCAAAATCTATTAAGGTCTTCCTGCAACAATTGAACATCAATACTTGAGGTGATCCGTTTTATTATTTTAGTATCGTCGGCATAAAGATAAAAATGTGAATGGAGAAAGCAGGACGACAAATCATTCAGGAATATCGCAAATAGAAGTGGCCCGAGTAGCGATCCTTGGGGAACACCAGATGGGACGGACATCCAGGATGAGATGAATCCATTCAGTGCCACAGCCTGAGAGCGGTTATTAATATACGAGGAGAACCACCGGAACAGGTTGCCGTGTATACCTGCCTGATGGAGCTTTTCAAGGAGTATGCGATGATCGATTCGGTCGAAGGCCTTACTGAAGTCAGTGTAGATGATATCAACCTGGCAGCCTGAATCCATAGAAGAGCTGACAAAGTCGTAGGTAAGAAGGAGATTCGAAGTAGTCGAGCGTCCTCTCAGGAAACCATGCTGCTCAGGGATGAACCAATTGCATAGTGCTGAATAAACCTGGTTATAGACGATGCGTTCAAAAATTTTGGAAAAAATGCATAACTTAGAAATTGGTCTATAATTTTTAATATTAGTTTTATCACCACTTTTATATACTGGGGTAATGAATGCTGATTTCCAGATGTTTGGTAAGTGACCTTCGTTCAATGACCGTTGGAAGAGTATACTCAGAGGTGCGACTAGGCTTTTAGCGCATTTTTTTATGAAAATTGGAGGAATGTCATCAGGACCGGCACCTTTATTTAAGTCTACAGTTTCTAACAGTTTGAGAAGCTCCTCAATATTAATATTGATACTTCCTATATTAAAATTATTATTATTAAACGAATTTGTGACAGGAGAGGAAGCAATGGATCTAGGGCTAGGCTGAAGAAAATTGGTATGGAAATGAGTCGCAAAGAGATCGCAGATTTGGTCCCCAGTTGACACAGTTACATTCTCAAGAGTCATAGACGAAGGGTAGGTGGTCGACTTTTTATTGCTCTTAATGAAAGACCAGAAAGCTCTAGGGTCACATGTTATAGAATCTTGAACCTTGTTAATATAAGAGTCATAGCAGGTCTTTTCGAGAGTCTTAGCTCTTTTTCTGAGATGTGAGAAAGTTGAGTAATCACTTTGATTCCCGTAAACCTTGAATTTGCGGAAAATTTTATGTTTTTCTTTTAATACCTTAATGAGGGCGGAGCTATACCAGGGGGGGTAGGAATTTGGGCGTATAAGTTTTTTGGGTATATAGGAATTGCGGAGTTCAAACAACGTATCATAAAAAAGTGTTAACGCTTCATCTAACGGTTTATTACAAAGTAACTCGGTCCAGTTAATTTCAAAAAGATTTTTATTAATTAAGTCGTAATCACCGGAGTTGTAAAAATATTTTGTTCTTGTTTTATTCTGTAAAGGACTGTTTCGATTCAATGGTAAGGCTATATTTAATGACTTGTGGTGGGGGATATCATCAGGTACTAAGGGATCGGGACAGGTTGTGATTTCGAGTTCACAATTTGAGAAAACCAAGTCAAGGAACCTATTATTGTCGTTTCGAACATGGTTACGTTGAATAAGGTCACATTGAAGTAGGGTGTCTGTAAAATTGGTTTGAGCTGTACTGAGTGGTAATTCACAGGCTGCAGGGATCCCCTGTGGATCCCAGTCGATATGTGGGAGATTAAAGTCACCCAAAATAATGAACATATCACCAGGACAAGAGTTAATTGTGTCAAACAATTATGTGTGAAATTTTCTAGCTGCGCTGTGGACGTGTTGCCCAAGTTTTGTCTGCAGAGGTATATAGTACAAAGATGTATTTTCACAGAAGGTTCGTTGGGAACATTAAGTATAATGGTCACCCAGAGGTCCTCAGAAGTGGAGTACCACTCAGGACGACTCACCGCTGCAAACTCACGCCGAATACCTATCAAGACACCGCCGCCTAAAGACTGATTGGTCAATGAGTAATCTCGGTCGCGACGCCAAACCATATAGCGATCATCAAAAAGTTCTTCGTTATGAATTCCCTCCAGAAGCCATGTTTCAGTGATTGAAACGATGTCATAATTATTGAGTGCTATGTTTCTTTTAAAACACGATGTCTTAGTGCGTAACCCCCTTGCATTTTGATCAAAAATATTCAGCTTAGAAACCATTATAGAATAGTATGATGAATAAAATCAGAATAAGTAACAAGAGTGTTATGTTAAATTTGAAATATATAGAAATAGTTAAATTAATTAAAGTGCAGAAGGACAAGGCAAAAACCACCTTATCAATATTGATTTTCGAGTAAAGATACAAATACTTGCAGCCGATCTCATCAGGTGATTTAAAAAAAGTACTATTTAATTGGTTAATCAATATACTTACTAAGGCACAATTCTGAGTTACTACTATATAATAATATATTAAAATAAAATGTTTAATTTCATTATTAATGTAATTTACGTTCACAAAAGTGTATTTTTGCAATAGCTTATTATAGTTTAGTGTTAGAAAATGTAGGTACATAAATAATTGTGTAAAATATAACTTATACAGTATTGCAATCATATAACTGAAGTTAAATAAAATAGTTATAATACAAAGATCATAGTTAATTTTATGTAAATAGTGTAGGATATAATTTACGTTCACAAAAGTGTATTTTAGAAATAGCTTATTAAAGTTTAGTGATAGAAAATGTAGGTACATAAATAATTGTGTAAAATATAAATTATGGATTGCAATCATATTATAACTGAAGTCTAATAAAATAGTTAAAATACAAAGATCATAGTTAATTTTATGTAAATAGTATAGGATATAATTTACGTTCACAAAAGTGTATTTTAGAAATAGCTTATTAAAGTTTGGGTATCATTTAAGCTATCACCAATTTAATTAGTTTTGTTTTTCTTAAATAATAGGGGTTGTCCTCAAAATAGTAGATCTGTCACCAAAATGTAGTCACCAAACAATGCAAAATCAGTTCCACAATAAATCACCTAAAATCCTGAGATATAAGGTCTAGTACCAAATAAATGTTTTTATATGTATTATAATAGGTGTGTCCTAATAAGTATTTAAGCAAACCAATTTAAAGAGATCACCAATAAATCATATTATGTTACTAGAAAATTGCATTAAGTTCAAATAAAAAATTAGGGTTGTCATCATCGTTTCAACCAAAAGATTCTGCTACTTAACTAGACTCCCAAGGTTCTAAATTTCCACTGGTAGTATAAATTATATTTAAATAAAATTTTTAGCAGAGTAGTAAATAAAACAATTAAAGTCAAAATAATCAATATTTATTGTTTAAAATAATTACCACTGAACAATCAGCGCTGGTTTAAAATAGCTGGCTTATGGCTAGCAGAATAGTAGATAAAACACTTACTTAATTAAAGTTAAAATAATAAAAAAAAAATCGAACCTAGTTACCTACTACCCATCGTTGAGGCCGGATTGGTCAATTTTTAAAGCGCGCCAATTTGTCTCCGCCCCTTTGATCATTTTTTCATTAAAATTATAAATTGATGTATTAAATTGGTAACGAATACTATTAATTTAATATCTGAACGAAATAAAATGTTACTACTGTATTGGTGACAAAATATCAAATAAAAAGGAGTCGCAGTCAGGGATCGATAATCGATTTATTTGGTGACAGATCTACCATTCTGAGCACAGAGCTATTATTTAAGTAACAAAACTGTTATTATAAGAACGAAGTTTATATTTATGTAATGCAATATAATTTTATTGGTTATCGATCTCTTATTTTACACATATATTAACATTAATTTGATAATTCATACCTGGGAACAATTTTTGTTTATCTGAGAACGAAAATATTTCGTGGCGATAGATCTATTTATTAGGTGATACAACTTGATGACAAATATAAATTTTGGTGATAGAAAATATAGTTCCCTTAAAGTTTAGTGTTAGAAAATGTAGGTACATAAATAATTGTGTAAAATATAACTTATGGATTGCAATCATATAATAACTGAAGTCTAATAAAATAGTTAAAATACAAAGATCATAGCTAATTTTATGTAAATAGTATAGGATATAATAAGTAGAAACTATTGGGGTTATAGTCACTATGGCAAACATACATTTTATATGCGCCTTTTGTTTGGTGGAATTCGTAAGTTTCGAACAGCAAAGTTTTCTAAAGCTGAAATACATAAATTTCATCATAAGATCAAAACAATAATTTGACCACAATTCACTGGTCACTCCGTAATCGAATCCGTGCTCACGGAAAAATATAAACTTTTTTGGTTCTATAGAAAACATTATGTTATTTGACAATATCACTATATTGGCACACTCAATATCCCAAATACAAAATAATATTTCATCCAAAACTGAACGCTGATAAGCTTTGCTGAGCATAATATACAAAATAGCCGATTTGAAAAGATGTATCAAAACGTAACGACAAATACAGGAGCACACAAACGATACCGCCGCCACGGGTGACAGGCGAGCAATAAGCCCGGTTTGCATTAGTAAGTGAATGGAACTAGCCCGTCGCGATAAGACAGCGCGTACTAAACTAGTTTGCGATAACGAGTGAGGGCAGTGACCGACGAGCGATAATTGCATGTAAAATTTTTTAGTTACAGGTGTCATTTGAGTGAGATTTCGTCTTCTTATTAAGAAGGCGCGCAAGTAGTAGAAAACCAGTTCGTTAACAGCGGCTCTCAAACTTTTTATGGTTACATAAACTATGACGTAGGATATTATAGAAATATGATTAACAAGTAGTAAGATATTACATTTATAAAAATAAGAAACTTTGGCTATCTTAACGTTATGTTTTAAATTAATTTTAAAAATAGAATTAGTAAAATATATAAGTATTACATAAGTATTTTTAAAAAGCTAAAGTTACGAGTAGTTAGGATATTCTTACAAGGTCCCTGTCGTTTTTTATGAAGAATACCGGCGACGTGTCGTTTTTTCGGGCCATAATTTTAGCATGTTTTACCCATATGTACTTAAATCCAACCTCCTTGGCACGGGTCTTCGCTTTAGAAAGTAAACTTTTGTAGTGTCGGGTTAAGTGGTCGTTAATATAAAACGGAGACGAAGTTGAGAAGCCGATGTCCTGAGTGTTCAGGTTACGCTTCCTTGCAACAGCCACCAGGTCTTCTTTGATGTACCGATTGTTGAGACACATAATAATGGGCTTGATTGAGTTGGGTGTCCGCGTCGGTACTCGAGCGATGTAATTAATGTCCTCTTTTCTAATAGGGAAATTTACGTAGTTACCAATCTTTTGTACAAGATTAAATAGATTTTTATCTTTTGATTGGGGGATTCCCTTAATTTCCACATTGTTTGCCCTGGCCAGTTGGTCTCGTTCTTCTAGTTCAGCATTCAGCCTGGTAATATCCTTCTGCAAGGTAGGGATCTCAGCAGCAATCTTCTCAACATCCTTGACTCTAGCTTCCAAAGCCTTTACATTGCCCAGGACGGTGTCAAGACGCGGATGTGCCATCTCGACCGAGCTTTTTAAATCGGAGATATCACTTTTAATAATCTTTAGGTCTTGACATAGGGTAGGAAGCGAGGCAAGTTGCATCAGTATTTCGTTGAGCTGTCCTTGCATCTTGTCCAGCTGGCTCGGGTATGATATTGAGGGAACGGGTGAAGGGACTGGTGAGACCGACGGGCTTGACTTGCACTTCGGGCAGCGCCATGAGTTCTTCCTATCGCCTAAACGTCTGTATCCAGCCTCAGTTATCCCAATGCAGCTGAATCCTTATTGGCTTTTGCAGATCGAACAAATTGGACCGTCCGTATGGGATTCAGCGCAGATGTTGCAGGTAAACATATTGAGAACCACTGACTTTTACGAGGGTGGGGACTAGGTGCACTCACTAAACACGTGCGATGCCAAGCGATGCGAGGCGATGACTGATAAACATAATATAATATGTTATTGTCACTAACGAAGCCATACGGGACACGAAATTAGGTGTTTTAAAGGCGCCTTTTTGCCGGACACGATAAATATAAAAACGTCGTTACCGGTGGGTAGGTCGCACTCGGCGAGCGCCTGTCTCAGCTGGTGGGCGTGGAAGAGCTCCCAGCGCGGCTCGGGCGCCGGCTCCGCGCGCACTGCCAGACCCTCCAGCAGCTTGCGCAGCACGCACCACTCCCACTCCTGCACACCGCACACAAGTGTCAAGCTATGTGTCGCACCTAGGCCATGTTCGCTGGCGTATTTTTAGCACCGTGAATATTTTTTATTGCATATTTCTAAAGTCGATTTTAAATCATAACGAATGGCCGTGTCCGTTGGCGTTCATGCCGTGACACGATTTTGACATACGCAATAAAAGGTTTTGTGGCGCATTTATTTGTCATGTGAGTTGCCATTGCAACTTGGCAACTTGCCAATAAAGTTTGCGTAAGTTCCATGCACTGACCTCCATTATACTAGTACGCTGGACTAATGATATCCTTTGAAATGACAGGTATTTTTGTGCCTATTTGAAGCGGAATCAGCTCCCCCAATATTCGGGAATAGAACTAAATTAGACGTAAAAATGATGTTTGAAAGTCGCCATATTGGCGCTGATAGCAGTAGTAGGAGTACTTGGAACTAAGTATTAGTTCGTTCATCATTTTTACGTCTAATTTAGTTCTCTTCCCGAATATTGGGGGAGCTGATTCCGCTTCAAATAGGCACAAAATATATCTGGGTATCATCAATCCAGCGTACTTGTATAATGGAGGTCAGTGGTGCTATGGAAAATGTGATCATAGTAAAATATGGATAATGATAAACATTCAAATGCATCAATGATTTATGTTATTTAACTTTAACGAACTTATTGTTTTAAACAAGTAAAGTTCTAAAAAGTTTTAAAAACGACGTTCATCGTTGAAAGTGTCACGTCTCTCCGGTACAATGTAATGCAGTTACTCCAAAAAACCGGATTGCAACTAGTTACCTGCGGCGGTCGGTGCGTGCCGGCGGCGGCGGCGAGCAGCGCGGCGAGGGCGGCGGCGTGCGCGCTGGCGCCAGCCGCGCCCGCCTCGCACGCGCACGCCCGCACCACCCACGACCGCGCTGATATGCTGCTCATGCTCGCCTTCTGCACACAAAACATACAAAATTGTATTTGTATTGTATTTAAAAATCAGAAAATACGAGCGTAAAGAAAATATAAGGAATATTATAAACATTCCTCTTATTTTCTGTTTCTAGCATACAAACTTCACAAAACATTGACCACCTTAATATACGCCATATTCATTTAACTTAACCCTATTAAAAAACATTTACAGCTCAACTATGCAAGGTTCGCTTTTCTTTTTCTGGCACATTCAATAAGTCACTTGACAGACAACGACAAAAGTCCTTGAACAACACGCTGCGGAAATATCCTTATTAGTATGGGGTTAATATTTTTTTATACTGACTTAAATTAATATATTTTAGAACTAACTATTAGGCAGTACAATTTAATATAAATATCACACATTGCCACTAAACAGAAAATCCTCATAAAGATGGCTCCCGTACCTCTAAGTTAATGGTGGCCTTCAGATGTCTCGCAAGGAAGTAGTCTCGTGCTCGCAGCAGCCGCAGCGCGGGCGCGGAGGTAGCGGCGCGCGCGCACAGCCAGTACACCAGCCGGTACCCGCTCTCCACCAGAGTTGACGCCTCCCTGCATTTATCATTATATTATATTGGACGATTTTTTATTCATTTGGACGAATTACATTTAATCTTAAAAAATAAAAGCAGCCATTTACATTTTCTTAACTACTAGCTGTCCCGGCAAGCGTTGTTTTGCCCATATTATTTTATTGAAGTGACTAAAATATTATAAGTATGGCGCCATGATCGTCCGACCTGGTTCTCTTAGGCATTTTCAAATATTTAAGAAAATAATTAAATGCGCCAATACGACAGTGGAATGAAAGATGACGAAAATTGAAGATGAAAGTGCACAGTAAGGAAATAGCTATATTATTATAGTACTTAAGTATATCTAAAATTCCCTATCGCACGCGCATCCCCGCGCCGCTTGATGACGCCCACTTCGCAACGGGCCGTGCAGTAGAAATCGAAATATTTTAATTTCGCCATAATATCAAAACCAAACGTCCAATTTTAATCATTCAAAGACCAAATATTATCTACATAAACAGTACTTAGTGATGAAATAAATTATTTTGATAAGGATTAATAGCATGAGTAAAATAAACTCGTTTAAATGTAGTCCAAAAAAATTCAAGATTTTTTAAATAAAATATGGTTGTTGTGCCTCATTCGACATAGATAGGTATAGTGTGTCGCGGACTTTTTTGTAGATATTTATAAGATCTACAACTAATTGGAACATTTTATGGTTCTATCTTTTATAGTTTAGGCAGCGTACGCAAAATGAGTAACTTTTCTGGTAGATTTTTTACACCTTGTGTCCGAAAAACCCAAATATCTTACGGAAACCTATTTTTTCCAAAATAAAATTTAGCCTATGTTACTCCTGGATAATGTAGCTATCGAATGGTGAAAGAATTTTTAAAATCGGTCCAGTAGTTTTTGAGCCTCTTCATTACAATTATACAAACAAAGTCTTTATAATATTAGTGTAGATGCATTAATTTGACTTTTTTATGCATTACAATCTTTCAAGGATCTTTTGAAGGAGCGCCTGTGACACAGATGTATACTACATGATAATGAAAAGCGTCAATTCTCATAGATTTTTCAACGTAAATCAAGAAATTCGAAAATCTTATATTATGTCAATAGTTTTACTAATAATTTTAGGTTTTTTGTAAGCTTCTATAATTAATTTCTCATAAACTTACTTCTCGGAGTTGTCAGCGATAAACGCGTCGAGGATATCGAGTATGGCGTGCAGACACGTGCGCGGAGTTTCTGACAGCACGCTGCGGGATACCTGGTGTAAAGTGTAAACACAATTTTATTGATTACTATCAGAGTTAATGTCAGAAATGGTCCCAAAATAAGCTATATAATATGCAGCAAGCAAGAAAAGAATAGTATATTTATTTCAAGCTTCCTATACAGGGAACATGCATAAATAATATTTCTCATTCATTTGTGATTGCAACATACAAATAACATAAAATAGGATATAAAAATTAGAATGCCTTATTCTAATTTTATATACCATTTTTTTAAACACAATTAAATTAATAAGATTTTAAATACTCACGTCGTCTGTGACTTGGTATCCCAGTAGCAGATGCGCCAGGTTGTGCGGCGCCGCCGGCAGCAACTGCAGCAGCAGCGCGACCACGCCCTCCGCCGCGCCGCGCGCCGGCCCCGCCTCAGCCGCCTCCCCACCCGCTTCCAGGCATTCTACGAACCCCTGTCTGTAACGAAGAAGAGTGTTAGCGAATTACCTACAATCCTTTTTTGATGCGAACCAGCCCAAAGACAATGTTTAGTATGTTACATGAATACTGTTTTACGTTAACGCCATCATATGTCACCGGGAATTTTGCACGTGTCCAAATTACTATGTATTAAAAATCTCATTCTTGATCTCAATGACAGTTTTTTTACGTTCCGGATTTGTGACGCGAGTTGGCAGACCTTTCTTACTAGAAGAGAAACAGGTGGAAGCCTGTATAGGTCAAATAAGTAATCGAGTATACGTTTCGGATTGACATCAGTTTGCAGCACCTTACTCAAGTTTTTATTAAATCTAAAATAGAATAAACCTACCTAATCTCATTAGCGAGCTGATGTCTATGCGCGACGGTCTCTAGCAGGTGTCGGGGCGCGGCGGGCACGGCGAGCGCGCGACACAGCAGCGCGACCGCACGCGCCGCCACCGTCGGGGCCACGCTCACTAGCTGCAGCACACGGCAGCACGTCACTAGTCGGTCACCGCTATCTGTCCCGCTCGGCGCTGCACGAGGGGAGATAGATAGAATGAATGAATACTCCGACTGCTTTGATGTATTAGTAGACCCATGTATAGCATAGCTCACTCACACGGGCCAGACTGCTTTTGCCGCCGTACTCAGAGACATTTAAATAAAATAAAATAATAAATAAATAATGTTTCATTTCTGAGCAGATTTTAAGAAAATACTTTCAGAATGTTAATATTAGCTACGGTGCCTACCACCGGTTTGGGAACTATCCCGGCGAGAAGAACCGGCGTAAGAAACTCGCACGGGGCCCACTGTTTTACCAAAAAAAAGTGAGGTAAAAAAATTAATCTTTTAAAATAAAATTTACAATGCTGTAACTTAAAATTATACAATGTCAACATACATACATAGTAAGTCATGTACAATAATGTAGAAGTAGCCTTGTAAGCAGCCATCCTACTCCCAAGATGTGCCATCATTTATGAAATCATTGACCTTATAATAGGCTTTGGCACACAAACGCTCTTTGACTACTTTCTTAAATTTATTAATGGAAAGATTTTGAACGTTTTCTGGGATTTTATTGAAAAGGCGTATACATTGACCTTTAAAAGATTTACTGACTTTACTAAGTCTGATCACTGGCAAATCTAGCTTGTACCTATTTCTGGTGTTTCTACAATGAATGTCACCTTTGGCTTTAAATTTACATATATTTTTTCTAACATGTATTACATTATCCAAAATGTATTGAGAAGCTACTGTCAGAATACCAATTTCTTTAAACTTTTCTCTCAAAGATTCAAATGTAGACATTTTGTAAATCGAACGTATAGCTCGCTTCTGCAGCACAATGATAGTATTAATATCGGCAGCGTTTCCCCATAAAAGGATACCATATGACATTCTACTGTGAAAATAGCTAAAGTATACTAATCGTGCAGTGTCTTCGTCAGAAATTTTCCTAATCTTTCTGACTGCATATGCTGCAGAACTGAGTCTATCTGCAAGTTTAGCAATATGAGGACCCCACTGTAATTTACTATCTAGTGTAATACCTAAAAATACAGTAGTGTCCACCAAATTCATTTTCTCATCATTCAATAGTACATTGGTTTGAACTTGCCGTACATTGGGCAAAGTAAACTTTAAACATTTAGTTTTCGTAGAATTCAAAAGTAAATTATTAACATTAAACCAATGTACTATTTTTGAAAGAGTACAGTTTACCTCGTCGTAATTAGACTGTTGTCTCTTCACTTTAAAAATAAGTGAAGTGTCATCAGCAAAAAGTACTATTTCATTATCATTATCCTTAACTAGATAAGGTAGGTCATTTATGTAGACGAGAAAAAGAAATGGGCCTAAAATAGATCCCTGTGGGACACCTTATTCTATTTTGGTTCCATTTGATCTCTTATTATTGATTTCAACCCTTTGAGTCCTATTTTTGAGGTAAGATGTCAAAAGGTTGAGTGCTGAGTCCCTTATGCCATAGTGGTGTAATTTCCTAATCAATGTAGCAGTGTGCTCGACACAGTCGAAGGCCTTAGAGAGGTCACAGAAGACACCTAAGGCATCCTGCGATCCCTCCCAAGCTTCAAATATACTACATAGAAGACCTATACCAGCATCCGTTGTGGAACGACCCTTAGTAAAACCGTATTGATTTTCGTGTAATAAATTATTTTCATGTAATTAATTACGATTAACCTTCAATTTAATGGAGAGTTTGACAGATAATGTATGGGGCTTATGTCAAAATTAATTTTCCACTCTGAGTGCGGCAGTCAGAGTATTAAAATTGTCGAGCCCAAAAAGCCGAGTAAATTAAATGCTAAAGGCTAATTTTAATATTGATTAAATTTTTAGAATTTCTTTTTTTTACCTAAAACTCAAAACTTAACCCTTCAGTAAGTGCCAAAATCTTTGCAAAAATGTAGGGTACTTGGTTTGCAAAAAAAAATGGCGCCCGGCCTACCCCTTTTTGTACAAATAATGTAATAACCTTACATCTAATCCATATTTTATGTTTGTGTGAAAAATATTATAATATATGTTAAATTTTCTATCTATCAAGCCATCATAATATAGTATTTAGTCAGATGTGATATTTGTCTCACCACTGTAAACTTTGAAATCTATGTTTCTAACTATTTCGCAACAAATATATTAATACATTATTATAATCTCAATAACACAGAGCTATACAAACTGTTTATGTAAACAATTCTTTGAAATAACTTAACTTGTTATCAATAAACAGATAAGAGATAAGAGTAATAAAAACCGGTTTTGGTATTATACACAAGCAAACTTCGTCCTTATTGCCATACAAATAAAGTTCAAAATGGCCGCGGCCGGCAAAAAGCCGTTATAAATAGGTAATTTTTATCTTGATTATTTTACTAAAACGATACTATTATATACTATTACTAGGATCTAAATCGTTTTGTACACGATAATATACGCTTTTAACGTCAATTATTTACAAAAATATTACACAAATCGCGTTCAAATCCCATAAATAAAAACCAAATTTTCTCGTGTAAACTAGAAGTTATTACGATGTAAGTATTTCTTTCAAATGATTATCTAAAACTATTTATAAATTATAATCAAGAAATTAAACTATTTTACTACTTACATTCGTTAAATCCATCAATAATATCAAACAAACAACACAACATGGCAGAACACACACGAAAAATTCACGATTTTCAAATGACTGACAAATATTCGTCGACCACAGATTGTATAATATTTTGCATTCATAATGTGGCAAATTTATCGTAGATCATAACTAACCAAACTTCTTCATACAAAAGTAGTCTCTAAGTCGACGAAATACGTAATTCAATCGAACGAAAGAGCGCGGCCACATCCGGCCGCTTGGGTGTAGACGGAATGGCTGCAGTATAATCTGTGGCGGCCGGATCCGGCCGCTTGGGGATTAAAAGGTTAAACGAAATCTATTATCCATCAATGTAGCATTTAGCATAATAATAATAATATCTATGGACGCATCACACCACGTCAGTCTGGCCCCGTGCTAAGTACCTGAAGGACTTGTGTTACAGGTACCAGACAACGGAAATAAATTTAATACTTTTATACTATACATATATTTAAGATTTTTATTATATAATACACATCCATGACCCAGGAACTTTGAAAACTTTTTGTTCCGTCGGCGGGATTCGAACCCGCGACCCCCGGCTTGAGCTACCAACAGCCCACCAACTGAGCCACAGAGGTCGTCGTCGTCGCATGAAACATAATATTGTTATTTCTGTTTGACAGGGAGATATTTAACCCTGCAGTGTTCTGTGTTACCTAGTATGAGTTTAGACAGGCCGACGACGAGCGCGGCGCGGCCGGCGGCGGCGGCGGCGGTGTTGAGCGGTCGCTCCAGCGTCAACGCTCGCTCCAGCAGCTGCAGTACGCTGTTCAACGTCTCCTCTATGTACACCTGTTACAGCCAGGTATCAAAGTGAATATCTATTTAAATAAGTATTTAAAAATATTATTCATGTCAGCAGTATAAGAAATCTTAAAACTATTTAAAAAACTTAACATAACCATAAGTTATAGTGACGTTATGGTAACGCATACCTTTTTGTCTTTTATTACTATTTAGTTACGGTAGGTGGCAAAAACAAATAATAACCTCGCTAAACGCTAATCTACACTGTATTTATAATTTTTACTTATGTAGGTAGTCACATAAGTAAGCACATGACTAAATAAGTATAGCGTGGTTATCTATTTCATGATAATAATTCATTTTCTTTACCAGCCAACATATTAATCTTAACCCTGCATATCTAATTCATCTCTGAAATCGGTAACACACCTGTTCAGGCGACGGCTGTCTGTCCATAAGCTCGTACGCCTCATCGAGCGTGATGAGGGTCAACCTCAGCAGCTCGGAGTCGGTGTGCAGCTGTATGAGGAGGCGGAAGCCGGGCGGCGGGTTGATGTCCGGCTCGGCGTGCGGCGGCGGGAAGTCGGAGGCAGCCGGTTCGTACGCGTCCAGCCATTTCACGAAGAGACGGAAGCAGAGGGATAGCACCTGGACGTTGAGAATTTTGATTTAAATTCCTCAATTATCACCTAAAATATTTGCTTTTTTTTAAAAAGCTAGCCAGTACAAATATTTTTAAAATGACATGTGGCTTAACGTAAAATATATGCAGCTTTTTTAGTGTCAGTTTTTAGAACGTCAAATATAAGCACTGAACATCATTAATGTATAGATGTTAAAGTTAATTTTTAAGTTTTTTTAGAATTTGACTACATGTAGTTCGAGTCAAGCTTGATTTTAAAGTTTCTAAGTACTTGTCATTTGTATATATTGCTTATAAAAGGCAGGCAACATTACATCTGATCGGCATTTACTGACTGTATGTCGTCGAGTTGACATAACTTATTTGTCGTTTTCGAATGCCTATCCTATTGTTCAAAATGCTGTTGCCAAAGTTTCGAATACATAACTACCGTCAATAATAATAATTGTTCGCGTTATTGAGTGCACCACATACCTGCCACTTCTCATGCGGCTGTCTGTAGTTGCGGTGCGGCGCGGGTAAGGCGATCCGTGTCACCACGTGGTGCACGTACGGGTCGAGGCCCGGCGCGCGCGCGCCCGCACCCAGCGCGCGGGGGACGGGTGCGGCGCCGCTCAGTGACGTCAGCAGCTCCACAAACGCTCGCGATAGCGGGTACTCCTCCATGCGACATTCCACCTGGGTTTATCAAGAGTGTTGTAATACTAATGATTTTTAAGTAAATGTAACTACTGTGGATTAAAATAATGTTGATTATTTCACAATTTATTAAAGTTGAGTATAGTATAGTATTATGTCTCTCATTATTGGTATTTGTGAAGAAGAGATTGTTATTGAGTATTTAACAATAAAGCTTTAAAACTTGTTATTTCTAAAAACACTAGAGTCATAAAGAGATTAACCGCCGCACAGAGTGGAACATTGTTTACTTAATTGTAGTTAATTCAAAATTTTGACATAAGCCCCATACATTATCTGTCAAACTCTTCATTAAATTCAAGGTTAATCGTAATTAAATGTCTTTGAGTACGGCGGTAAGTGCGAGCATTTTAATACTCTAGAAAAAGACATTAAATATAGGTTTATTTTAAATTAAATTTCACACATCAAAAATTTACAACACACTGCTAAATTTTCAAATATTTTACCTCTTCCAAATCCGCAGCGAGCGCGCGGCGGTCAGCAGCTACGAGGTGGGCGGCGTCTAGCGCGGCCCACACGCGCGGCGCCGCGCCCGCTCGCCCGCCGAGCGCCGCCAGCGCGCCCGCCAGCTCCGCCTTCAACGCCAGCGGCACCGCGCAGCAGATTAGACCTAAACACGCGCTTATTATTTTATTTATTTCAAAACCTGTAGCTTAAACATGTCACATATTATATAAATAAGTTAGCCGATTTACAAATTTATAAAATATAAATCTGTTTGTAGCATGTAAGTTATCCGTTATAATATACGAGCATAAGAAAATAAGGGTTTCAAGGAATTTAACACTTACAAAGTCGACTAAGTTCCTGATCAACCAGTGCCGAAACTTTGCGTTTGTATCAGATTGAAGTTGAACTATATATTTTTACGTATGTGTGAGCAAGATTTAATACATTTATTTTATTCAATAATATATCAGTTGTCACATATTATTTTACACAGGCGTATAATTGTATTCAATAATAACTGGGCCAATAATCCAAAGTAATTTACCGAACATGACGTTGACGGCGTCCCACTGCATGTTGTCGCAGATGGCCGCGCACGCCGCCTCGTCCTCGCGCGCCACCGCCGCGATCAGGCGCAGCGCCGCGATCATTGCCTCCACCTGTTCGGTGAATTATTATGAACACTTAAAGGTTTACGCATTGTGAATACGTGGTCGTATACAGGGTGTAACAAAACTTGAAAACACCTTGTATAAACTCTACCCGAAATAACGTTTATATGTATTTTTGAATTACAGTAGATAACAACTTTTTTATGTGTGTACATAAAATATATTTTTTAAATCTTACAAAATAATAGATATAGACGTTAAGTAGACAAAACAATCCAATTTAATATTAATTTGTGCAGTACATAGGGTTTTTACAATATTTTCTTAATTTTAATACCTTGAACAATTTACATAATAATAATTTTTATTCTATCAAACAACCGCAGTAAATCTAAGCGAGAGGGAAGTATCTACCTCTTCCTGTCGCACGAGCAGGCGGGCTGGGCGCGCGCCGGCTAGGCCCGACGCGCCCAGCGACGGCGCGTGCGACAGCTCCGACAGCGGGGACGGGTCCGCGCGCAGATTCCTATCACATACATCAAATACAGTTTAATTTGACTGATTTTTATTTGACCTCTTACTAATAATATGTTTTAATGGCATTTTAAGTCTGTTGACAGAAGAAGGCAGCGGACTTTGACTAGTTATATGTTTCTATATTAGCAAACGGACTAGTGTTTGATGAAATAAATATAAAGTGTTCTAAAAAATAAGTAAAACATAATATATAACTGCAACTTCCGAAAATTAGGTTATAAAAATATCTTAATACAACCATAAAACACCGGTTAGTTGACGCCATATTGCAAACAAAAAGCACCTAGCGCCGCGGTGGTTAGCACTGAACTACTTCAATCAAACGGCGGCTTTTAAATCAGCTGTAGTGTTGAACGTTTTGGACGGCTTAAATATTCAGTTAAAAAGCTAGACCTGTGATTGAATGGCGTTGTTCAGTTAAAGGTCTAGCTGTTTGATTGAACGGCTATATATAAGTATTTTTATGTATTAAACTATTACTCCGTAGTATCTGATCATACATTTTATCCGTAGTTGATACAATCAAAAGACTGACCGGTGGTACAACGCCAGCGCGGTGAGCAGGTGGTGGGCAGAGAGAGCGTCGCGGCGCGCGAGCAACGCCCACGTGTGTCGCGGCACCGCCAGCGCCGCCAGCGCGCGCAGGTACCCGCCCAGCAGCGCCGCCACTACCACCTGACATAATATGTGGTGAACAGTTTCATCTGTAGTTTAACGATTTATCTATACTTGTATACTAATAGTATTACGCCCTACCTTGTCGATCCCAAATCGACTGAACCGAAAATTTGTATTTATAATTATTCGAGCAGATTCGCTGTTAATTAAATAACAATAATAACCTCGCCCGATGCGCGCACCCACTTGTACAGCACGGCCGCGCGCCCGCCGCCCACGCCCGCACCCGCTCCGCCCCGCCTATAACAACAGAAAGCTGGTATGTATTTTATTTTTTATAAATTAGTTCCTGATCACAACCATAAAGTAAATTGCTTAAATACTTTTAAAGTCAAACAGTTGGCTCATCGTTACATGTCCTTATTGCTACAATAGTCTATCGCGCTTACTCAGGACAAACTTGATAAAAGCGCGTTAGCAATATGCAAGTTAACGAAACAAGCAACTATGGGTATAATACACAAAAGTATATACAACATTTTACATGGGAGAGGGCTACTTCAGACAGTCCCAGTTGTATAAATAATTAATAAATATTCATATATTTTTTTATTAAATAATAATCATATTTACGTGTGCGCGTGTGTGTGATCAGCAGCCCGCCAGTAGTCGTCGCGCAGACGTAGCGGGTCGCGTGCGTACAGCCGCTCGACGCAGCGCAGCAGCGCCAGTAGGCGGGGCCGCCGCGCGCCGCCAGACACGCCCTCCGCCGCGCACGCCGCCGCCGCGCGCGCCGCCTCCTCCGCCCTGAGAGATAAAAATATATCATAATCACTTTTCAATAATTATTTCTTGAAGTTGCCATATACAATACATTTTGCTCAATAAATTAATAAATAAAATATGTTATAAAACAGTTTAATAAATTAGAATGTTTAACTTGCTTATTAACAATCCAAACTGTAATATCCTTGTCTTAAACGCTAGAAAAAAGTTATACAACATTTTTTGTCTGGTATGTTAGAAATGTGGCATGACGGATAAGGACAAAACATTTAGATATTTTAATCAGTGACAGGGGCAAAAATATACTGACTTGACGCGCATCTCCATAAGTTTGGAGTGCATGAGGACGATGAAGTCTGTGATGAGGGAGTGCACGCGGCGCTGGTACCACTCCTCCGCCGCCACCATGTCTGTTGACAATATCGCCTCCTCGAGGTACTCGAATGCCTGTGAATTATATATATTTTATATACCTGCATAGTTCAATGGTGATACGGTTTTAGTTGAGAGCATGAGGCACAATAATTCACAGTCAGAACTCCTAACATTTAAACTTAAACATTGAAATTTTAATGATATTTTTATAGCTCGTGGATGCGCGCGCTTGGATGTGATTTGTATCGAGATAGAGCCATCACTGTCCGAAATATGTAACACAATATGAACTAAGATAATAATAATTAGTTTTAAAAATAATCTTTAATTTAATATCTCTTAGGCCCACATGCGCCAATCCACCACTCTATTTAAAAAACCCTGTTTCATTCGTAAATAAGAGGAAAGAGAGCAGTAACATCCTTTTTAACCCAGGGCTACCCTGGACTGGGGCATATAGGTCCTAATTTACCAAATAAATATACACTCACCCCACCATCGATAGCAGCATCAACTAATATCTCATCCTGGTCGAGCAGCTCACACTTTAACTCGGACGATCGCCGGAGCAATGACACCGGTGCTCGCTTCAATGCTGCCAGTGCCAGACCAAATGCTAGCTGACATAAAGCCTTGAGCCCTCCGGACTTCTCCTCACTCTCTTGAGTCTGATTGGACTGTCCTGTGGGTGACAGCTCGTCCAATAACACCGCTATCAAATCTGGATCTTGTATCAGGGGCAGTTTCTTGGCCAGCTCCTCTCCGTCTTCTCGTCTGTTTAAAATAAGACATTAAATAGTGTATGTAGGAAAGCCTTGTAAGCTTATATAAAATTTTAATATTGCTGACATCAATCGAAATATAACCTTGCACAAAACAAGTAAACTAATAACTATACAAATAGAAGAAAAAATTTCTAGGCAATATTATAATATTGCATAGAAATTTTTCTTCTGTAATTATGCACTATAGTGCATAACAATATTACTTCTTTACATTGCATAACTACAGGAGAATAAATTTCTTTATACTACTTCTTTCAAGTTTTAAATACATTAGAAAAGGTTCATTCACAAAGTCGCATTTTATTTAAATATTTGTTCGATGGTGTTCGCGTGCCGCCGGGTTCGGAAAGCCACCTTAAGAGGATTCCACACCGCCATTTTTTCCATACAAACGTTGTCCCCTGTTTCCTCCCTGGATAATGCTAGTAGAGTTATAATTTTTTTCCTGAATATCTACGGCCACTAATACAATGTCCCTATGTTTTCTTTTTTTTCATAATTTAATTATTAAATAAGATATGAACGTTCAAAAACCCAAAAAAATGGCCAGATTTTCCACTGTGTTCAAACGTCCAGAAAACAGATTTGGATAGATTATACAAAAAAAGCAAAACATAGGAACACAGCTCAAGCCTTTTTTTAATCTTTAATGAAAAAAGTACTTAAATCGGTTAAGTTTTGGAGAAGGAATCAGGGGACAACGAATCGTTGATTTTCTGGATTTTCTGCAGTTGTCTCTATCGCGTTCTGCGGTATAGGCTTGAGGTAAGGGAGACAGCTATAGATATTACACGTACTTTTTTTTCATTTCTCTAGCCGCTGTGGTATCCTCTTAATAGTACAGTTACCTGTGCAGCACAGAGAGGTCAATGGCGTACAGCAACGCCATCTGCAGCGCGAGCGAGATCTCGTCCAGCGCGCCCGTCGCCCCGCGAGACGGCGACGACATTTGCTGTACAACAGAATACTGTTTAAGCCTTAAGCCATTTGTTAATCTATTTTTATGCGTTTCCAACTTTTCTATACATGCACAATATCCTGAGTGACAAATCTTTGTATTTTTCGCAGTTATTACTGTAATTTGCTCTGCCTGTCCGTTCGTCTGTCTCTTGTAATATTATGTTCAAACTTTAAAATAGCTGTTATTTTTGCAAATTACCTCTGACAGTAGTCTGATGAGTATGTCCCTCTCCAGGCCGCGCTGCGCTGACGCCGCGAATATCACACCAGCTAACAGCTTCCTGCAAGTTATAAAGTTAAAATAGAAACAATACGTAAAACAGAAAATGTTGAATGGAATGGCAATGTCGGTATAATCGACATATGTGGAAATTAAAAAAATCGGGATCTACAAATAGCGCTCCCCCGCTCACTGTGTCCAATTGCGCCTTCCCTTGAGATTTTTTCAAATTTATGTCACAATTTACTACTTTACTATGAAATCCAAAAGTCAAATAAAGAATCCATAAACTCTAACCTCGTAGTCTGCATAGTGATCATCATTCGGTTGTAGTATCGTCTCGGCGGCAGCGCTCTGTACCGCCGCAGCACCTCTAACTCGGGCTCTATGGCGGTGCGGCGGAGGGCGTCCAGCGCTGCGCCCAGCACGCCGTCCGATACCAGCTGCTCCACGTAGCGGGACACGTAGTTCACTATCTCCTCGCGGGCGCTTATTGACCTGGGATAAAGTGGTATATAAACATGGGCGCTGCCCGCTTTTTCTCTTAGTCTTTTGAGCTCAAACTAGGCTCGGTCACGCCCCCGCCTAGATAATCCTAATCAGGATGATTCCTAGATACAGGGTAGGTATAGAATATAGATAATTCAGGTTTACGCTAAATCTGCAAGTTTGTTTGCCTCGCTGCATGCTCGAGAGTGATGAGGCCTGATCCTGATGTCGCAGAAAGAGGCCGCGGAGCGGAACAGAGAGGACGATCCTGTTCTCTCTGCCGCTCCGTCGGCGTAGGACGGGAGTCCGGAGGCGACGCTATGCGAACCTCCTAACTCCTAAACCTGCCCGGCTTAGGCAGTCCCGGCGCCGAGGGGAACGCTTCAGTTTGCTAAAGCATTCCCTAACATTGGCGGAGGTCCCTTCCAAGGGAGACCGGCCGGTCGTGGAGGGAATTGTTAGATCTAGGACACCGGTAGCACAGAATATATATTAGTAGTACCTGTTGGTACTACTAATATTCCCACTAGTGAAACCCGTTCAAAAAAAAATAACAACTCATGCTGCGATACTATAAAGTTCAAATTCCGACCGCGCAGTGCTAGGTGCCTACAATTATATTTGCCTACATGTGCGCTTCTCTTTCTATCGCGTAAGAGGTACCCTTTCTGACGAAATCAAGATTGTCACCTTTTAGAAAATAAATTACTATAGCTACTAATAGCAATCTTTTTTTATAGTAATAATCAAATTTTAGTAACCCAACGTATATTTTATAATAGTTTTATATTCGATTATAATGTAGGAGCTGGTCAAGAATTTTTTACAACTTAAACATAGTAACTTGTGTTTATTTATGTGTAGTATGCGGTTTGTTTGTAACAAATTGGTTTATTTGCTCTGTTTGTGTATTTTTTTATCTTTTTTTTGTACTTTTTTTTTATGAAATAAGGGGGCAAACGAGCAAACGGGTCCCCTGATGGAAAGCAACTTCCGTCGCCCATGGACACTCGCAGCATCAGAAGAGCTGCAGGTGCGTTGCCGGCCTTTTAAGGGGTAATAGGGGAGGGTACGGAAGGGAATAGGGGAGGGTACGGAAGGAAATAGGGTAGCGAAAGGAAAAGGGTAGGGGGTTGGGCCTCCGGTAAACTCACTCACTCGGCGAAACACAGCGGAAGCGCTGTTTCACGCCGGTTTTCTGTGAGGACGTGGTATTTCTCCGGTCGAGCCGGCCCATTCGTGCCGAAGCATGGCTCTCCCACGTCAGAACCAAGTACTTATTTTAAAGTCTTAAATTACTTTATTGAAATATTTCTTTGACTTTTTTCAGTTGATCATATTTATCAGATTCTGTCACAGCGGTTAAATCAGTACGTAGATATATGCGACGAAAAAATTTTGCGCGCGCGTCACCGCTCGCTTGTGAGTCCCTTGTGATCTGCCCCTTTAAAGGGGTACTTACAGTTCGATACCTAAACGCGCGAGTGGGACAGGCCTGCCGGTAGGCAACAAGCGGACCGAAAGGTCGAATCTCGGACGTCGAAATTTTGATTTTTTAAATACCAAGTACTAAAAAAAGAAATAGAAGTATATGTATACCTTTAATGTTTTTAAGCTACATGTCCTATGTAGCAAGCGTGTTTTTTTCTGGAACTCGTTAAAATTTTTCCACAGTATCCGGACCCCACCTAAAATTACTTACCGACCTCTAATCTAGGACATCCCTCCGTATATGGCTGAAGGCGAACCGCAGGTGGTTTTAGTGGGTAAGCCCGGCAGTTCCACATACCCCCAGGGTGCTTCAGCTTAACTGAGGCACATCCCCAACCCGGGGCACCCATAAAAGGTTTCCCGTGCTCATCAAAAAAAAGGTTTGTTTGCCTAATAAAGTGTACAGTGGAAACAAAATAATATTACTTGAAGTGGTAAATCGGATTATTCATTTTCATTGTCAAAACATTGTGACAATAAAAAATATAACGAGCACATACCACGACACCCCGTCCCTGGCCATGACGAGATCTCTCAGTGCCTGCACGAGCGAGCGTCGGCCGTCGTAGTACAGTATGACGGCGAGCAGCCCCCGCGCCAGCCCCGGCCGCCGCGCCGTCTGCCGCTGTGCCGTGTGCAGCAGCTCTAGGCACGCATACTCGTTCGCGTTGTACATATCTGTAGAACAATATCAAACTTAATACACTAATAAATTGCCTCCAAGCAAATAACCCAGTAATTGCAAAACTCAAAATTTTACAGGAGAACATATTCTGTGTTTTTTAACTATATTATCTTTACAGTGAATCATTATTATGCCATGTTAAATACATCAAATAATGATTTCATTTTGAGTTTTGCAATTACTGGGGTGTCTAAATAATCTATACTTAAAAATGAACTTTTAATTTTGAAGAGAACGGCTGAATTGATTTAGCTAATTTTAGTCTTGAGATATTCTCAGAAGTCCAGGGAAGGTCCTTATTAGGAGGAAAGTGATATGAAGTTCACCAAGTCATCAATTAAAAAATACTAAAATCATTTGGCTAAAAATAATCTTATGCCCTTTCCATGAATGTAAAAACAAAGTATGTCATGTACTTACATACAAAATTTTATCAAAATCATTTCAGCAGTGTGAGTACACTGCATAAATATATTTTTTTAAATCTTTATTGCAGCAAAAATAGGTAATATAGAAGTTAGAACTTCCAGAAAATAGCCCAGTTTATTTTTTTGGCTTTTAAAATTACTAAAATAATTAACTGCAGCTCCCACACTTGGATAACTGCATGCAGACACACTTCACTTATTAAATTAAACTTTACTTTATTTAAAAATGGGGATTACTAATAAAAATACTTTTTGCATCTTACAAACCTGACAGTATGATTGCTTCATCTACTAGTTCCTTTGAAAGTAGAGTTTTGCCAATACTAGGCAAGTTGACTCCTTCTGTGATTCCTCTTTTTATTTCTTCCCTGCTTGCTTGGTTCTTTACCTAAAAATATTGTGGAGTCATTAACAAAAACTGAGCAATTAAAAAAAATGTATAATATAATTCAATAAATACAGTAAAAATTGATTACATACTATCACAACTATAATATTTTAAATAAATTGTATCCAATATTTTACAGAATGCAGTGTCATCTTTAATTAAGCATTTCTATTAAATTAGTTGCTGAAAAGCAAGTAATTATTTTGTCTTATTTTTCATCACTTATTATTTCTATGATGAAACATCACATTGTTGCAAAGCATGTTATTTCTGTTCTCACCTTTCATTCAAACATTCAAACATACTTTGTCTAGTAAAAACGTAGTTTAAATTATTCTATACTACTAAATCCTGTTTCTTTGGTGAGTCTAATAAAAATTATATCAAGAATTAGCTTACAGGATTTTTTAACAGGGCCAGGAATGTTTGCTTGTGCCTTCTCAATATTGACTCAAAGGTGTGTACAGCATACGGCACTCCGAGGCCCTCGTTAGCCAGATAACTGTCCACCACGGCTACCAGCTCCTTGTAGGGTGTCCATAAATCCTCCGTAGTAGTTCCTGGATGCAATTAATAAAAATATAAAAATGTTCATCATTGGCCCATAGTGCTATTATCTAGAGTTTCAGACTCTAATGTCAAGGCAACATCTACTTAGCAATCGTTATAGTGCTGCAGTAATGAGTTTATGACTCATTTCAATGTGTTTAAAAATCATTTAAATTATTAACATGAACAAAAGGAACCCTTTGGAATGTTCATAGCAACAGTGCGAGTAGAAATAATTTAACAAAACGATAATTATGATTTGGCGGTTAGGCTTTGTATAGGTTATATTGTGAAATTGTACAAACCTTCGTTAATATCCATGGTGAGCGTGTTGTAATACTACTTTTTAAATTTTTATTGTAGCAGTCATTTATAATGCTTTATATGTTCAATTTCATGTGGATTAAAGTGTAATAACAAGTAAAAATCGTAAAAATATTTTGACTTTTCAAAACTCTCTTTGAAATGCACAGATTATTATTATATATTTGTAGATTGAAATGCTTGACCATCGACTAAAGAACACCGCCGGCGCCATGCCAAAATATTATGTCGGCTGTACACTCTCGCCGAGAGCTCTCGGGCGAGAGTCTCGTGCGAGAGCCCCTTGCCCGAGTGCGATCATGTACATTCTCGCTTAGTTCAATTGCAGTTATGAACTCAGAGAAGATGGACCATTATTTTTCTCTATGCATCGAAAGATATCAATGTAATCCAAAGATCTATATTCATATTTAATTTTATTTCTCACAGATAATGACCAGTGGTCGGCGTAGGTAGTGCCATTTAGGGTGAATGACCTCAATTGTATATGTTAACATGGACATACCTCCGGGATCGCGGGATAAAATCCCGCGTTCCGAATTATCGCGAATAATCAAGTATTTACTTTACAATTAATGAAAAAAAACGAGTTTTGAGTCATAATTTCGCCGGATAAAAAAGGCCTAAATAAATGAGTCACTAAACGTTTTTCTACGTCTAATATTTCTTCAGCCATGTTTTGCTTAGTTGCCAGTATGAAAAAAAAAGATTACGCGTCAAAATCGATATCTATTATTTATTAACTAAACATAACTCTTTCTTTTTAATTATAATCCATATTTATTTAATACCGCAGGAGCAAGACGTGTGCCGGGTGCGGGGTGGCCCGCACCCCGCACACAGCAAGCAGACACTTGCGAGTAGCGCATGGCTTGTTGTTCTGTGTGTAGCATTTTTTTTGCGCGTGAGTCCAAAATATCCCATCCACACATAACAGACGAAAATAACAAAAAATGTTATATTTATTTGGATATAAGTAGTATATCGTAAAGCACTTTCAGGCTTGCCTGTGTTGCCTGCGAATGATCGCTCGGTTGTTTGCGTCGAATGTTTAACGGTGCCACTAAGCGAATTCATTATTGTTTATTGTTGTTTAAATATATTTTAAAAGAAAGTCAATATTTGATAAACATTAAATGGATTTTTATAATTAAACAATCAAATTATTTGCAGGTAACACAGGCAAGCCTGAAAGTGATCTACGATATACTACTTATATCCAAATAAATTTAATCACATTTCTGTTAATTTTTTACTTATTTGTTAATATCATATAAAACTCATAATTATGATAAATAAATAAAAAACTAACAAATTATTTCTTTATTTACGTTTGTCACAATATTTGTTGTTTAAATATCAAATTCTGAATGTATTTCCGATTATATATTATTTCAATGCGAATCCCAAAATCGCGGGATTGAGAGGCATGTCCACGTTATGCCGCGATTAACGAATCCCGCGGGATGGCACTACCTACGCCGACCACTGATAATGACTGATAATGACGTTTATTATTGTTATTTTTCTCTTCTACACTGTCTAGCGGCGCGACTAGTAGTGAAAAAACGCGAGAGTGTACAGTAATGCGCTCGCTTTCCTCGCGAGACCTTTTGTCTCGGGCGTAAAATACCGACACCGGACCGAGAGGGTCCGAGGGTCCGAGACAGGCGAGACGAGGCGAGCGCACCCATTTACACTCTCGCACTCGGGCCGCCTCGCTGTGTCTCGGCGAGAGTGTACAGCCGACATTAAAGAAACTGCCAAATTGACATTTTAAAAGAAGACAATAGAAACTTGATACTGCCGATCCACACTCGACAGCGCGCGACAACGCGCCGCGAACCGCGGCGCAGATCGCGCATTCTGCCAAATTTACTGATCCACACTCGCAAAGTTCGCGACATGTTCGCAATGTTGCCACTTTTTAATTACTTCCTTTCTTGACGCACTATAGTTTACGCCCTTGAGCCAAATTTATCTTACTTTATATTATAAACTAGATGTCCCACGCGGCTTCGCTCGCCTAAATTATTAGGAATTTTACGGAAATCGTACATTTTTTCGCAACAAAATAGCTTATCTCTCTTCACGTAGTCTACTCTATATTTGTGCCAAATAACATACAAAATTGCTTTAGTAGTTCGTGAGATAAACCCTTGTTAATAATTTTCCGTTTTAACCACATTTCCTCTGTTTCTTCGTTCCTATTAGTTTGCGTGATAAAATAGCCTATAGCCTTCTTTGATAAATGAGCTATTTAACACTAAAATATTTTTTATCGGACCAATAGTTCCTATGATTAACGTGTTCAATCAAACAAACAAATATTTTTTAAATCGCTTGACAAAATCGAATCTTGATCTAAATGACTATGAAAAGTACCAATGGGTCATAATAGGCTCATAATCATGGGATGCATATAACTTAAGGTATAATATTATGGTAGTGATGATGAATGTAATTTGCATAGTAGCATATGCTTTCCGTTCTTAAAGCAATGCAAAGGGCATTGCTTTAGCTCAGCACCTTCCCAATCTAATCATGGTACACATTGGTGCAAAATATTACTTGTTGATTGCATATGCTTAGACTACTTCCCACGAAACCAAAGTCACCACATGTTTCCATATGAATTTTAAGGAGTTCCCTCGATTAGTCATGGCTCGCAGCATCAGATCACCACTTTTGTGAGTATAGTACCAAATTGGGATGACACTCTGTACGCCAAAAGAAAAATTTTGAAAATCGGTTCACAAACGGCGGAGTAATCGTTGAATATAAAAAACGAACATAACACCTCCCCCATTTTGAAAGTCAGTTAAAATTGTAGCCTATGTGTTATTCTGATGTATAAGCTATATTATTGTAAAGTTTTATTAAGATAAATTCAGTAGTTTTTGCGTTAAAGAGTAACAAACATCCATACATCCAAACAAACTTAAAAATATTATATAAAGTAAATAAAGTATATAAAGTAGGATTAATTATATTCTGTTCACTAAACATTGCTGGCATGTCTTGTATGGCAAAAGCCCTTATTAAAATAAAGATAAAAAAAAATCCCTTTGCCGCGGGATTTTTTTTATCTTTATTTTAATAAGGGCGTTGTCGGTTTTCTGTCGCGGGACAGAAAACCGACATTGGCAACTCACCGAGGCGGCCATTTTTAAAAGAAGAAGAACAATTGGGGAACGGGCCGCGAAGTGCGAAACATATGCGAATCGGATCTCTCACTCATGCTTCGCAGGAATTTCGCGGCGCCGCGGCGTCGCGCACGGTTCGCGCGCGAGTGGGGATCAAATATATACTAGTAATCTGTGGTGGGGATGCGGTCGGGGAACCAGCCGCGAAGTGCCGAGTGCGAAAAATATGCGAACCGGATCCACACTCACGTTTCGCGGAAATTCCGCGGCGTCGCGCGTGGTTCGCGCGCGTGTGGGGATGGGGCCCTATGGTAAAATATCTTTGGTTTCTATAAACCAAAGATATTTTACTACTTTATCTTTGATAGAAACTGACAATTTTTTTTTTATTTAAAGGCCATAGCATATGACTCTTATGTCTTAACTCTTAACTAATAAACATTTCGCGAGATCTCCGCTACAAAAGAAGTCCTTAACTAATAAACATTTCGCGAAATTTACGCCACAAAAGAAGTCCAGCAGACATGGGCGTACCGAGGGGGAGGGCAGGGGGGGTGGGGGGGGCAACTGCCCCCCCTGGATCATGTTGACGTCCCTACTAAGTATATTATCTAGTACTTTTATCTATAAAAATAAAAAAATAAGAACGAATTTTTGCTATTTGTTTGCAATACAATATTTTTACAACTAAAAATTATTAATTTTTTATTCTTTATAAACACCTAGCTTATGAAAAATCTGATTTGCCCCCCCCCCCCCCCCCCCCCCTGGCCCAGAACCTGGGTGATTTGCCCCCCCCCCCCCCCCCCCGGCACCAGAACCTGGGCAATTTTTGTTTTTGTGGTTCCTTATACAAAGGGTAAAAACGGACCCTATTTAAGCAAACGTCAAACGCAAACGTCAATAAACTTTCATGTTTCTAACTCAAGAAATGACGGACTTTCATTGAAACTTTCTACCCCAATTTCACCCCCTTGGGGGTAGAATTACCAGAAACACTTAAATACGTATCTATTCATTTTTAATCAGTAGCACAAAAATAAAGTTTCATGTTTCTAACTCAAGAAATGACGGACTTTCATTCAAACTTTCAACTCCAATTTCACCCCCTTGGGGGTAGAATTTCTAAAAACGCTTAAATACCTATCCATTCATTTTTAATCAGCAGTCCAAAAATAAACTTTCATGTTTCTAACTTAAGAAATGACGGACTTTCATTTAAACTTTCAACCCCTATTTCACCCCCTTGGGGGTAGAATTTTCAGAAACGCTTAAACACGTATCCAATCATTTTTAATCAGTAACCCAAAAATAAAATTTCATGTTTCTCTAACTCAAGAAATAACGGAGTTTCATTCAAACTTTCAACGCTTAAACGCTTAAATACGTATCCATTCATTTTTAATCAGTAGGTAACCCAAAAATAAAGTTTCATGTTTCTAACTCAAGAAATGACGGACTTTCATTAAAACTTTCAACCCTTATTTCACCCCCTTTGGGGTAAAATTTTCAAAATTCCTTCCTTAGTGGGTGTCTACTTAATAAAACAACCCTACTCACCAAATTTCGTGGCTGTAACTTTTACAGTTTTTGCTCAGCGATGATGAATCAGTCAGTCAGTCAGTCAGGACATGTCATTTTATAAGTATAGATTAAAGATTAATAAAAGACTTAAACACATTAAGAATGTTTAATTACGTAATAAATAGAAAGGCAACAAATAATACAAAGTTTAGGTCTTGCTTACACCAATCTTACACATTTATAAAAATATTATTTGATAAAAGTAGACATTTATGAATGTTAAACCTTACAGCTTAGACTTTAGAGTGATTGCTCAATAGTATACAGATATTCAACACACTTATTTCTGTAGAAAGTGTTATTATAAAATACAATATTAATAAAAAAATCTCCAACATTAGTGACCTGAACTGGCAAAACATTCAGAATATCTTCTTCTGTATTATTTCTTACTCTGTCACACTCAGAATTTATTATATCAAGGAGATCAATAGCAGAATTTTCTAAAAAATTGCTCAGAATTATACTTCCGTTTGATGTAAAACCAGTCTTCTCAAAACATGCCTTAGCAAGAATATACAGAATACCCACATTAAAGTGAGTCAAAGTGTTAAAATTCTGCAACACCAAGGTGTTGCCAGCTTCTAACTGCTTCAACAAACTAAGCAGAGAGTTGAAACAATTCTTTTCATATACATAGTAATTATTGTTTTCATTAAAAAAAGGTAGCATTAGTACCTTTGGTTCAGTGTCATTTCCTGTAACTGGTACAGCATTTTCTTGAGCTTTAGATTGGTAGTACATCAAAATCTCCATAAACTCCTCCTCGGCCAATATCTGTTGGTAAACTTTGAATATAGGTACGAGGATAAACTTTGAGCTGTTGATCCTCTGCAGTGGATAGCCATATATATACACCAGATCAATTTTGGAAGCAGAATCTGCGTATATCCATCTGACTTCATTGATCAAAGTCAATGGATTTGATAAGAGTTCAGCCTGGAGGAAAGCATTCAAACTCTTTGACTTTTCTTTCAATGACATCTTTGAGTAGAGCTGTCTCTCCGTGTAGGATCCCCGGTGGTACCTCGGATTTGTGTTTATTTTGTTTTCCTCATGAAGAATACCCTTGAGTATCTCATGTTCATATTCGAGAGGTTTGAGATTGTATTTCCAAATAAACTCGGATGCGACTGTGCCTCTTATCTTCTTTATGTATCTGTGTAGTGCCATGTTTTTCTGCATGATGTAGGCCTGAAGATTATTGTTGATCACCTTGCACTGTAATGAGCAGAAGTACAAGGCGCACTCCTCTATTTGTTTCAAGAATGATTCTGGGATCAATTCCAAAGGGAACAGTGCTCGCTGACTGTACATGTCGGTGCCGTATGAGTTTTTTAATACTGGTATAAACATGTCAAGGTTGACTCTGTCCTGGTACTGAAGACATACAGCATACACCTCAGAATTTCCTTGACGTGAAGTTGCAGGTTTGTAAATATTTACTTCTTTGAATAGATGATTGAGCAGGTAAAGTAAGCACACAGTGGAATTTTCGAATATTGTGAATAATTTGAATATCAATGTCCCACCTGGAAACAACAGAATATGGGTTAGATTTTGTTTCAATGTGCTACACATAAAAATAAATATCTATTAATATTAGGATATAGGATTATTATATTGACCTGGACTCAGTGCCTGCAAAGCAGTTATAATTTCGCAGTAGTGAAGTGGTGATGTAAGTTCCTCTTGGGCGTCAGGTCGTTGTAAACAGTCTATGGAACCATCTGCAGTCACAAGTAATACCTGCAATATTTACGTTTATGTAATTATTATATTATTATGTTTTTTTTTTTTTTTTTTAACACCTGTTACATGTACTTACCTGCGTTTCACAAATAAATTTTATTCTATTCTATTCTATAAAATGTTAACTATACTAATAATTTTATTTCAATTAAAATTATAATACAACTTTATAGTACATATTTAATAAGTTAAGCATTACCTCCCCTAGGCTTTTGGCCCTTCTGATTATGGCCTGAGAATTTTCCCAACTCATGAGGTTTCCCGTGTTGTCCACACCAAAGTCCCAGTTGTCCAGAGTGTGGAACATGAACCGGTCATCACTAATCATGTTTGATGGAGAATTACCCTCATAATATGGATTAAGTGTGTTTGCCATCCATTTCCACTGAAATAAAAATATGCTTAAGAGTTTTATAGAGCACTAATAATTAATAATTATTACTATTGTAGCTGTATTATCAGTAAAAGAAAAGTTACTATCAATTTATCAAGAAATTGTTGCAGATATTAACCCATCAATCCCCAAGCGGCAGCCGGCTGCCACATAACAATAAAAAATATATTGTGTCTGCGATATCCACGATGGAGGTGCTACAAGAAGAAATTAAATGATAACATACAAATTGCTAAAAAAACATCAATTTACGCAAACAATTTACTTGTATATCTCGATGGTTCTGCTTGAGGAAGTGGTTTAAAGACGTTATGAAGGCTCCGGGCGCCTCGCAAAGATGGAGAGACACCATATTTTTAGAAGTAACAGCATCGCGAGGGATGATGTTGTAGGTGCTGGCGCATTCGTAAAATTTCGTCCAAGCTTGAGTCAAAAACTCCGGATTAATTACGCAGCGAATCTTCCACCCGACTTCTCCGGCCGGGTTTCGTCTTCTAGTGTGACTACTCCATTCTTCAATACTGAAATCATTGAGTTGACTCTTGTGAAAATTAAGTCTGGATTTTAATGTTTCTAGTGATCTAACTTTCCAAGGAGGAACAGTAAACCACGTCTCTTGTTTAGGTAGCTCCCACTCGTAGTTCTTTTCGAATTTATATTTCTTATTGAACAGTTCAGTGAGCTCGTCTTCAATATCATCGCTTCGAAACAATTTTTGTGGTGAGAAGATGTTTTCTGATCTATGAAACATTATGAAAAAATAATTTTATTTTAGTGGACATAAGTTCCTCATTCCACTTATTGTAGCAATGTAAACAGAAAAGTAAAACATGTTTTTGATGTTTTGGATTTTCTACGCAAAAGAAAACGTCAAATGGCAAATTGACGACTTTGTCAGTGTTGCCGACACGACTCATACAAAATATCAAAGAGAATATAATCACTACGTTTTACAAAATATCTTTGTACCATCGACAACCAATAAGACATATAAACAATAGACTCAAGATTCTTTATTAATAGAAGATCTATGGATAGGTTTATAGTCTATAGTACCTCAATGGTTTATTGTTTATAGAATATCATAGATAAAGTATTATAGTATCAGATGTAGTCTTAACTCCCCGTCATCGCGTGGCCATTTTGTGCTTATTTTCATATAAGCAGTGTGCGTTTATTTTCTTGAATATTTCTATTTGTCGATTATTTCGAAGCAAATTATGATACAGGAAAGAAAGTCAATTAGTTCATGATATCGATTAACTATAGTTCAAGTGATGAGAATCCGTAAACACACGTAAAAAGCTATGCAATTTTTATAGCCAAATTATTAATTGATGTGACATTTTTAGCACTAATGCTATAAATAGCATGAATAAGGGATTAATAAACTTATAAATTATCTTTTTAGCTTACAAAAATACCGATTGAAAAGCCCAAAAAACGTTGCACAAAACTTACGTATTTAATGTTTAATCCACGTGTTTGAGGTATTCTTTGACCATTCTTATGGTTTATTATTTAGCGGAACCACAAAACTCAACAATATCTAGCATTAAATGTTCACTAAAAACCTTTATTAACACTTTTATTACATGAAATAGAAAGACCGACTCCTTTGTTATGTCCTAGTAAGTAGGACATAACATTACACGCTTTTGACGCAAATACACTGATGTAAGCTTAGAGTATACATTAGCAAGCTATAGAGCGCGCGCATCGCTCGTTCCCCGTTGTGCCGATCGTAAGCAGAAGTTCTATAGATACTCAAACGTATAACGCAAGTCTAGTGATGTTCCATGCGCCATCGTTTGACGCTTATAGGAAAATATGTTCACACTCGTGCTTACAGTTCATACCTTGTTAGAAGCACTCTATAGCTTGCTATAATGTATACTCTATGGATGTAAGGCTCTCTCCAGTCTATAGTACCTCAATGGTAAATAGGGCTATTTCTTCCGTGAATTTTAGCTAAAACATCGTTATAATAACTTTATTATCCTATTCATTGGAATATTATTGCGTCTTTTTCAAGTTGAAATGTATCAAGTTTTACATTCTTTTGTTTTGTAGCAATTATTGATGGTATTCCCTGGTATTATCACAGAAAAAGCTCCATCTTTTCTTTTCTGTCACGATGCCTCCTAAAAAGCAGCCAGAGAAATCAGCCTCTGGGGCCTCAAAGCCCGCAGAGAAGAAAACTTCCAAAACCCCAGCAGCGGCTCCTAAGGCCGCTTCTGCCAGTGCTGCACCCAAGCCAGCTACTGCTAAGACACCGGCACCAGCTCCTAAAGCCGCATCGGCTGCCAAACCAGCAGCAGCTCCCAAGAGTGCCGCAGCCCCCAAGCCCGCGCCAGCGAAGGCAGCGGCCAAGCCCGCTGAAAAGAAGGCCGCCGTTCCTGCAGCTAAGGCCGGATCAGCTAAAGCCGCTGCCCTCAAAGTCAAGTCCAGTGCTAAACCTTCAGCGAAGAAAGCAGCGTCAGCAGCAAAATCAAAGCCAAAGCCAGCTGCGACTAAGCTTAAGATTGCACCAAAACCGAAGAAAACTGGCATCAAAGGGCAAAAGAAAGTTGTGAAGCCAGTAGTTAAAGCTCTTAAGACTCAAAGGAAGGTAGTGAAGGGTGAACATGGGAAACGCGTGCGTCAGATTCGCACATCAGTGCACTTCAGGAGGTCCAAGACTTTTGAAGCCCCACGTAACCCCAAATACCCAAGGAAGTCACTTCCTAAAAGAAACCGAATGGATGCTTACAACATCATCAAATATCCCTTGACATCTGAAGCTGCCATGAAGAAAATTGAAGATAACAATACCTTGGTATTCATCGTTCACACCAGCTCCAATAAGCATCATATTAAAGCAGCGGTCAAGAAACTATATGACATCAATGTCGCTAAAGTGAACACTCTCATCAGACCTGACGGCAAGAAGAAGGCATATGTACGTCTAGCGAGAGATTATGATGCACTAGATGTTGCCAACAAAATAGGCATCATATAAACATGTATTACCGATAGTTGTCTACCTATACGCCATCTAGTTACTAAAATGGAAACTGTTTGACAATCAAATTAAAAATATAGGAAAACCCCTCATTATGACTCTAAAGTAAACAAAACCCATGGAATCCCTTACCACATGTCTTGATTGCAATAAATACCTCGATTATTTACATTTTCAATTAATTTTTTAACAATCTGGACAAAATCCAATTTTCGTCATAGCTCAGGCGAAGAAAGAGACAGTGATACGATTCGACGTTTAAAAATAAAACTGTCTCTTTTATGTAAATGGTTTTTCGTATCTTTTGTTTCACTTATCTGTCAAATTTGTCAATGTTTGCAATTTTGAATTTGAAAATTGTTCGGAAGAGATTTAACCTCCTGACACCTGCCTGTCTAGCATACGCCAACGAGATATCTCACTCTACATATTTTCTCGATGTTTGATGGTTTGTCTCTTCATCTCTATTGCCCTAGCATCACAAACATTTTTTATGGCGTAGACCTATCATCGAAATAACCATAGACTTAATATATACTGTAGCATTATAGGTTTATGGAAATAATACATTTTTATAGAGTTTTGTCGAGATAATGTCGAGAATTAGACATTATGAGACGAGTAGTTTTTAATTATCTCTAGAGTGAGATATCTCGTTGGCGTATGCTAGGCAGGCTGGCGTCCTTTATAAAGTGCTAAATAAACCATACTCGAAAGGCCGAGTATTTCTTGACATCTTAGTTCGACAACGGACGACCGACCTTTATGTAGCATCAATTCCCGGGTAGTTGTATTTTCCCGCTAAAAAAGTATTAGACCCGCCAATGCTACCAACCAATGAAATTTAACCAATGGCAATAGTTTGTCCTTGAATTTCGATAGAGATCGCATGATGAGTGCCCTTCATTTGCGCGAAATTTGCTCAGGAGTTTACAACAATGGCGGCGCGTGGCCGACGCAGTAAGTAAAATTTACTTTTTTTTTTATTCACTTTTCATGTTGTAGATATTTTATAGAATTGTAAATTATTAAATATTCTTAAAAAATACATCATTTTGTCAAGAAATAAAGCATCATTAAGTAAATAAACTGTCGTAAAGAAATTATTCCTTTAGAAAGGCACTTCGTACGCAATTTCAAATTAAAGTATGTGGAATTGATCCTTTGTATATCCAGGTCGGCCGTAGTACTTAACGTAGTATATTTATGTTATATTGTTATATAATTATATTTATATATAATTATTATTTTCAGCGTTACAAGACCGCAATATAACGGAATTATTAAATAACTCGAGTTTGAAGACTCAAGCAAGGATGAAGATTTAATTGAGAGACACGCTTCATAAACGAATCCCTATCTTCAGCAGACGACGGCTCGAAGGATAGTTCCAACAGCGCTGATAGCAATTCACCAAGAGGCTGGAGTAGTGCTCGTAGTCCAGGCAGGGATATTAGTCGTCGAGACCGGGGCAGACGACATGCTGGGTGTCGGGTTCATACACGTGGTGGCACTCGCAGTCGAGGGCTGGCTCGGCCACAAGACGCTCCTTTGTGGTAGTCTTGTGACTATTTATTAATATCTTGATAGAAATAAATAAATATGTGTATGTTTGGTAATTGCTAACCTAATTTGTGACATTACTTAAGATTAAGTATATTAAAAAATAAAAATATTTGTATTACTTAAACACCTAACCTACTTATTTCATAATGACCTAAAGTCCTTTTCAAAGGACAAAAAATACCTAAACTTCAATATGCTTGATGTGTTGATCAAATAATACCAAAAAACATTTGTTTTAGTGAAATTCCCGAAAACCCCTGGTTTGTGTTTTATTTAACTTGCAAAGTCTCGGCCTTTGCACCATAAACAGTTTAATGCTTTATAAAGGACATTCGGTCATATTGGCAAGTGATTTCAGTTATAGCTCGGGTATCAGGAGGTTAAGCCGGAAAATAGTATGGACGTAACATATCTGTATAAGTAGAATATCATTGGTTCTCTCCAAAACTCCATCGAAAGTTTCAGTAAAGCATAAACCTATAATTATGTCTATGCAGTAAAGCGTCTACCACTTTACTGAATCGACCGACTTGACTTCTTCACGCTATTGACTTTTACTAAGACTTTGACTAGACTTTAGACCTGACAATAATATAGAAAAACGATGCTGGAAATTGTAATAATATTATAATATAATATTATTACAATTTTCATAATATTATAAAAATTAAAATATTATTTTCCCGCCATTTAAATATACTCGACAGTCGACACTGGCCATGGCTAAATAGCCGAAGTGCCATATTTCAATGGAGAATGGTCATCAATATATACCATAGTACAAAACCCATAAACCTATAATATATTAAGTCTATGGTACTTAATAATATAAACTAGTAATCTGTGCCATAGTATCACTTATTAGTCTGTGATAAATACTAGTAAATAAAATCTGTGTAGTAGTCTGTGATGCTCATGGAGTGAAAATTATAGGTTCTAACGGAATTTTAAGATTTTTCTGTAATTCAATCCGTTGATATTTTATAAAAAACAGTGTGTGAGGTAAATTTAAAAATAATTCATCTACTGAGCATATACGAAACTTTTCGATTCAGAATTTTGGGTTGGGGAAAATTACATAGTATTCCTGCGTGTACTAAAGTGTTAGTACTGACACGATAGCAAAATAAAACATTAATATGAATTATTCGTCAAAGAATCCTGATCGACAAGAAGAGAAACCACCTCACTCCAGATTATTTGTCGTTTGCAGCAGAAACTTAAAAGAAAAAGATCTAAGAAGTAGATTTGAAAAGTTTGGTACCATCGAAGATATCCATATGCCAAAAGATCGAGGCACGGGGGAACCAAAAGGATTCGCTTACATCAAATATGCTAAGACTTCGTCAGCCGCCGCTGCAATTCAAGAACTTCACATGAAAGTTGCAGAAGGTGATTCAAAACCCATGAAAGTCATGCTCGCCATAAATAGAAATGGTGGACCCACTCAAAATGAAAACGACGATGACTACAGACGGCTTTTTATCAAAGTCGATAAAGACGTAACTGAGAGTCAAGTAAGACTTTACTTTTCAAAGTTTGGCCGTGTCGAATCTGTTCATGTGCTTAAAGACAAGGCAACCGATGTTGGTAAAGGATTTGCTTATGTCGTTTACAAAACTTTTCACGATGCAGCTGTAGCTTACGAGGAATGTGATAAAATATACAAACCTATGTTTGCCGCACCCAGAAATGGGTTGAAGCGCAGTAGAAACAGTCTAGATGACATTTCAAGCCCGAGGAGCTTTCAGAACGAGAAATACAGTATGCAAAGATGTGAACTCCCAAATAAACTGGAGTCTGGTCATTCTGGCCAAGATTTTTCAGCTGTTGTTGTAAAATGTAGTCCACAGCTCCCTCAAAAGTATATAGAAAGTTTGTTCAATGTTATACCTGGTATGCTAAGGTGCCAGTATTCTGTAGATGCATATAATGGCATCAGTACAGCTATTATAACCTATGCCGAATCAAAGTATGCAGCTTTTGCAGTAGAAAGGCTCAATCATTTTCAGTTTCCGTCGGGTGAAATTATAACTGTAAAACCTGACAACAATACTCTAGTAGAAGCCGCTGAAGTTCTCACAAGTATGGTAAATAACTTTAAGCATGCCATTGATAGAGGTACACCAGATCTTGCACACCTAGCAGATGCCATCGCCCAAGCTTCCACGTTAATAAAAGCAGCAACAAACATAAGCACAAGTAGCAAACAGGAGAATACGGACTTTCAATGCAGTGTTAATTTGCCTCCAAAAAAAGAATTAGCGAATATCAATAGCAAAGTTGCCCAGAGACTGTTTATTATTTGTAAGCCCCAACCTCCTCCAATTTACATTTTAAGAGACTTATTCTCTAGGTTTGGTGACATGATAGATGTCTCTACATTTCCAAACAAGACTTTTGGGTTTGTCAAATATGCCTCTATAAGTGCAGCGCAGGACGCAATAAAAACACTAAATGGAGCCACGGTTTGTGGTATAAGACTCAAAGTATTAGAAGCAGACGAAAAACCTGTTAGAGAAGAAGATGTTAAAATGGGTGACAAAACTGAAGACGATACAATGAACACTAAACGAAAAAGACTGGATACTGAGAATACTGGTGACATTTGACTTGCACTGAGAATTGACAGTGTTATACATTATAATGAGAATGACTTATGAAATCAATAATTGAATGAAATAAAATTGTTTAGTACTTTTATGAATTATGACTTTAATTTTTTTGACTGAGATAGACTTGATAACAGACATTGTATTTTTTTAATTGATAATTTTTTGGTCAATGGTTACCACGGAGCTACTTTGCATTAGCTCCGTGATGGTTACACACTGATAAACAAAATAATTGTTACAAATATTCTATTACTTGCGTCTTCAATAGCAGTGATTTAACATTTATTTATCTTACACCGACCCAAGCTGTGTATCAGACATCTGACACACACATTTCATTGATAGTACAGCGGGGCCACAGAATATATATTATGGCGGGCTAAAATGGTCACATTTAGCAATTCCTCTCAATCAATTCAGCAAATGAATTGTCAAACTGACAATTGTCAAATCTTAAAAAAAATACAGAAATGAATTGCAAACAGAGTTGCATTTTGCGATTTTATAAAAATGAATCATCATGATTCTTCAAAGCGACCATTTTAGCCCTGCAGTATTATCAATAGGTATAAGTACACCAAAAATTATATTGGTATGAGATAAATCAAACAATATCTGTATTAACTATGAGACCAAAATATAGAAAATTTGCAGTTTATCACATTGTGTACCGTGAAAAAAAAAGAAAATAACAGAGGTAAATAAAAATCGTATTTAAGCTTTTAAACATTTTCTTGACAAAGAGTACTATGTTAAAATGCCTTAAAAATAGTTATTTCTAAATTAAAGTTTACAGTAACAATATTTCTAAATCAGTTTATAATATCAGTTATATAAATAACAGTTTATATCAGCTATATAAATAACAATATATGTACAACTAAAGTATAATATTTTATAAACTCATTTATGATTTACTTTTTCTCATTTATTCTCATTTATTATATCTATAGGTCTACCAGGATCTGATGGCAAATTTTGGTGGCAGATTTTCAAAACATATCCTTGATAATTGAATAAATTTTTATATTTGCATGTTTCACACACAGAAGAAGCTGCTAAAGGAAAAGAAACTTTCAAAATGTTTTATCTCTATTACCTCAGTATTGTTAGTAAATTTATTTTCTCACTCTTTGCCATCTGATTCTGGTAGTAGGTCTACCTAATATAATACATAATAATTAGTATGTCGGCAGTTGGCACTGACAAATTGTAATTTTTTTAAAGTACCGATAGAGTGAACTGTGTGTGCACCTGTCTCTCACACCTCACCCAACCAAAGAGACCTAAAAATCAAACTCATTTAATTTCCAATTATTATGACAAGAGATCAGAATAGAGAGTTTTTATAAGCTGTAGCTACACAACTTACAATATTCAATACCTCGATCATGGGAAAACCAGACAATGCTATTCAATTGTTATAGCGGTCGCCGGTGACCACTTGGGGCTTGAGGCACTATTATTAATTATTATTGATAAAACCTATCAGTCTGCTATGACAATAACCTGTATGAACATGGTAAATCATCATCATTATTTAAGTCACAAATTTAACATTTATTCATTATTATTAAATGGAATGACTCAACTGGAACCATAGAAATCACATAAATTTTTAACAACACAAATAGCATAAATTATTTAATTTCATTCCTAAAGCAAATTGTGTTCAATTTGTTGGTGAGTTGTGCTATAAACTAAATACTTAAAAACTAAAAGCCCTGGCAGAATGTTTCCAGCTTAGTTCTTAGTCTTGAGCAAATATGTCACCTCATTTATTCTTGATAGTAGGTTGCTGATCATATCATCATAGCACAGAGACAAGTTTTCTTGTTGTATGGGTGCCCAATTTTTGTTTGTTTCACTCAACTTGGTTTTAGCTTCAACCATCTGAAACATTTAAAGAAGAGATTAGACTTGACTGTATGACACTAGAATTGTAAAAAGAAATGACTTGTTGGTTTGGTATAAGCTCTCGAGATACTGACAAATATGCCTTGACTTAAATGGGAAAGAACATAGGCTACTGAGAAATCTGATCTCACATCAGATTTCTCAGTAGCCTATGTCTGTGACTGCAGGATTTCTTTTGGCATACAAATATGTGGGACACCTATTTCAGAAACATGTTGGAAAATAAAATAGTTGTACTCTCACAAGTTTAATGAACAATAAATACATACCTGTGTGAACAAGTTCACATCTTGGCAGAGGTGGTTTAGCTTCGCCTCCAACTCGTCGTTCCTTTGTGTTTCGGGGGCACTCAATTTCATCTTGGAAATCTGTTTCACCAGTTGATCCAGACTCGATGCGTACGGCGTTAAGTCCAAGTTGTCGATAGGCGGTGGAGCTTGCTGCTCCCTGGGTTCTGGCACGGCGAAATTCTTCTTTAGGTCCTCCACGTAAAGTCTCATGGTGGCGATGAGCCTGTCCAGGTCTATGTCGTTCGTAGTTTTTGTCTCGCCCGGGAACAGAAGTTTTGGAACGTCGGCGGCAAGTATCTGCGAAACATTATCTTGACCGCTGTTACAGGATTGCACATTGGCGGTTGGTAAGTTGTCGAAAACGTTTTTAATTTCATTTAGAACACTTTGGGAGTCCTTCAGTTCTTGATCCAAATTTTCAGTCATTTTTTGTAATTCATCCAATTTGACCATCGAGTTAAGGTACTCCGCAAAATCGTTACTAAATTTGCTTTGATAATCCATCATAAAACTGAGTAATATTTATATAATTTGCAAAAAGTCGGCGATGCGAATCAAAATCAAATCAATATTTTTTTCAAAGAGAATATAATCACTACGTTTATTTTTTTTTCACAGAATGTAAGTAATTACAAATTTGTATTCTGTGGACAGAATTATTTACAAAAAAAATGTATTTACAACCATGGAGGTATAGCCTATATCAAAGAGGAAGAAGGGAATCAGTTTTGACTTTTTTTGTGATTTTGACATAAAAATGTGATAGAAATTATAACCTCACATGTGGTTTTACAACACAGATTACTAGTATATATTTGTTTTACAATAAATTACAAGAATAACATACAATAAATTATAAGAATAACATTGCTTCGTTAGTAAAGTAGCTGGAAAAATGCTGTCGAAATCTTTTGAAAGTAAGTCTAAACGTCAACTTGATGTACAAAAAAAAAAAGTTACGATTTTATAAACTACTACGAGCCCTCTGTGGACAGCAAGTTATCAGGTAATAAACAGTCACAACACCATGAGGAAATAGAGACAAATAAGGAAAACGTAATTAAAGAAGAAAAGAAGCACGATAAGAAGAAAAATAAACGGAAAAACGAAAGTATAGATGTATCAAATATTGATCAAAGCAGTACCAACATTAATGCCAATATATCCTTTAATAGCTCTAAAGTAACATCTACTCCAAAAGCCGCCATAAAGACTCTCGGTGAAAAAGTTAAATCCATTATGAAATCAATACCAACAGCAGCTGAGGATTCGTTAGACCGAGCTGAAGATGACACTTCTAATGCAAAGAGTAGGCGTAAGAAGAGAAATAAATCTGTAAGCTTTATGTTGGATGATGCTAAACCTGAGGCCAAGAAGTCTAAATCCAATACATCCGAGCAATCGACAAATGAAGAAGTCCCAAAAAAGAAAGATAAAAAGAATAAGTTGTCAAAGTTCAACAGTGGTAAGGAAAATAAATTAAGCAATACAAAATTAAAGATGGAATTAGATGAAGGTAAAGCAAGCATACAACATTTTGATGCTGAAGAAACAACTTCAGAGAACCAAGTAAGTAATGCAAAAATTAAGAAAAAGAAGTCAAAAAAGATTGTGAAATCAGATATTGAAGAGGCAGAAATAGGAAATGAGGAGGATAACAAAATCAAGAAGAAGAAAAAGAGACAGTCAAAAGAAACTGCCGTAGCATTTGGTGAAGAGCCAGCTCCCAAAAGTAGCAGAAAAACTGAAAAGCCTGACATGATTGCAGAAAGCTTAGAAAACTTAAATCTAGGAAGCAATGCACACACTTTGACTGACCTCATTGACCAAATGACAGTTGCCGACAAAAGTAACAAGAAAAAGAAACTAAAAGGAAAAAAAGATAAGGCTAAAAATGATAAGACAAAAAAGGAGGACACAAAGGACGATGAGGAAGCTAAAGAAAAAATCAAATGGACAAAAAAGAAGTGGAATAAAGGAAGGAGAGATTTCATTCATGTAGACAGGATACAGACTTCAGTTATCATTGAAAATTTGCCTCTCACTGCAATGTTTTCCTACAAAAATATTCTGTCTGAACATTTTAGTAACTGTGGTCAGATCAAGCAAATAGGGTAAGCCATTATTTATATTAAGTTAATTTATTATAAACCAAGCTTTTAACATTATGCTGAAATTGTTTTAGTATTGCTGAATTGTATCCAGGTGAAAATCCTAAGCCAGTTTTTAATACCACCATATTATTTGACACAGAAGATGCTGCAACCAAGGTATTATCATATTAAAATTATATTATCTTATATCTTTAAACGAGCAATTCTTGTATATATAAATTGGAATCTCGGAATCGGCTCCAACGATTTTAATGAAATTTAGTATATAGGGGGTTTCGGGGGTGATAAATCGATCTAGCTAGGAATCATTTTTAGAAAATGTCATTTTATTCGTGTTTAATCGAATACCGAGCGAAGCTCGGTCAAATAGCTAGTAATAATATTATAAGACTAGTATTTAAACACCAATTTAAAGTAAGTTCATAATTGAAGGCAATTACTACCTTAAACCTATTTATTTATTGGCTCATAGAATGAGCTTGATTATTATTTGTTATTACATTTTGGTTTAAACTTTACAATAATTACTATAGTTTATGTTGCAGTGAGTATAATTATTATAAATTTGATGAGTAATGTTACTAGGCAAATAGTATTTGAATTGAATTAATAAAAATTTACAGGCATTAGAAGAAGACAACACATTATTGGAGGGGAACAGGATTCGAGTTAAGCGCCCATTGCCTTACAACCAGACAACCATTGTTGTGAGAACTTATGCTGAGTTGACAGAACAAACATTGAGTACTATGTTCAGTAGTGCAGGCCGCATCCGCAAGATCAAACTACTGGTGAAAGGAAAGAAATTGAGTTGTAAGTTTCAGATTTCGCTTATTGTTCTATATTTCATCGGGCAGTAGAAGCATTAGCTAAGCCTATTACATGTCAAATATAGATGTTGTAATAATAACTGACTTTACTTATCTTTAGCTGTTACTGTGATTTTTTTCAGCGACTGCATTCATAGAGTTCGATAGTGCTGAGGCTGTTGAACGCGCTGTTAAGTCTGTTGAAGGTGTACTGATCAATCGAAAGAAAGTTAATGTTTTTAAGTATCAAGATGAATATGGTAGGAAAGAAAATAATAAAGGTGGTATTCATGAAAGTGATTCGTAAGAATTGATTATTATTCTTATTGTATATTTTGTTAAATAAAATGTTTACATTCTCTTGAGTTTGTGTTTTACAAAGTGAAAAGTTTAAAGTGGAAGAGCCATGCTTCGGCATGAATGGGCCGGCTTGACCGGAGAAATACCACGTTCTCACAGAAAACCGGCGTGAAACAGCGCTCGCGCTGTGTTTCGCCGAGTGAGTGAGTTTACCGGAGGCCCAATCACCTACCCTATTCCCTTCCCTACCCTCCCCTTTTCCCTTCCCTTCCCATCCCTATCGTCCTATTATATTACCCTATTCCATCTTAAAAGGCCGGCAACGCACCTGCAGCTCTTCTGGTGCTGCAAGTGTCCATAGGCGACGGAAGTTGCTTTCCATCACGTGACCCGTTTGCTCATTTGCCCCCTTATTTCCGAAAAAAAAAAGTATTTGATTGCTTTAACAAGGATGGAGGCTAGGGCCAGCTACATGGATTAGTAATAAATTATTCAAAGATTTGACAAGAGACAAACTCAGCACCTTGTACAGGCGGTTGCTTATAAAAATAGTACTTAACAAAATATATTTTGGATTGTATATTTTATGTTGTACTACCCAAAGAATTAATGTATATATATATATATATATATTAATGGATTTTGAATTGTGTTAGTAACGCTTATAATAGAGTATCTGATCAGAAATTTCGGATAATGTACGGCCGAGCTAAAAAAGGAGTTTACTACCCTACTTTTTTCAATTCACAGAATATTCAGAAACGAAGCCTATAGGCTTGTTTTACGTGGAAAATTAAGACGGGTTTGTTCGGAGTAAAACCTTCTAAAGTCAAAAGTGTAATTTTAGGGAGATACAATCGTTTTTTAAATGACACGGCTCACGTGTCATACGCCACACATTAAAAACATGTATAACACGGCTCCCGACTCCCGTGTCATCCGCACTGAATCAGCTTAGAGAACACTGCAAGCTTCATCAAAATCGGTTCAGTAGCTATTGAGATAGGGAATTTCAATTACCGGTATTAATAACTGGTGAATAGGGTTCCAAGGACGAATAGGGACAAAACCAAGTGCCGTTTTCAACATCAAAATTAGTTGCCATTCCATACCATAGACTATTTTTTAGACATTTACTAGACTTTCGACTTGATTATCTTATCTGGAAAAACGACTTTAAATTTTGTAAACTTTTTACGAATAATTTTTTTCCCACCATACTTTACTTGACACTGGCCATGGTTAAAAATCCGAGTGCCATAATAAGAAAAAAAATATTTGACGTTTTTATTTTAATTTTTCCAATGTTTTTCAAATTTCAATGCCCTGTTTTTAGGTTAGGATCGTGTTTATATTTTTATGAATATCTTTAAAAATTATAATTGTTGTTCTGTTATTTCATACGGTTATTTAACAAATGCTTCGTTATAAGTAATATAGTGAGGTAGAAGTGCGTGACAGCTAGTCGGTTGACTAAAATATTTTATAAAATAAACAAATAATATAAAGTGGAAACAACTTAGGTTCTGTCTGGTTTACATTAATTTGCTAAAATGAGTAAATTGCAAATCACCGAAGTGTGTCCGAAAGGTACAACATATCCTCTTATTGCAAATTTTCTACATGGTAATCCAACAGACCATTTTATGGCAGAAGAATGTTTACTCCTTAAAAACGAAGAGAATAATTTAAAAACGGTTCTGACAAAAGTTGACAATCTTCTATACGTTGGCGATGAGGAGGAAGACGCTCTAAGTAAAACTTTCATTGTAAAGAGAAACAGAAATACGGGCAAGGTTCAAATTTTAGATGCCGGCATTGTTAACCTAAAACCTGTAATTTATGACAACAATGACGTTACTTCCATGGAAGTTAATAATCTAGAGTTAAGTAGAAAATTTGGATCAAAGAAACAAAAACAGATTATGGAGCAACGGGAAAAACTGAAAGTCAACGTGGAGACCGTAACAGAACAAATGCAAAACGTCACACAAGAAATAACCGAGGATACTTTAGATTTATCAGCATATCAAAACACAAATTCTGATGATTTCTACATACCCACTATAGATCGTGAAGCAACAAAAGCTGAGGATGTTTATAAAGTTGAAAACATGCTAACAGAAGCTCAGTACGACATAATAATATCTGAAATAGATGGCAAAGAGTGTACAGCAGATCTGCTTCCCATCTGTCAGGAGGTCTTAGCAAGAAAAACATTATCAGAGAAATTAAATGTTTTACTCATTTATGCCGATTGCTTGTTGAAACTATATGCAAAACCAGCAAGAGATATAACAAAGAAGAATTATGTTATAATGCCACATTCGGCCACGTTGAATGAAATTTGTTTGTCAAACTTTACATCTATGTCCAATGGAAGGAGGGTCCGGTCGGGGCCCTACAAGGACAAGACACTGTGCCATGCTATAGTGTTCCTGTTATTAATAAATAATTTAAAAATTGAGCTTAATAGTCTTTGTGAGACTTTGAAATTATCTCCAGCTACTGCTTCTACTAAGGCCAGGGTGACGGGAGCATCCATAGCCACGGTTGGTGGCAAAAAAGTTGTACAACTGAAACTCCCACTAAACACAAAGAAAATATTCAGAAGGAAAAGTGCCAAATTTTAGTATTTGTTGTAAATAAATTACTTCAATTGTCTTTTTTTTTCACTTATTTACAAAACTTGCAACCACAGATCTTAGAAGTAACTTGCATGCTAGGACTTCACCAGCGGCTCGCGTGAAAATAGACCATTTTGAAATGACCGCCCACCGGCAAAATAGAGCAAAGACGTCATGAATAGGCGGGTCCACACCAAGCGAGCAGCCTTGGGCGAGGCACGCCGCCACGCGGCGTGCGCCGTACCGCTCGCTTGGTGTGGACGTTGCTCGCCCGAGGCGTGCGCATGCTCAGGTTCTGCCCTCTGCCAAGCGCGCGAGCGGCCGAGCCGACCGCGACCGGTGTCGGCTTTTTGATTTGCTAAAAGGTGCCTCAGGCGTTTGCCTCGCGCAGTGTGGACGTCAGGTGTTTTGGTTTGTGCCGCGTTCAAAAATGAACGATTAGTGTCGACAACTAATAAGTTTATACGCCGCAATTCGCAAATGTATGGCTTTGGGATGCCAGGGATCCCAATTACACTAACAGGGGGAAAAGGGAAGATTCTTGGAGAAAAATGTGCCGCAAAATGAATATGTTTAGGATCTAAAATAATGGAGTCTTTGTTAGGATCATACAGACGATTGCTGTGTTCGCCCGTCCGCCTCGCCCGCGCGCGGCGGGCCTCGCCCGAGGCGGCTCGCTTTGGTGTGGACCCGCCTGTTCGCCGCCTCGCCCTCGTCGAGCATTCCTCGCCCGTTTGCCGCGCGCGGCGGGCCTCACCCGAGGCTGCTCGCTTGGTGTGGACCCGCCTAATGTGATGAACGAAAAATACGTCGTGTGGAAGGGCCCTTAGAAGTGAATTATTTAATTCACTTCTAAGGGCCCTTCCACACGACGTATTTTTTGCGCACTGACGACGCGCGTTTTTGATGCGCTGCACGTCTTCTGCGCGTTTTCATTGCGTTTTTTCAGATATAAAGTTTAAGGCTAAGAACTCACGGAGCAGTTTTTCCCGGGCCCGCAGCCTTCATAGAATACAGTTTTGTATGTAAGAAAGGGCATTGAGTAACTTTGTATGGACCTGTCACCTGTGGCGTCATTTTTTTTCCAGCGGCCAGGGATTAAACCAATACTATTTTGTAGCACTACATTAAAGAAACATAAAAATTGTTCTAAGTAATATCGGAGCTGAGCTACGATTATTTTAGTATATTTATTTTTACGTTTTATGTTCTCAAAATCAATAGTAATTAACGTACTTTTTTTACGTCTGTGGTTGCTTTATGGTTCTATCCTTATCAAACAGGTATAGAAAGGGTATATTAATCTGTTGGATATATATTTCTCACTAGCTATTGCCCACGACTTCATCCGCGTCAAATATATGAATAATTTTTCATACATATTTTCACACTGGGTTTAACTCTCGTCCAACTAAAATATAGCCAGACTTGAGACTATACTTCACTAGGCAGTGGTTTTCAAAGGGCAAAGGATGCAATATTAGGCAATTATAATTATTGTTCTTGTGTATTAATGTGTTGTAGGTAAAATTACTCTAGGGTATTGCTCCCATAATATGATGTTGATTACGAGTATTTCCACTATTTAGCGAATTTTGGCCATAGTTCAGTATGAGTTATGACGCGGGACGCCACCTTTCGGCAGAATTTTTAGTCTAGCTTGTAATCTACTTCCCGGCTCATACACGTGGAGCAGCAGGAATGTTTTATAGAATATTTACTATTTAGGGGAGCCCAGCTCAAAGCGGCCATACGAGGCAAAGCGGCCACCCTTAATATTTCGGTTATTTATAAAGGCAGAGCAACGTTGCTGCTCTGGCGCATAGTGAACATCCCGCCCAGCCCCACTCCATGATGCGGTAGCGGTTGGGGAAGGCGCGAGCTTGTAGCGCCAAAAATATTGGAATTGCACGTTTTATTAAAAAAATGCAAGGTAAATTCTTCCCGTTTTAATTATTTTCTTGTATATTTGAATGCTCCTATTTTCCCGGTATCTTTGCTTACCTATTTAGCTTTATCTATGTTGTTTTATTCTGGAGTATGATAAAAAACGCGAAAGAAAATTATGTTTAAAACAGAACGGTTGCCAAAGGGCAAAGCGGACCGGGCAAAGCGGCCAATAGGCCGCTAAGCTAAATGATAGTTTTTATATGATAATTACTTAAAACTATTATTAGATTGTGAACAAACTTATCAAAAGAAAACTATCCAGGGGTCATGGGAAGAGACTACGATGGCGCGCGCTATTAAATATGTTCAACAAAATTGGGGGTTCAGTCAAGTTAGTAGAAAACAAACATGGTCATACTTTAAGGAGATATTTAAAACAGGAATACTTCGATAAAACAAAGTTTTATTGATATATTTTGACTATTTTTATTAGGAAGATATGATTATTTTTTATAAAAAAATATTGTGATTGTTGGAAGATGAACTCCTGTCAAGAAACCTCAGAAACCGGGCAGAAGCGATTTATGTAGCAGTTTACAGAATTGTTTTTGATAAATATCTATTTTTGAACATTTTTAGCATTCATTTTATAAGAAATATATTTATTAAACAGAAAAAAAATACCATTTCGTGTGAACATTTGGGCTGGCCACGTTGCCCTTACCCCTATGGCCGCTTTAGGCGGGCCCTCGGGCAAAGCGGTTTTTTGACAGGTTGTCGTAATATGTGAATCATGAGCTAATTTTAAGATTTGGATAAATATGAATCACACACAGTGATTTAAACAGCAGAAATATATAATAAATGCACTATCTTCTAGCACATTTTTTATTTTTAAATATATAATATTGCGTCTTTTTTTCAAATTGAAAGTTAAGGTGGCCACTTTGAGCTGACCTTCCCTACTTACTTACACAAAAAATTAAAAAAAAAAAAAACAAACGGCCCTCTTTAAGAAATTCGAGAAAAAATGGATTTACATTTTTTTTTCAAAAGAAAAATAAATAGTTAAAAAACTCATTAAATGACCGTGTCCCTTGTATAGAGTTCACTGTGAAAGAAGCAGCGCTGAAAGACATTTTTTTTGTGATTTGCATGGGCAAGCGCCCTGGCGTAGAGATTCCTCGTACAAAAGTGAAAAAAAAAGTTCTCTTTCAGCGCTACTACTTTTACACTAAACTCTATATACGAGACTCATACACAGTACACACCCTAAAGTATTATCACTTAGTTTTGTTATACCCTCTATACTAATATTATGAAGCTGAAGTGTTTGTGTGTTTGCAAGTGTTAATCTCAGAAACTGCTTGTTCGATTTGAAAAAATATTTTTGTGTTGGATAGCCCATATATCGAGGAAGGCTTTAAGCACATAAATGATTCCGTTTTTTTGTATTTTCCTGAGTATTCATGTTATGATTGAATTTACTTTTAGTTGAAAATACGAACTTAAAATGCCTAATATCTCGGCTCCGATATAGTTTAGCTATATGCCCCCCATAATAAAGTTTACTCCCCTTGATATGTTCTTTCATAGTATGCCGGTTTGGTGGGTGGCCGCGAAATTTGAAAATGACGCCAATATTACCCAAACCCCTTTTTGCGTTTGCGAGCGCTGATCGCGGCCGCGGCGGCTGCGGGCCCGTACAAATCTGCGGTCTCGTGAGTTCCGAAATAAAACCGCAGCTCCGGCGGGCGCGGGCGAAAACTGCGCAGTGGGTTCTTAGCCTAAAACGTGTCAGCATGCGTTTGCTGAGCGTTCATCTTGCGTTTGTATCAACTATCAACACAAACGAGCGTAAAAAAACGTCATGTGGAAGGGCCCTAAGTCGAATTTCATGTGGGGACAGGGCCGGATTTATATTATTTTATGAGTATAGGCCACTTTAATTTTGCCGCCCCTATGTATGACCACTGCCGCCATCTTAGGACACCTAGGCCATGGCCTATACTGCCTACACATAAATCCAGAGCTGTGTGGGGAGAAATACAGTGTGTTAATGTAAACACCGTTATCCTTGAAACCATACGGATGCCCAGATCGGCAATTTGTATGGGTATGAAGACGTATTTTTTTGAGATCCCAGTATTGTTCTCATAGAAAAAGTTGTTCATTTTGACGGGCTCGTTTGATGGTTTCAAGAATAACGGTGTTTACACTAACATCTTGTATATTAAGTTGTCTACACTAGTCACTAAACAGAAACATTAATCTGAGTGAATAAAAGAAATAATCAAATTGAAACAATAATTTATTGTATTTCTTACACTCAATAATAATTATGCATTAAAATTACATTGTATACACAATTTACTTAATCCAAAATATAGCTAGAATAATTACAATTATTATTTACAATATGAATAATAATAAATTACATTACGGACATGCCTAGGCATTCCACATTTATTTTACACAAATAATACTTCAGTTATTTTTCACTGCTAGTTGCCAACGTTTGAATTAAATGATTACGACAAGGGTAAAGAATTATCAGCAAAATATTGTTTATATTGTGTATATTATAGTGCAAATAGAGTAGCTTATGTAAGAGATAATTGGCCACAGAAGGAACACAAGCGGTCATTAGTAGTCTCTGACGACTGACATCAACAGAATAATATTATGTTGAAGATGATTGTTGGTGCTTTTACATACCGTAGCTCCACGCGGTCTCGTCAGATTTTATTTTGCCTTATTTAACAATACAAAAGCAGCAGGATTAGAATGAAAAAATCTTAACAAAAAAGATTTTTTCTTTGTATTGAAAAAAAGTGTTTATTGATATAAATTATATTGGAGCAGTGCCGCGAGAGCTATATTTTATGTATGAGATTACATCATTAGAAGATTCAATAATGCGCATACTTTTAAACCAGGTTTAACTTGTAGGTAGAACTTGTTGTATCTGTCATCTTTTAAATATTTTTATAACAGTAACGCGTAAAATCGGACGGAGATTATATATTCAACCAAAAGGAGCAACTTCATAAAAATAACCCAAAAGATAGCAAAGATAATTATTATTATTCTTCTATACATATAATGTTCAGTAAAATTCAAGGCATACCTATACTTAGATATTGCTCATGTACTTATAGACTTTGAAACAGAAAATTGAGATACATATGGGAAGAAATATAAAGAAAATATTTTTCTAATACGTATCTCATAAGCTTTAATGAAAAGCGTTGAGAGAAGAGTCCATCCATAAACTATTTTGTTTAAAACCTCTAGCCCCAATTTCACCAACGAGTTAAACGACCGTTAAAGTTAACGCTCGAATTAGTATCACGTTACCTCTTTCGTTTTTCATATGAATGAAAGAGAAGACACGACATTTAACAGGCTGTTCACACTAACAGATGTCGGTGAAATTGGGGCTTAGTGCAGCAAATCAAATGCTTAAAATATCTTTTAATACTTGAAAATCAAAAATCTTTAGCCTGTGTTCCGTTACGAAAGTGATTTTCTGAGTGGAATATGTTCATTTATTATTTATACAAATTATTAATTACCGTATGCATAAAACCTCATATTAACTTTAAGAACTTGTTACAATATCTTGTTAAAATGTCATGTCTTCTCTTTCATTCATATGAAAAATGAAAGAGGAAACATGATACTAATTCGAGCATTTACTTAAACAGTTGTTGATGAAATTGGACCTAAGTCTAGCAAATCCAGAAGTAGGTATCTCACTCGGGATAAAGAAGCTATGTTCCGGAGAAGTCGATTGTGAAAGAAGCCCCTAGAAATATTTAAATATTTACAATTTTAATAAAAATTTGACCGCGCACATCTTTAAGACATCTCGGCAAAAATGCAAGGAGAATGCGCAGTGTAAAGTGTTGGACTTATGGGTCCCTTTGGCGGGGCAAGGTGTGAGGCGGTGTGCGCACACGGGGAAACACTATTGGTAGATAGCGATAAGACGGTGACATGTTATCGGTTGCTGTTATACGTAGATAATGTAAACATGCACCCTTCTAAATTCACCGAGCGATCTTAGGGAGAGCGCATACGGCACACTTTTTGCAGATGCATACAGACTTTTCGGCGTGCATGGCGCGCAAAAAGTCGTTCGCTGATTTTTCACAGACTAAACGCACACGATGCACATCTTCGATCATTCTGTCCGCTGAACCGCAGGGATGTAGACGCGGAAATCGTGCAGAGATCGCGACTTGAAGTACAGAAAAAATAGAAAATTTTGGGTATAACCTATAATATCGGAAAGATTACCGAAGGGACAGTTCCATACTAAATTCGGTACTTAATTTAAATTAATAAAAAAATCAGTATTTTGTTTTTTTTAGACGTCAACGATGTCCAAACAGGGCTGAATAAACATTACAGCACACTTCTTCCCACAATTTTCTTGTCTATTATGATATTCTGCCTTAGAAGTATCATAAATTGCTGGTCTACGTTACGTTAACAAATGCAGATTGCAGATTAAAAGTGTGCGCCGTCTGCGTTAGCGACTTTTTGCGCGTCGTGTGTGTTTGCATATAATTGCATAGGTTCTATTTGGACAAACTAAAAAGTGTGTCACGGAATAGTCTGTCGTCTGCGCAACACCTTATAGTCGTGAGTGGCCTATAACAATCTTTGCCTTGTTCGCGAGTAACTTCAATAAGGCAGACTCACGCCATCACAAGAATCACTATACAATACACGCTCGCTTTTACTAAAATTTGCCCATTTGTTATGCAATACGGAACATGCATAAGACAGAAAAATAATTTTAAACAATAGTGGACAAAAAAATTATGAAGGAAATATTGCTCATACGGATACCTGTTGAAAAAAAATATTAAGATAGCAGGCAAAGTTTTCAACCTATCTAATACGAAATTTCGTGAAATGTATGTTAAAAAAACAGTGAGTTGTGAGTCGCAGAATTTCTGCTAGCAGAAATTCTGCCCAGCAGAAATTCTGTTGGAATGCCACACGAGCGTAGTTTTGTGAGTTGTGAGTCAGGGAATTTCAGTCGCAGAAATTTGTTGGGCTGCCGGACGAGTGTATTTTATTCAGTTGCTACTTGCTGTCCAACGTTTATACCAGGTGTTTGTGTCGTGCATTGGAACCGTTGAACATTTTGTGCATTTACGAAGCATATTTAGAAGACACAGAAGACAATGTCAGAAAAAGATAGGGGGTTTCGGGGGCGATAAATCGATCTAGCTAGGAATCATTTTTAGAAAATGTCATTTTATTCGTGTTTTATCGAATACCGAGCAAAGCTCGGTCAAATAGCTAGTTAAGTATAAAAGAAATAAAAATGATAATAATTGTAATAAAAACGAAATAAATATACATTACTTTTACGTTGCAAAAATTTTACCCCCAAAATTATCCCCAAGTTACCCCCCAAAAACCCACTGTTTTTATTTTTTTCAACTGAATTTAGTAGGAAATCCCCATAGTTGGCAACACTGCTCGCGCTCCCCGCGAACTGAATTCGGTCGGTATAATGCGTGTTAGCCGGCAGCCCGGCACACAACTCATTTTGCGTCGCCGTGTGAATCAAACAAAATTTTTGTATGAATCTGAATGCAGCAGAATTTCTGCCAGCAGAATTTCTGCGACTCACAAATTACGCTCGTTTGGCTTCACCCTTACTAAACAAAACATATCGTAAAAAGGAAATCCATATTCCACATTGTATGACTAAATAAGCTATGAAACTTACGTATTTTATGAAAATATTCTTAGTTTATTTTTGAAAAGGTAAAAATATACTAGAGATCTTGTAAGGGCGCTTTGGAATGAAATTTCTTGTCTTTACAATGATTGTCGATATATAAGAGCGCCACTTCTCGGCTTTCGTGGCCTTGCTTGTGAAAATTTACATCTACATTTCGTCATATAAAAATATATGCATATACACTCCTTTTATTTCGTTCTAAATGTAAACAATTGAAATTCGACCAAATATTCAATATGCAGTTTTCATTGCGCCGTTTCGCGACATTCGAATTAGTAGCATTATAGCCCTTCTTTGTTTACATTTACAGCAATATTAACAGAAGCGGAGTATAGTTAAAAGGCAAGATACCAGCTTAAAATGCACCTACGCTGGGTACATTTCATTTTTCATTGAGGTAAGAGCCGGGTACATGCTCTCGGGAGTCGGGACTTTAGGTGTGACGTTGGTTGGGCACAGGGATTCTGAAAACATACAATACATAAACATTACTTACATATTATTATATTATGCTGATTTAAAAACTATTGCACCACTAAAAGCTTAACTATCATTATGAATATAAGAAAGTTATAATAAATATTATATTATATTTTATAGAAAGCTATCCTATGTTTGTAAGTGTTTTAAAATAATATATAAACTTGTACGTAGTATTAATATACAAATCCATTATGAGTTTTAATACATTAGACAATATACGTACACATCAAAAATATTTGTCAAATATTATCTTGTTCAACTATACTGGGAAAGGATTTTTCTACGTAAACAACTTTTTGTTAGTATTTATTATTTAATTTAATAATAGTTTAGTTTAGACAAAGATCTTTGATGTAATATAGGATTGACGAGCAAGATAGGGTACGGGTACCTAAAGAGTAAAGATCAAAGCATAATGTATTCGACAAGGCAATTATGGTATTTTGGTTAAAGTCCTGAATCATAGGGTATACATAATAAATTCAAGTATTATGTAACGCAGTTTAAGGCTTCTCTTGTTTATGTAACGCATTGTGATATCCCTCCCTCCCCTCCACATTTCAAAAATATTAATCAATAAAAATGGTTGATTTTTTTAGAAGTCAATTCTATATTGCAAAAAGTCGCTGAAATACCTTCATTATTGTTTGAATCTACTTACTGGTTAGACAATACTTAAAGGATCCTGCAGGTTCTCTCATCTACTACTTTTCACTACAGCACTACAGAGTACAGACATACTATCAGAAAAAATCGGCCAAGTGCGAGTTGGACTCGCGCACGAAGGGTTCCGTACCACAATAGATCAAGAATAGGCTGAAAATTGTATTCTTTGTATGGGATTTCATTTATTTAAAATTTATTATAAATTATTAAAGAACAAATAAAACTGAGTATTTCTTGAATATTTCAAGTGCCTATGTATTGCCGTTATTGATATCGAGAAAAAAATAGCAAAAAAATCAAGTTTGTTGTATGGGAGCTCCTCTTAAATATTTCATTTATTTCGTTTTTAGTATTTGTTGTTATAGCGGCAACAAATATACACAATCTGTGAAAATTTCAGAAGTCTAACTATAGCGGTTCTTGAGTTACAGCCTGAAGACATACAGACAGACGGACAGACATCGAAGTCTTAATAATAGGGTCTCGTTTTTACCCCTTGGGTACGGAACCCTAAAAATGATTCATGGCAGATGACAGGCCTACGTAATTTGGTTGCGTTATGTCAAAGCCAGCCAACAGATCTTGACTAACATTAATCGACCAAATGACGTAGGTCCCTCAACTGACTATGAATCAATTTGTTCGATGGTACATCTACAACGGTTGGACGTACGGGTAGAATGCGGGGAAGCTGGTGTCGGGGTGGAAGTGGAAGTTGACCGGCGTCTTGGGCGAGGCGCAGTAGGCGAGCAGGTCGTCGGACGCGTGCCGCCGCAGTCCCGGCTCGCTCGCGCTGCGCGTTATCTTGGGTAATGCGCGCAGCATCGCCTCTAGCGCCGCCAGGATCTGTGACAAATTGTTGTTGGTCATAAAATTTTAGGGTTCCAAAGTGACTGCAAAAAGCGAAAACAGGAAGTAACGTCACTTGTTTCATTTACTTCGAAAAATTCAAAGAAACAATGTTTATTTTTGTAGAATTTACTGCTATTTATTTTTGTAAAACTGGAGTAATGTCTCTTTGTGTTTTAAGAAACGTTTTGATCCACACTTCTTCTTATTTTTCTAAAAAAATATATTAAAGAAAACATTACAGTGTATCTTCTTTTAAGTTCTTGTTACATTTTAGTCGCAAGATAATGACATACATTTTGCCCGTCGCCGCGTCTGCCCGTCGATATCTGCAGCTGCCCTCGCCGCGTACACAAAGCACACGACGGGCGGAGGCATTCGGTTCAGGACGTTCGTTCTAGTGGAGATAGAGAGAATAGAGCTAGCCGCCCCGCGACGCCGTCTGCGTTACTGCATGTATACTGGTTTGTGTGATCCACGGCGGTCAGTGCGGAGTTGCGGACATGCGCCGCCAGTGCCCGCCGGGCACCTGCGGCGCGGCGCGGTCTTTTTTTCCTCTGTGTGAGTTGGTAATTTAGGATTCCCTTTGTGCTATCGTTCGCGGCGAAATTGACCGGCTCGCCCCGCTCCGTTACAGTTAAAAGAGTTAGTACCTGTCGGAACAGCGGGCGCTGCTCTCGCACGAACTGTATGCAGTCCTCGAACAGTCGCTTGAGCGCGGCCGGCGCGTCCTGCCGCAGCCGCCGCGCCTCCGGCCGCAGCAGACCGCGACCCACCATCCACAGTATCTGTACAGTTACATAGATAAGAAAATAAGCCTTAACTCTTATGATATTCACACTTTACAGGGTTGTTAACAATTTGGCATTGATTTCTTAACCTTATTTAGCGTAACTTACGAGTTAATTTACTATCCAGCGAACAACAACCTGTCCCCAGGGTGTAAGTTGACTTTGCTTTAAACTCAGACAAAATAAAATTCACATTCAATGACATAATATGCTGTGAGTTGATCTGGAAAAGAGTCAGTGTAAAGATGTTATTAGGTGGTCGCGCATAGGCTACACTTTTATTGATGGTACTGCAGCCTTAGATGTAGACTATGTATTATTAGTCTATGTCATAAAGTGGCATTTTATTTGAATTTCTATCGGTCGCGATTAGCCGCGATAAAGATCGGAACGGTACCTTTAGTTTATATCTTCAGTGTTTCTATTCTTTCGCACTTCTACTGTGGCCTTGCTGCTGGTCGACCAAAAGTCCAAACCAACTAAATTCTACGTAATTACCTGGTCCTTATTATTGAGATGCGAGTACGGCAGCTCTCCGGCCATCAGCTCGAACAGCACGACGCCGTACGCGTACACGTCGGACCGGAACGTGTACGGCGCCGGCTCCTCCATGCGGATCACCTCCGGCGCCATCCACAGGATGGAACCCGTCGGCTGCTGCCACTGCACGCCGCCCGATGATGATGAATCTGAAATTGTAAATAACAAATCACAAAGCGCGTATGATGATGAATTTGAAATTATTGTCAAAAACACAATGTAAACAACAAAAACAAAGCTCACTTGATGAAGAACCTGAAAAAGGGTATACTTCGTTTTAGTTTACTTGGATCTATATAAATAAAATAAATAAAGCCTTTATTAATTCCTTAAAAAGATTACATTACATTACATCTGCGTACATTATTATGATAGCTTGCATAACATCACAGATACTTTATTAAGTATATTTGATATTATGATTACTTTATAAAATTAGTACAGTATGTTTAAATTATTCGCATCTAAAATCTTAGTTTTTATTCCTTATGTCATTACTCATTATTACCACAATATTTATTTATAATATTTATATTCTTTTATAGACAATATTTACATTTCTAAAGTTTTTTTTTTAATAATTTATATTTTTATTTATTTACATTTATGCAATATACTACTATTATAATTTTTTCAATTGCTTATTAATATTGGTACTATGCATATCTCACTTGGATCTCTATATAACAAAGCTCAATACAATGATTTTAATACTTTTTTTATGTAGCATTTTAATTATTCAAAATCAATCATTTGAATATGAGCAACTATCAACATATTTTTGCGTATTTTTTTTTCTCCAACTAGGACAAAGGTCCTAGTTGGGTGCAAGTTGATCATTGTGTCTTATTATTTAGCCTACATCTAGGTAAAAGAGAGTTTGTTACATAAAATCAACACTGATTTTTTTCAACATTACTTATGGCTTTGGGCAATAAAATAACAAGAAAACTTACCTGACCACCGCACTTTCGCCGTCGCCAGTCCGAAATCGCCTATTTTCACCGACCAGTCGTCTCTTAAAAATATGTTATTTGATTTCAGGTCCCTGAAACAAAAGCTTTATTAAATAGATTGTTACATCAAACACCCTATTAAAATTGATTGGAATTTAACATCTTTTCACAAACTGCGAAATGGCGAAGATTGCGCATAAGTTTTTAAAAAACTTAATTGTTGGCAATGTCCCTTTTAGAGCGAGTCCACAGTGTTGCATCGATGCAGTGCTGTCGCTCCGTCATTTTACATACTAGAAACTGCACATGAACCTATTATAGAGAGGAGATGGCCTAAGCAACTGTGCACTGTGATTTTCAACTAGGTCCTGACGTCATCATTGTGTGCGGGGCTTAAGTCAGTACACTTTCAGCGTTTGTCAGGTGCACACGTTCCGATACTCCCAATAAATTGGTGTTTTTTGCGTTTTTGGGACAATGAAAGGATGAAGTATTGTGTTTTACAATGTCGAAAACACTCAGACAGACGTTCTGATAATATAAATACCATCACATTTCATTTGTAAATTACTTAAAATGTAATTTAAATATCAAAGTTCTAGAACATTTTAGCTTTCAGCGTTAATTATACTTCTTGACACTAGATGGCCAGACCTTTGAAAGATAATACAGACGTAAATGTTTATAATTTTGCATAAGTTTATTGCAATAATCATACTTGAATACTTAAAACTGTGATACACTTAGTCTTAAACACTTTAAAAGCTGAAACCGTACTTATATAGGTAGCTTTTATTATCATATTACTTATAAAGCGCCATATGTCGTCATCTTGGATAACTATTTTGAACGTAATATCCATGGCCGTATTTAGAATTAAAGTATTAACCGACTTCCAAAAAACGAAGAGGTTGTATTTTTATTAAGTATCGCAATGACAGTTTGTTTGCTAATGTTGATTGTTGACGCGCGCGGCTGATATTTGGCCAGCCACCTCTACTCTTACAATGTACCGGAAGAGTAGAGTGGGCGGCACCGGACATTGTATAAAAATAATAAATTCATAAAATCAATACATCTATTTAATAATCTAATCTATATTATTATAATATTAACCAAGTAATTTAATGAAAATCTATTACATTTTTATATATTTGCAATGATAAATCTTAATAACAATCAGTAACCGGAAATTAAACAAATACATTGTATTTATTATAAATATTCGCAAAATTAATTAATTCATAATTTAAGTAAGTATAAATAATTATAAATATAATTAAAGTCAACTCAAAATAATTATTACCATATCTACCTTTACTGCCAGAGACATTAAATATTTGCTAAATTAATTTATATACTTAGTATAGTTAATTATAAATATAGTTAATTTAAAATCGAATTAAAATAATGACTACTATACTGCCAGAGACATTTCTACATATCCGGAAATGTCGCTAACACTATTACATCTTAAAAGGCCGGCAATGCACCTGCAGCTCTTCTGATGTTGCGAGTGTCCATGGGCGAGGGAAGTTGCCTTTCATCAGGTGACCCGTTTACTCGTTTGTCCACCTTATTTTAAATTTAAAAATCGGTCAAAATACCAACCCTAATTTTATTCATTGAACTTATTATAATTAACTAGCTGTCCCGGTGAACTTCGTGTCACTTTAAAACCTTCCCTGGACTTCTACGAATATTTTAAGACTAAAATTAGCCCAATCCGTTCAGCCATATCGAGTTTTAGCGTTACTAACACAATTGAAAATCCATTTATATACAGGGTGCAATTTTACGTTCCTGCCAAATTTGGATATATTGATACTTGTTAAAAATAAAAATACACGTATTTCGTCTTTTATAATCACTCAGTACTAAAATTTTGAGAAATAGCCTCCGAAAGTTATCCTACCAAACACCACAAAATATGGACACATGCGCGGCCCGGCCCCGCCCCGCCCTTCCATTGACATTCTTGCAGTGACGGATTAAGACTACTTGATGCCCTACGCAATCCATGCCTGTGGGCCCCCCTATCCGTATCTCAACTAGAATCGGTCTTTGAACCTTTACTCTTCTGGTGCCCTCAGACATGATGCCCTAGGTAATTGCTTAATTTGATTAAGGGCTAATCCGTCACTGCATTCTTGTTATTATCATAAGTTGCGAATTTTCTCTTCATACTTTCAACTTAGGACCGTCAAATGTAAAGGACATAGACAGGTATGTTTAGAATAAAATTAATTGATACACATCAAAAGAATCGAAAATTACAACTTTTTAATTACGAAAAATAAGCACTTTAGAAATTTATAATAAATCTAAACCACATCCTTTGCATTTAGGCGTATTTAAAAAAATCAATTAACTTATGTACACAGTACAACTAATTAAAAAATAAAACAACCCACCTCTAAATCTTATTTACTTCCATCTTGTATATACTCAGCATAGTTCAAACTGCAATCCGTTTTGCTCTAAGCAGAGTCTAGCGCGTTTTGCACATTTTCTTTAAGACTTTAAAAGTTTGTTAAGCACAACTTTGTCACTTTTAACCTCGTCAGAGGCATGTCTTCGAGGCTGGCTAGGCGTGTGCAGGTGTTGCGAAGTGCGAACTATCCATAATCCGAGTCTTTGATTGTCTCGCGATTCAGATTCAGGGTACAGCTGCTGCATTCGAGAATCATCAATCAGCTGTTACGAAGACGAGGAACGCTTTCTTGCTCGTACAGTCTCTGGTTCCGCGTAAACTTTCGCCACTCAAAATGTAGCACCTCCACCTATGCCTCCACATTTCATAACACTCGATCGTGGTTAGAGTACATTGTAACAGACACTAATTAAAGCGCGGGGGCCGGGGAGCCGTGACAAACAAAATAATTACGTGTTAGCTATACAACGACGCGCGTGGTACTAAACGGTCGCCGGCGACCGGCGGCGGGCGGCGGGCCTCCCGCCTCCCACCCCGCGCGTCACCCCCGCTTTACCCCTACGCATAACCGGTCTCGACTGGATATCTGTGCGGCGCGATGTACTAACTCGGTCGCAATATCGTAATTATTATTAACTTATGAAGTGACCATTGTGCATCGATTTTTTTTGGGATAAAATATGTAATATATATATATATATATATATATATATATATATATATATATATATATATATATATATATATATATATATATATATATATATATATATATATAGTTCTGAGTATGTCCCATAATATTCAAGAATATTCAAGAATGTTGACATCTAGTGTAAGATAGCTGAACTACGTAGTAACATCAACATCGACCTAAGCTAGTAGTTTTGCTTTTAGCCGATAGATGAAATATTGAAAAGTGGGCGGAACTTGACACCACCTCACCCCGCAAATTGTCACGCGTCGTTTCTTAAGGAAATTCGATTACGACACCTCCTCTCTATAATAGCTTCATGAAACTGCATCATCCCTTCGAGGAAAAGCGGGGGAGGTAAACACCGAAGCGTCATCACTAATCGCTCAGTTGCTGTATTAATTTACATTATCAATGAGGAGACATGCTGATGATGATATACGTCGCGGTAACGCAGCGCCCGCATGTTCGGCCAGCATTGCATTACGTCGACACAACGGGCCTATCAACCCTCACAGCGGCGTGCGCAGGAATCTGACACAGGGTAAGCAGTGTAGTCGGTACTCGGTCACTAAACAAAGTTTAACCTTTAATGGTATTACTAACTGCATAATGAATCCAGGCAACAAACTACAAAGACTTATTTCAAGATTGTTATCACGGCCTAAAAATCTTAATAGCGCGATCTAGATTACGCCGACAACGCAGCTAGCGACATCTATTGATAACATTGTGAACTTATTACTTTTAACAGTCACAAAAACTTTTTCTTTTATATAGATTTTTAGCATAGCCAACAGAACGTTCCGATGTAAATATCATGTAGATGCAAGATTTTTGCCACCTCAAATATCTTATAGAAATCAAAAAAGCGACTAAAAGAGCACTACCTCAGCAATAAATCCTAAAACTCTTATTAAATATACATATAGTATGTATTTGTATTTGTTTATTTTAAGTATGTATTTGTAAGTACATTTTTTATATTATATAATATTATATATATTTATTATTTTGTATATTTTAATATATGTATTTATGTCATGTATTTGTATTATATAATTATATTATTATAATTTTTTATTGTATGTGTATTACTATGTAGATTTCTAAAATTTATTCTGTGCACGTCCTATCCGATATTTCCCATCACATTTCTCTCCGTAGGACTACTGGAAGAAATTTCTGTTAGAGATAAGCAGTTCCTGTTGTGTCGTTTTTCTTCTGTGTATATTTTATGACTGAAAAATATTTGTCGACCACAGATTGTATAATATTTTGCATTCAGAATGTGGCAAATGTATCATAGATCGTAACTAACCAAACTTCTTCATACAAAAGTAGTCTCTAAGTCCACGAAATACGTAAATTAATCGAATGAAAGAGCGCGGTCGCATGCGACCGCTTGGGGTTAGACGGAATTAGCTTTTGACATTCGGCGCGGTCGCATGCGACCGCTTGGGGCTTGACAGGTTAATATTTAATATTTAATAATAATAATACTCCCCACACCGGTTTCGGTGACGGTGGCCGGTTTCATTGAAACCAGGCCAACTACGCAGGATTAGTTTTTATAGTGCCCAAGTGTGTGCGCAGTACACAAGAGCACTCTCTATTCCTTTTACTCTCATAACCCAGTGGGACGGAAGACCGACACGACTGGCGAGAGATCAGGCGCAGGACCGACTTTTTACATGCCCATCCGACGCATGGATCATCTTACTTGTCAGACAATCAGGTAATCAGCCTGCATTGTCCGAACCAAACTTGGAAATAACAGCGACGCTCTAACCACTAGACCACGGAGGCGTTCGAATTATAATAGTAAATAATAATATTTAATAATTAACATCTAAAACGTACGAAAGTTAAATTAAAATATCTGTGAATGGCAAATAATGCACTGCATTTCTGCCTTCAAGAAGTGCACGCCCCTGAACCCTCACCTGTGTATGATGTTCTTGGCGTGCAGGTAGTCCATGCCCTGCGCGGTCTGTCGCGCCACGTCGATGAGGTACAGCATGGGCAGCGGCGTCTCCAGCACGTGCAGGTGCTGGTACAGCGAGCTGCCCGAGCACCACTGCGTCACGATCGCCAGCGACGGCGTCGACACGCACCCCATGAACAGCAGGATGTTGCAGTGCCGCGTCTTGCGGAGTACCGCCACCTAGGAGAGATGTATTGACAGGCTTGTCTCATTTCCATACAAACAGCGCGAAATCGCCGAGATATTTACCTACTATTCTGGAAAACAACCTAATTTCAACCTTTTGCATTGCGTTTAGCGTTCATAGTACAATAACTGTCTGCCGTCTCGCTTCAATCTGCCAGGGCTGTCAAGCGAGCGGCCGGGCGGCTAGCGCGCGAGTCGCTCAGCCACAGAATACAAAAGTGCCAGCCTATTGAGACTAATCTGGGGACCGGACGCTTGCGTTTATCATACCTACCTACCTCGGGGGTGAAACTTCTGGACCGTAACTCACGTAGTACGTACTAATTATGTATTCAGTGGTATTGATCAGAATAATTGGATTTTTAGAGCGTTTAAATATGTCTCGATACGAGAAATCGAATTCGTCTGCAATATATCCCTTCTCACACTCGTAAGGCTGCGTTTCTACCAGAGATGTGTTGCGAGAAATGTGTTCGACGTCATGGCAAGCTCGTGTCAATGAAGCGATTCTATTGGTTCACAAAAACACATTCCTTGCAACACATCTCTGGTGGAAACGCAGCCTAATGGTACGACACGCGACATTGAGCCGCGCAATGTGTGCGCTCTTAGGTGCGTGGAGACTTGGAGAGTGAGGGATAATTTTACTGGTCACGATTTTTTTTGTGTTTTAGATTTTAGGGCTGTCTGCATACAGACTTGTAAACCGCAACATAAACGTTACGTTTGGCGTGTTACGTGTTGTATGTTGGTAAAAGTAATGTCGGTGTAGTGTCAATTGTGTCGCCTGTCGGTACGGCTTACTGCTGCTTGCGGTGTCTTTGTGTAATCAGCCTAAATGATGAGTGTAACTTCACTTAGATTTTTTAAAAGTGACAAACAGCGACTGATCGATGTACGACTCTCTACGTGTGATAACAAGCTTACCTCGTTTTTGAATGCCTGCAGCTGGGCGGGCGTGGGAGTTTTGACGTTGAGCGTCTTGACGGCGACGGGGCCGTGCCAGTGCGCCTTGTACACCGTCCCGAAACTCCCAGAACCTGGCATTGTGATAAGCGTTAATATAGCAACGAGTTTAAGATGAATATGATTTACGACATATAATATATTATATAATCAGAAAACTAGATTCCTCCTCTCTTCATGCTTTCATAAAACAAACTATTCCTTGAGCACTTTTATTTTTCTTTGGCATTGGTATTTTAGTCAAGACTATTTTTAAACTGCTAGAGTTGAGCGCTTTAAGCGTAAAGAGGTAGACAGACAGACACGATTACTCATTTAATATAATTAAATAAACAGCTTAACATACACTTCATTAACAATATCCATTTTAACCGCGAAGATGGTTGGGTGCTGCCATCTAGTTGGGTTCCAGTGATAAACAAACTAAAGCACAAATCTAAGACATCTCGGCTTCATGACACTGTAAGTTCGTTCTGCGTAGATCGGAACGCAAACAAAAATTGATGAATCTTCAGGTAGTTGAAGAACTTCAATAAATTGGACGCCTGTCACCTCAGTCCACCCGTGGCCACGGCCGATGTGAAGCAGCCGAAACGTCGGGATTAATAAAAGTGCTCCGCGACAAAATCCGTAAGTGTTTAAACCTTGTAATATAATATCCACTGTCTTTGCGTATCATCTGACCTTTCGATATGCCAGACAAGAAAGATTAGACCTTGTAAGGGGCCTTCCACACGACGTATTTTTTGCGCACTGACTATGCCGGTTTCGATGCGCTCGTCTTCTGCGTGTTTTCGTGGCGTTTTGGTAGATATAAAGTTTAAAACGTGTTGGCTTCCTTCCGTTTGCTGAGCGTTCAACTTGCGATTTTACCGATACAAACGACCTGTGGAAGGGCCCTTAATTGTATTCTTATTACGGCCGTTTCCAATATTTGATCTATCTCTGGTTTTGCCCTACTAGAGATAGGAATAGTCTAATAACGGCCGTTCCCAATATTTAATCTATCTCTGGTTTTGCTCTACTAGAGATAGGAATAGCTCACATTAGACATTAGAGACATATATTTTATGTCAATTCAATGTTAGCTGCGATCGGTCGTACACGTTTGTTAAACCAGAGATAGATTGAATATTGGAAACGGCCGTTAGTAAGGGGGTGCCCGGGATACGTACCTATCCTAGCACCGATGAGTATCTCGTCAGCGTGTATAACCCAGTCGTCGTAGCTCTCTCGCGGCGACAGCGCGTGCTTCCACGACTCGTCGGCCGAGCGCGCGCGTGCCCGCCGCGGTCGTAACGTGCCCGTCGGTGACGCCTGGTAGATACAACAGTTTTAAAGTAAAGGTACAAGTTGGAAGCCGGCTACTTTTGTACGGTTTCTATGTTTTTCTATGAATGTGTCGCTAGCTGCGGTGGGTGTTTCATAGAAATACATAGAATCCAGTATTGTCGCGACGACTCGTCGTCTGCAGTTGGCGCGTGTCGCTCGATTCCAACTTGTACCTTTAAGCTAAGTACTCACGTACGGTTTTGCTCGATAGTTTTACTCCAAATCGAGCATTAACCACCGTGTGGACCGCAAAACTGACAGCTGACTGAAGGCTCGCTTCGAGCCGGCTCGATGGAATTAAATATGTCAAAGTGTAAGTACTCACATACGGTTTTGCTTGATCGAGCAATCACGTAGAATAAAAATCACGGCTCGAGCTTTCGTCCACACATTCAGCATTGCTCGATACTTTTACTCCAGTTCGAAGGAAATTAGCTACGAATAGGCTACGAATAATAAAAACTAGTGTCAAAAAACTTGTCAAGCCGGCTCGATTCGAGCCTCCAAATTGGCTCGATGCGAGCCTTCGAGCTGTGAGTTTTGCGGTCCACACGGTGGTTTTTTTGCTCGATTTCAAGTAAAACTATCGAGCAAAACCGTATGTGAGTACTTAGCAAAATATATCATTTCCTTCGATTTGGAGTAAAACTATCGAGCAAAACCGTATGTGAGTACTTAGCAAAATATATCATTTCCTTCGATTTGGAGTAAAACTATCGAGCAAAACCGTATGTGAGTACTTAGCAAAATATATCATTTCCTTCGATTTGGAGTAAAACTATCGAGCAAAACCGTATGTGAGTACTTAGCATTACGGGTAAAAAACTAAACTTAGTGTGACGTATTATGTGGATGGCTAGAAGGTGATCAACTGCGGATATTTTGGGCTCTTGATATTGCTCGAGTAAACCTGACTATATAATATAAAGTATTATTTTTTGTAAAGACGCGACACGTCATGGCCTCACACTCTTTGTATGAAATCGTATGAGGTGAGCTACGTCAGTTCTATGAAACGTGACGTGACGACGTCTCTCGGCTGTAGCGTTTATAGTAGCCGAGGCTTTTTAGGGTTCCGTAACCAAAGGGTAAAAACGGGACCCTATTACTAAGACTTCGATGTCTTTCTGACCGTCTGTCCGTCCGTCCGTCTGTCTGTCTCCAGGCTGTAGCTCAAGAACCACTATAGCTAGACTTCTGAAAATTTCACAGATTGTGTATATTCTGTTGCCGCTATAACAACAAATACAAAATAAAATAAATAATTAAATGGGGCTCCCATACAATAAACGTGATTTTTTGGCCTTTTTTGCTCTTAATCAATAATGGTAGCAGGTAGGCACTTGAAATAATCACAATATTCTTAATTATATTTGTACTTTAATAATAAAATTTTAATAAAATAAATAATTAATCCCATACAAAAAACACATTTTTTACCTATATTGCTCTATAATGGTACGGAACCCTTCGTGCGCGAGTCCAACTCGTACTTGGCCGATTATTTTCATTTGGTGTAAGAACTAACCTAATTGTGTATGTAAAATGCGATAAAACATACTTGTGTGCTCTGGCTCTGCTGCGGGTCGCCTCTGTCCTTGTCGTCTCTGTTGTGCCGACCCGACGTCAGGTAGTTTGACGATTGTGGTGAATTGTTGCTCTGGAAAATGATAGACACTAGATAGGGTTCAGGGTTTCCATAAACTAAAAAAAGCTTTACCGCAATTGTGAGACTATGAAGGTATATGCGCGGTGGCCGCAAAGAAGATCTTTCGACCTAGCGAAATCAAGGTACCTATGGGTCTACCCAGACGGACCGCATTTCAACTGCAATCCAAGTTCCAACTGCAAATTGCAGTTCAAGTGCAGTTCAAATGAAGTTGACACGACTGCAATAGAACTGCAAACCAAACGCGCAGTCGGATTGCAGTTCAGTTGCAGTCGGCGTGCAGTCGTGTAAACTGTTTGGTTTGCAGTTCTATTGCAGTCGTGTTGCAGTCGTGTCAACTGAATTCAAACTGCACTTGAACTGCAATTTGCAGTTGGATTGCAGTTGAAATGTGGTCCGTCTGTGTAGACCCTTAGGTACCTTGATCTCGCTCGGCCGAAAGATCTTCTTTGCGTCCTAGACGACTATACACTATAAAAAAAAATGATGTAAATTTTTAAAATGTTTCAGCAAACAGATTTAGTTGGCATCAAGTGAAGATGGCTGCGACATACCTGATTCTGCTTCCTCTGGTGTTCCGCCAGCGTCATGGGTCGCTGCACCATGTTGATGCACACGTTGGGCGCGCTGTTCGACCGGTCCTGCTGGTTCAGCGAGCGCGGGTGCTGCTGCCTGAAGACAACAAACGTTTACAACATAGTTGGTATATCTGTAGACCCTGGAGGCCTACTATGAAACCGATTTGAGACTTGAAGAATCGGACAAGAACGCAGCGTCCAGCCTGCCTACTTGCCTAGCATACGCCAACGATATATCTCACTCTACATGTTTTCTCGATGTTTGATGGTTTGTCTCATCATCTCTATTGACCCTAGCATGACAAACATTTTTTCTCACGTAGATCTATAATTGAAATAACACATTTTTATAGAGTTTTGTCGAGATAATGTCGAGATTTTGATATTATGAGACGAGTAGTTTTTAATTATCTCGAGAGTGAGATATCTCGTTGGCGTATGCTAGGCAGGCTGCTCTCACAACGTCATTTCACGTTTGTTAGAGCAGGACGCTGCATTCTCGTTCGATTGTTTGAGTCTCAAAACGGTTTCGTAGTAGGCCTCCTGTCCTCCTCCTAAATAATAGGAATTATTTGAATGCAACATTAATATAGCTCCATTAAGTACTTGTCTTATCCAGTTTGTTTCCTGTCTAAAATTAACCGACCAAGTGCGAGTTGGACTCGCCCATGAAGGGTTCCGCAATAGCAGCAAGGCTTATTTTTATGAAATCAAATAAAGGTTTTTGATTTATTTCAGCGGGGCTAAAATGTTCACATTTAGCAATTCCTCTCAATCAATTCAGTAAATGAATTGTCAAAACTGTCAAACTGACAAATGTCAAATCAGTACAAAAATACAGAAATGAATTGCAAGCAGAGTTGCATTTTGCGATTTTAGAAAAATGAATCATATTATGATTCATGTCATGATTCTTCAAAACGACCATTTTAGCCCCGCAGTTGATTTAATGAAAGTTAAATTAAGGTTTACCATTTATGACGTTTAAAAAAAACTACTAGCTAGATCTCGTTCAAAACAAATTTTCGTTGGTAGTTTTTATAGTAATGTACATCATATACTATTTATTTAGACTTTGGGGGACACACATTTTATCACTTTGGAAGAGTCTGTCGCAAACTATTCAGGTTAGAAAAAAATGATACTAGAAACCTCAATATGATTTTTGAAAACCTATCCATAGATACCCCACACGCATAGGTTAGATGAAAATTTTTTTTTTGTTTCAGTTGTACTCGGAGGACCCCTACATATTTTAATAATTTTTCCATTTTTGTATCAAAATCTTAATGCGGTTCACAGACTAAATGTACTTACCAAGTTTCAATAGTAAAGCTCTTATAGTTTCGGAGAAAAGTGGCTGTGACATACGAACGGACAGACAGACAGACATGACGAATCTATAAGGGTTCCGTTTTTTGCCATTTGGCCCTCTCATAAAAACTCTAATTAATATAATAGGAACTTCAATAAAAACGATTTTTAGTTGGATTGACATTGAGACTGAATTGTAATTTGATAAGTCTAAAATATAAATCAGTCTATCGGCTGGGTCCAACAAGAATCGAAGCTGTAAAAATGTTGCATTTAAATAGAAGATGTATACCAGATGTTTCAGGTACTTTTACCAGGTTGTACATTTATTAGTTTCAAAATTATTACCAGGGTGATCATGCTCAAGTAGTTTGCGGGTATATGGTAATTCAAGCACTTGGATTTACTAAGACATAAGAGTTAATAAGGCAACTAAGCCATAAAATATAATATAGAATATTAGATTTTAGAAGGACAATATTATAGTCCAGCCGCCAAACAAAAACCCATTTACTTATATAAATTACACAGAAAATAACTATACAAGCTCTGCTTATCTTTTTCTAGCATATAGAAATAGTAAAATGACAAACAAAAATAGTAAAACTTTAAATAGTTATTCATCAATTATAGACCTATTGCAACTTGTCTTCCCACTGATCTCCATTATACAAGTACGCTGGATCTATGATACCCACTTTTTTTTTGTGCCATTTGAAACGGAATCAGCGCCCCCATTATTAGGGCAGAGAACTAAATTTGACGTAACCATTGGTAACCATGTATGTATTTTAATTCTCTATGGCTTAATCGTTCGAATGAGGGATTTTCCTATATTTTTAATTTGATTGTCAAACAGTTTTCATTTTAGTAACTAGATGGCGTATGGGTAGACAACTATCGGTAATACCAGGGAATACCATCAATAATTGCTACAAAACTGGGCAAAAGAATGTAAAACTTGATACATTTCAACTTGAAAAAGACGCAATAATAATATTCCAATTAATAGGATAATAAAGTTATTATAACGATGTTTTAGCTAAAATTCACGGAAGAAATAGCCCTATTCACCGATATTGACACCAAATGTCACAGGAATTATACATTTTGGTTTTGACAACATCTTACCTGCACTTGTGCAAGATAGTGGATATTTAATGGCTAATATTTTACCAATAATGAATATCAAAAACCCAAAAACCACAATTCGGGAAAAAATAATAAAAACCACACCAACAATAAAAAGTAGAAGAAGTTTGAAAGTGACATGCCCGCCAAAACTCTTTCAGTTGTCAAGTTTCAGTTTGACAAGTTTTTATTATGTCAGCGTGTATTACCAATGTACTGGCCTAATCGCTTAGGCCAATGATCGCTTATGTTTAAGATATTTTGATTTATGTCACACTTGACAGTACAATGATATTTTTTGGAAGCACAACCCATATGTAGTCAGTGATGCCAACCTGCAGATAATTTCAGATCGGTGAGGAACCAATAGAAAATCTAGAAGTGTCTATCCTTACGCCATCTAGTTAAGATTGTTAAAATTAAAATTAAAAAATATAAATGAAAATCCCTCATTGTTTTCGTGTTTTTAAAGAGTTTTAAAAGGTTTTACGCGATAAAGTAATATATAAATAAGTGGTGGTAGTTCATAGTTAAACTATGAAAGGGTGTATGTTATGTAAAACACGGTACAAAAAGGTATGTGGGGTTACATTTCACAAGTAAGTGATTTTAACAGCTCATTTCTGCGATATTAAACTTTTATTGATAATATAGGCACTTAAAAATGTGGCACTAATATTATTATACCGTATTCACCACATATTTACCTTTGTTTTACCGATTTTTGTTAAACAATAAAATTCAATAGTGCCGGAGTTTTCTGTCGATAAAACTTATCGATATCTATTATAATTGTATTGAAATCTCCAATTACCGATTTTTATTATCAAATACATATTATGCTCTTAAAATAATTGACAGGTTTCCGTCTGACGAAGGAAGACTGGAATTATGGTTGAAAAAAATTGAAAAGCCTGGTTGGCGTTCGAAAATTGCTACTACCGCTTGCCGTTACTATTTGAAGTGTACAAACTTTCTCTTTGAAAATACAAGGCGCAAAACTACCATTTGATCGTGATTATCTTTGGAAAATTTATTTCAGCGTCTACTCTTTCTTGACAGACTGTAACTGTGTAACGGTAATCACTAAGACTGGGTTGCACCAGAGGCGTGGGTAAAGTTAAAGTTAAATATGGCGTCCAAACACCCCATATTCTCATACGACATCTGTCAATTTTTCCGGTTATAGTTAAGGTTAAAGTTAAAGTTAGTTGGTGCAACCCAGTCTAATAAAATATAATGTTAAAGTTACACATATATTTTTATTATTTATAAATACCTTACCTACTTCACCCCAATAAAAAAATGTATTCAAACGTTCCATATTTATTTATGGATCGCATTATCCAATTAGTAAATTTCCCTCGCACTTCTGCAATCAGCGCCAAAATGGCGAAAATCAAATGAGATAAAGTAAATCGATAAAAATTGGCTTGCTAGATCCATAAATAAATAGGGAACTTTTATATTATTACTAGACTTTCCGCGCGGCTTCTCCCACCTAAATATCTAATTACACAGACAAATTGGTCCACAAAAAATTGCCTATATAATCCTTCACGTTATACATTCCCCCGCTTTTTCCACATTTTCCTCTATTTCTTAGCTCCTATTAGGCTCAGGGTGATAAAATATATAAAATGGGCTGTCTAACACTGAAATAATTGTTCAAATTGGACCAGCAGTCCTTGAGATTAGAGCGTTCAAACAAACAAACTCTTCCGCTTTATAATATTATATGATGAGATTAGTTAGGGCCTTATCACACAGAACACTTATTCAGCTTTGTTCAGCTTTAATACGATACACTGTAGCACTACTTTGATAATATTAGAAATGAAATTAGAAAATACAATACAACAAAGTTTTCGTTAGAAGCTTATCTTCAGTTTTGTTTTTAGTTTTTCGTAGTGCTAACTGGTAAAAATAAATGGATTATAGATAGGTACTGCTACTTTACGTTATCTACGTATGAAATCGTTGTTAATTTATTACGCCTATCTAAATAACGGAGAGGAAGTCTGTAATCTTTAATACAAATATGTAGCGTTTGTATTATTCAATGTAATATTTTTGTCCTAATGGTCGACATTATCTGAATCTGGAAACATTTCATCGATAATAGAAAAGACAGTTGTACATCACTAGTATTAGTTCCAAATACTCCCACTACTGCTATCAGCGCCAATATGGCGACATGATGGCGACTTTCAAACGTCATTTTTACATCAAATTTAGTTCCTATCCCTAATAATGGGGGAGCTGATTCCGCTTCAAATAGGCACAAAAAATAGCTGTAATTTCAAAGGGTATCATCAGTCCAGCGTACTTGTATAATGGAGGTCAGTGTGTCTTCCTCATTCACGCGCAAAAATATCGCCATCGCACTTCTGTCGCATTACGCATACCACTTACCAGTGGAGACTGAAGACCCAGAGGTATTTATGTGCGCGAAATAGACAAGCGATGGGTCAATAGCAGAACTATGTGTCTGGTGACCATGCTATAGAAGATTGGTAGGAACAAGTAACAACAAAAGTTGTAAAACGTTATTACTACTTGTAAGAAGTCATGAAATTCACTTTAATTGTTGTACAATTAGTGTATCGGCAACATCTATTTTCGGATTTTCATAAGTATTGCTAATAGTTAAGGAAGAATGCCATGCTAGATTTAAGATTTTGAAGGAACTGGATGCCAATGCAAAATTTACAAATTGCTTGATAGGTCTAAAATAGATGGGATTTTTTTTTAAAGAAGCCCAATCTCGTAATAAAATAATTAAAGTTTACTTTCAATTACTGTAAAGCATTAAGCTGTGGTTGGTGGATATCTGAACAAGCTTAGGTGAAATTGGGACGAAAAGGATTTTGCATGGTATTGATGCATTGTAAATTTGACATTGTTTTCAGGATTATATACAGAATAGTAGTGCACAACAACCAGTACTGAATAATCACCAGTTCATATAAAAATCCTTCGCCTTCTTGGCAGGTGATGCAGACCTGAGTTAATTAGTAACATTATTATTTGTTAAATATAAAATCTACTGCATGTATTTATTTTGTTTATACTGTATATTAAATGTCACAAAACTGAATACGAAAAGTAGAAAATCTTCATACAAACGCGCCTCGAACGGTTTAAATGTGCGCGTGCCCTTTCGTTCACCTGTGTGCCCGCGTTGACGCCTGACACTTACGAACCCAGTCAGAGCAACCGCGGCGCATTCGTTCTTTCAAAAGAATGGAGATCGTTCAAACAGATGATACTGTCGAACTGTGGTATACAACGATATCAAAATACGTTCTAATTCCATGGTGGCATATGGCTACATATTCAAATTAAATGTTCCATTTACATTATTTCAACACCCCTCTAGTATGCGCCAATCTTGGATTTTTATTATCATGCCCGCTATGTCATAAAAACGATGAGAAAGACGACAAACAATTTGATTCAGGATTAACTTTATCCACGAAAGAATTTTAGGTGTCAATGAGTTAGGATTGGCACTTATTTCCCATAACATTAAATGTATAATAAAAGAGTACTTACTTGTCTTGAAAATAGTTCATATGGGCAGGTATATACATATGTCCAGCCTGGGAGTCTGGATTCTTTGCTAGGAGTGATGCATAGTATGCATCTGTTAGTCTAAACTGAAAAATTAAAAATCAACATTAGAATAGATCCTCTACTGACTGCTTCATTCAAAATGCGTCATGACTCATGAGTCATGACAACAGGATATTTATATTTAATATAGAAAATTAAATTTAATGACAACTTTAATGGAGTAAGACATCATATGAAAATATTTTCGCTATTATGATGTAGCGTATATTATTGTATAACCCAAAAAAAGTGTTAAATTCTACGAATAATAAAAACTAAGGAAACATAACTCCCATACTTCAACCATTTTGAATTTTGTTCCTTTTCGGCTTTCGCACACTAAAATATGGCAATAGCAACAAAACACTAACACTCAAATTTACGAAATAAAGCCGTTGACATTATTTGTCACTTCTATATTTACACAAAATTGTGTACCGAATACATGTATTATGCATGTAGACTCTTCCTTAATTTTTATTATTTGTAGGTTAAATTATTGAAATGTAGCTAAACAATTCAGACTTACTGTTTTAGTGTAACTTAAAACCAGTTAAATCACTTACTTGATGACAAAAACTAGGCACTTTGTCTGCACAGCGCTGGTGGCATTTAAAATTACACTGAGAACAGTAAAATCCATTAAACAGAAGTCGTCTACAACATTCACAGAATGCTAATGTAAAAAATGTCTTTCTCGTCAACTGATGGGGCATATATGAGGTAAACTCTGGCTTTGATATTGGTCTTACTGTCACCTGAAAAATGGAAAAATAAAAATTATGCCTTAAATACATCAGATCCTTATGTTACCGTAGTCAACCAAGTTTTGTTGATTACAGAACCCTAAAACGGAACCCTAATCAGCTGATTTTATGTATATTGCTAGGTTAATAATTATATAATAATTTAAGAGTAACACTGTCCTACAAACAGAACAATCCATATTTTAGGGCCATCAAACCAAAGTATGAAATCCTTTCTATCTCTGTTAGCTATCACTTTCAAGATTTTTCGCAGATAAAAATGTTGTTCTTCTTATCGAAATGAAGCTACTCACAAAAAATTTGTTTGATAGTAATAAAAAAAATTGTTCTAGGGCTCCCTGACTATTAAAATTTATTAAGATAATAATATTTGCATACAAGGTAAAAGGAAAGGACATAGGAATCTCAGAAAAATATATGATTCACAAACTTCAACAGTTATTAAGTTAGTAACAAATACAAATAAAATTGTCTGGTTCATGTCAAATTTAAGCTGTTTTTATACCTTATTAATATTTTAAGTATAAACACTACATTTCCAGTAATAAGGAAACTAAATTGAGCAATTGGTTTTGTATTTCAATAACATGTAAATAACAATTAATAAATTTAAAGAAAATAAAAGTTAATCTTAACCCATCAATCTCCAAGCGGCACCCGGCTGCCGCATAACAATTGAAAATCTATTGTCTGCGATACCCACGATGGAGGTGTTAAAAAGCTTGTTATTACAAATATATAATTCAACAGGTCAGGACAATGTTTTTTAATACACATAGCTTTCAGTTTAAAACAGAAAAAGGTATAAATAACCAATAATAAATCTGAAACACTTCAAATCCTCATTACCGTGGCAAGAACTTTTGACATGAACAAAATATTTAGTGAAAATGAAAGCAGCTGATAATGAAACTATGAATCAAAAGTAGCAAATAAGAAATGAAAGTAGGTCTTAGTAACACTAATACTCACTTCCTCCGCATCGATCATAGTTAGATCAATATTCCAAGGAACTACTTCCTGAGTTTGGGTCTTCACGACTTCGCAAGCCTCGTAAGTAAGGTTACGAAGTTTCAAAGCCTTCGTCAACGCCTCCCGAAGAGTCACACCCTCTTTCACCTGCACGCTAGTGCGCTGCTGGTTGGGTAGGTAAGCCCTAAGAAACACTTTAGGTTGTCGCGTAAGAGTATCGTACTTTTTCGAGTCATCCTGCCACGAATATTCCTCACTCCTATCCGGCGACTCGGATTGTAGCAATTCACGTAAAGTTCGTTCCCTAAGCTCATAATTATGCAGTTTCGCCGTCAGCTCCTGGTATTCCGCTAGATACAAGGAAGGAGGATTTTGCAAATCAGCAAACCTCGCGTTAAGAGCGTCAATGTTTTCACGAGTCACATTTATAATGCTTTGAATATTTCTAATTTCATATGTTGGATCTGCTATGTCGTCGCTATCGGTGGATGTCGACATATTATCACTATTGAGAGATAATGCAGGTATATTTCCATTAATTTTTCTTGAACAATTTTCTTTCTCTCTAATAACTGCCATTTCTTTCTTTTTATTTTTCATAAATTTTCTCCGCGCACACTCGCCTAGCGGGGAGCGCGGTTCACACTTTTTTTTTTTAAATTTATTGGGAGCTGGAAACGAGTCCTTTGCTCCAAAAAAAATACAAATAATACAAAATACAACAGATTAAAATTAAAAAGAAAGGAATGTCTTTCTTCTATGTTGGTTCTCACCACAGGCTCTCACCAATGTTCACACATATATTATGTCTATGGTTCACACATGGTCTACATCATAGACATAATATATAATGGTCTACATCATAGACATAATATATACTTATATTATGTCTATGGTCTACATAGACCTGACCGTGTAAAGGGCATATTGCACCTTGCTAAATTTAAGCGCTTATTCTAATTCACTAAACTTAGAAGTTCTAGCTAGGATCCTTAATAGAATACTAATTAGAAGCTTCTTATTCCACTTGTCCTAATTTAGTAACTAAATCAGTTGTGACCACTTGGCGATTTTGGCCAGACGTTTTCTTAATAGCTCCAGTTCTGTGAAAGCAACAAAAAATTGGTCTTCTCATAGGCTTAGCTATTGACTCAATGAAAATCAAAATAAATAAAAGGCGAAAAAGATGGTTGAAAGAATTTTGAACTTTCTGAACTACTTGGAACCAGCAGACTTTAGAAATTATCTACGAATGCTACGAATGCTATAATCTAGATTCTAGAGAGTGATGAGCAGTTGCTGTCAAAATTTAACAAAAAAAAATACAAATGAAAATAATATACAATATATTTCTATCTTAATGCCATGTTTTTATTTTATTTTATTATGTTAAGGACCTGTTTTACCACTTCCTGATAAGTGCCGGACATTCTATCCACAACTTAACTTGACAGCTGATAAAGTATGTAGAATCAGTCAAAAAAGTTGTGGATAGCCTATCTAGGAACTTTATCAGGAAGTAGTGAAACAGGCCCTTAGTGTGTTAAATTTTTTTATTAGATTTTATTTATTTTTTTTACGTCCGTGATTTTATTATGTATTTTTACTTAAAATAAATATAATATAAGTATATTTTTATTTATTATACGATTATCAGCTTATCAAGGCAATACGTATCCCTTTTTTCATAAAAAAGCGTAGATAATGATTATTAGGTTTTTTTTATGACTTTAATATTAGCCGTGTTCGTTCCATTTTTTCGCAGTTTGGCAGCTGACTGTCAACTGTCATGTTTTTTTATTTTTTTTTATTTTATTATAATGCTCTTGTCCCTGATTTTTATTCAAGGGATTTATGTTCTGAATACAATTTATACTGTCCGATGTCTACACACTTATCTCCTATTTCTATTTTCTGTTCTGTTAATACTATTTACTCCTTTTATTATTTTAACACAATATAGCAAAAATTCTTCCCTATTTTTCTTATCTTTTACAATTTCCTTTATGCTATCAAGTATCAACATTAATTTCTAGTCCTATTTTCATCTCCAGATCATATTTTGGCCTCGAGTATACTGGGCATTCTGTTAGAAGATGTGGTACATCTTCTATTTTACTAGGGTCCTGCCTGCACGATGGGCTCTCTTTGCACCTGAAGCGGTACAGATGCCCAGAGAGCCCACCGTGCCCGGTCAGTGCCTGTGTTATTTCCTTATTGAGTTTAATCTCCTTAAAGACCTTGTGAGCTGCCCCTATATCCTGTGCGAACATTTTAGTGACACCTCCAGTAGCACCCTCTTGGTACCTTCGATCCCACTCACGAAGAGTTTCCTCACGGATTAGCCTCTTCGCGTGTGAGACCGGACACAGGTCTTATTGGGGTTTAACCCTCAGTCCAACTGCAGCTTCTTTGGCCAACTCGTCAGCGCGTTCGTTTCCCGTTAGTCCCACGTGTGCCTTGACCCAGAACAGAAATATCTCTCTGTTCTGGTTCAATGCACACGCGATGTTCTTCTTAGTTTGTGCGGCGCTGCACACGGCCTCGATTGCCGCTCTTGAATCGCTGTAGATACCAATTTTGTGATCTGATGTATCTAGAGCAACTTTCGAGGCCCAGCTCAGCGCAAGAAGTTCCGCCTGATAGACTGTGCAGTGGTCAGCAAGCTTGAGCTTAAGGTGCTGCGTCTCCCGATCGCCTGTCCATATTGACAGTGCTGCGCCCACCTTAGCCTCAAGCTTGCTACCATCAGTGAAAATTTTTATCGGAATGTTGGTATTATCTATCCCGTTCTGGTGTGTGTCTGGACTCTGGTCTGGAGTGTCATGTTCAAATCCTAACAATTTCTGTCATGCGGGCGCCAGACATGTGATCAATTTGATCAGATCAAATACGCAAATTCGCCAAGTGTGGCACTGACATTTGCCTACTTGTGCAAATTAATTGCTAGCATTTTCCTATTTGTGCAAAGTTTGCTCAAACTTTGAAGCCCACGTCTGGCGCCGGCTTCAGAACTGTTAGGATGTTAGGTACCTATTGAACATGCCACTTAATTATGAAGTTGACAGTCAGCTGCCAAACTGCGAAAAAATGAAACGAATAGGGCTACAGATTTAGCCATGATTTACTCAGTTCCCACTACAGATAAAAGGTTGAAACCATCTGGCAGCACTGATTACCTCAATGGTTTATTACTGTGATTATTCATTATACTCGACAGTCGACACTGGCCATGGCTATATAGCCGAAATGCCATAATAAGAAATGAAAAAAGAAAAGAAGAACTATCCTTTACCGCGTCATATGCAAAGACTTCTATTTAAATACAAGTCTTTGGTCATAAGTTTCCCAACCTTTAACACTCGACACTGGCAATAGTTTTATGCTAGTCGCCATTAAAAAAAAAAGAAGAAGAATAATAATTTCTATTGTTGTCAAACAGTGAGCGCAAAATGTTACATTCATGTAGTTAAATTATAGAAACTGAAAATTATAAGAAAATATCAAGTTTTCTGTGAATAGTAACTAAGATATAGCTAACTTATAAAATGGACACTGACCCCGGAAAAAATTCATCGCGTAATGTAACATACGAGCAAAGGAAAACCTTGATCGATTTTATGGTTCAGCATGTGGATTTTGCGACCGGCAGCCTTCGGTCGCTTGAGGCTAGACAAACATCTAAAATGCTATGGACTGAACTTACTAATTTGTTAAACAATGTACAATTTGGTTCGAAAAAATCCAGTTATGGTTGGAGTAAGGTACTCGATGTTTTAAAAATGCTATTTATTAAAAACTATATTTCCTTGCAATAGCTATAAGAACTTCCGAAGACACCTTTTATAAATGTTGTTTTACTTGAAAGTCAAATCAAAATAGTGAGTACATGCTACCATTATGGTTTTTTTAGTATTGGAGTGATTACAAAAACAAGTTAAAAACGAAAATTATTATGATGAGGAGTAGTAAAAGAGGTGGCAGTGTGGACAAGAGAATGAAACCATTCACCAGACTTGAGAAAAGAGCTGTGGTCATCTTAGGGCCTCACTTTGCAAAGAAGACTCGGCAAAGAGCAATTACTGACCCATTTAAAATTGTTGAAACAGTGAGTATTTTGTGCTTGACACATGAACATGACCTCCATACTAAGATATAGAGATACTTTTTATCCCGAAAAAAATGAGTGAAAAATGAGAGAATGATTAACTAATTTTGGTGCAACGGAGTTGCGGGTGTCATCTTGTACTAAATAAAAACAATGAAGAACATGATTATGCATTATAAAAAAAAATATGAATTATAAAAGCTAAGTTAACAACTTCCTGTTTGTTACATTCAATACACAAAATATTATCTAAGAATGAAAATGAACATTAAACAATTTTATATATAATAATATACCTTTTGGTGCAGTCTGGTTATGTTACAACTTACACATAATATTTTTTTGTTTATAGGCTAGTCTTCCTAAGATAAAACAAGAATCATTCCTTGATGAACTGAATGGGTTTCCTCAAGGTGAAAACCAGCAATCAGGTATTTGTTTAAACTTTCATGTTTGTACACTGGTGTCACACACACACATTAGAATAGGTTTTGAAAAGTTTTCTTTTTTTCAGAAGCTGACAAGGATAGTAATATGAGTGATGATTCTGATGAGGAGATAGCAGCTTCTGATGATCAAGCTATAAACAGTGAGTATAGATCATGTAACATAAGAAAAAAAATCCAATAATAAATAAAATATAATATAAAGTATTTTCAAGTGCGCCTCAATGAACTAAAGAAAATATTATATAAAGTGGTACATAAAAGGCTATTCTTGTGGTTTACATGAAATAATTACTTTAAAGTTTCAGGTCTCTACCCCAAGTGGTTGATAAATGTTGAGAAGAAACGTGCTGAGGCTGAGCTGATACGAGCTAAAGCGGAGATGCAAAAAGCTGATGTTGCCCAAAAGAATGCCGAAGCTGCTTTAATGCAGGCACAGTCCTTGAAAAAGTTGTCAGAAGTGGCAGAGATGCAAGCAGAATCTATGTTAAGAATTGCTTCAGCACTTGAAAATTTAGTCCAAAACAGAAATATACTTGAACTATGAGCACCTCTGCTGCTTTAACTGAGATTTATTATGATGTATAGGGAGAAGCATTGTCTATGACTATTATTATTAGAGAGAGAGACAAGACGAGATAGAAAGGTTATTTGCATCAAATAACCAAATAACCTCACAAAGTGCAGGAACAATTGGAACAATTTTGATATTTGGTGCACACATGTGTAGAATAGGATAGACTAGAGCAGGTGTACTCAACCCTCTTTATATGAGCCACAAACACATTTTGGTCTTGGTGCTGAAACCAAAATTTTTTTGGGTTATAATAATTTTTATATATAAATATTATAGAATTATTTATATAATAATAAGATTCTTTAAAATTTGCTATTCAAAAGTGGAAAAATTTTCACAACTTTCAAGATGACTTCGAATTACTTTGCCGGTCGTCGTGAAATTCAAAATGGTTACCTTCAGTCTTCACGCGGCCCACTGATTAAGAGCCGTCAGGCCGCAGATTATGCATAGCTGGGCTAGACGCTAAAAAAAAGGTTGGACAAGTTCTCTTTTATTGCAGGAAGATTATGGTAAACACGTATATTAATAATTAATAAACATATTTTTTAGATGTGTGACATGTAAGTTTTAATTTAATTTTTTTCACACTTGATTTGCAAAATTTAAATTTTATATTGTTTAACTATTAATCCAGTATTTATTAACTTCGATCGTGGATTCTTGGAAATCTATTGTTATTCTATTATGTCTCGCTCACTGGTGAGCTGATGGGGCTTGATGGGTTAAACAATGTTTAACGTATTGTGAAGATAATCATAATAAGAATAAACAGTACTAATATATTTTCAATAAAGAGATTAAATGCTTATTTCAAACTTTTTACTTTTCTCTTATAAATAAATCACTGTAGACGATCATAGTTTTCTTGCCATCATCATTTACAACAATTCAAAATCATCCCTCTGAAACAAAACATAATTTTTGAAAACAAGACAATGATTTTACAACATTATTTGTTCAGAAGTCATGGTGAATTTCAAATCATAAAAATTGGCCAAGTGCGATTTGGACTTACGAAGGGTTCCGTACCACTATAGAGCAAAAATAGGAAAAAAATATGTTTTTTGTATGGGAGCCCCACTTAATTATTAATTTTATTATTTATTATTAAAGTATAACTAAAACTACATTTCAGGTGGCTATTTGTTGTCATGATTAATACCGAGCAAAAAATGTTTGGAAACCCCCCCCTTAAATATTAAATTTATTGGTTTTTAATATTTGTTGTTATAGCGGCAACAGCAATACATAATCTATGAACATTTCAACTCTCTAGCTATTACCGTTCTTGAGTTACAATCTGGAGACAGACAGACATTGAAGTCTTAGTAATAGGGTCCCATTTTACCCTTTGGGTACGGAACCCTCAAAAGGAAATGCAATACAATACCATTTCATTGTACTCCATAACATGTTTCTTGATTGCAGAGCCATCAACCCATGTGATAAAGTCCTCTAATGATCTGTTCACAAGGAATGCTGGGTCCTTTACCACTTCTGGTCCAACTCGTACATGACCTTGCTCTATGAACTTTGTTGCTTGTTTTAGATTTTCTGTCATTCTACCTGAAAAAGGGAAATGTATTTTTGCTACAATCAGACAAGTAATTGTGAAGAGCAATGAAGGAAACTGAGGCTGACCTATATCATGGGGGAATTTATAGTTCATTCACTTTAACAATTATTTTATATTTCATTAATTAATAATGATAGGTAACCTGAGAAACTTAGGAAGTAGATAATCTAACCTTGTCCTGTCTGTATAAAGTTACACCCAGTAGAAATAGGTGGAGAAATAAACAATTTATGGTAAGTAAAATAGGAGATACATACTTCTAACCATTACTACAGGTAGGCGTCGTCTGCAAAATGCGCTAGCATTGACATTTGCTGCTAGTGCTAAATCCCACCGTGTAGGTATAAGGCCCAATTGATATAACTTTTCTAGTAGCTGAGCACTTGATTCTGTTCTGAATTCTGCGCTAGTGTCCAAATCTTTAATTTTGTTTGCCAAATCTCTTATTTCTCTTGAAAGTTTATTATATCTGTAAAAAAATTTAATAAGGATACGAAATTAAAAGTACGAGTAATACGAAATTAAATTTAAATAACTTTGTATATCAAGCGCGGTACCATAAATAATACGAACTTTGTGTAGTCTTCACGTTTTTGAATATAATATTTTTTCATCACTTTAACTTCGTTTAAATTGTTGTCTACTTTCCACGAAATAAAGTCTACTTTCTTAAGGAGCTTCTTCTCATGAAATTTAAGTTTTCGAACCATTTTTTCTTATAATAATTACTTTCCTTAAAATAACCAAAACACACGTGTAGCTGTTGTTTATTATTTTACTTTCAAATTAACACTACCTATATTCCACACAACCACAGATTACTAGTATATATTTGTAGACACACAACCGATGGTACTATCCACAGATTACTAGTATATATCAAACACAGACTACTAAGGGATACTAGAGAATGTCATAAACTACGTAACAAGAGGTCGGACTTAGAAGAAAAAAATTAACATTTATTATTTTTTTTAATTGAAACTAAAGTTAAAATTTTTAAGTGCAAAACCTTCCACTCTAAACATACCAAAAATTTAAAAAAAAAAGAAATGAGCTCAAATAAATGTTTTATTTCAATAAAAATTATTGTACATAGCTAAATAAACACAAAACAATAAAACAGATTTAATCCACAAGGTTTAGGCAACAAATCCGTCCGCTGCTTACGCTCCGCTTCCGATCCAGTGGACGCGCATCTTTATACATACACACATAAGTATTATTACTTTGTTTTGTTACACCCTGTACATACGACAGCTGAAATCTATCGCGTGGGCTCAGGCCAGCTGTATACCACCTTACTTGATCAGAGGATTTTCCCTTAGAAGCCGCACCTCTCATAATCCCATACCTTCCTTCTCCTCCTCCTTAAAATATCTCCTTAACAACCATTGCCTTCAGACTGAAATGTTGCAAACTAGTACAGGGACCTAAAAATCTGAAATTAATGAAAAGTTTTTCATTTACCTACTACATTTCCATACATAAATTATTATAGTTAATGACCCGTGCAATTAATTACTACAATAAATCAATAGACACATTTCAACATTTTCGAAATTATCTGCATACATATTGATACATTATAATATTTTCCATGAAATAATAATAACAATAATAATATCTATGGACGCTTCACACCACGTCAGTCTGGCCCTGTGCTAAGTACCTGAAGGACTTGTGTTACAGGTACCAGACAACGGAAATATATTTAATACTTTTATACTATACATATATTTAAGATTTTTATTATATCATACACATATTTAATACACATCCAGACCCGGGAACATTGAAAGCTTTTTGTTCCGTCGGCGGGATTCGAACCCGCGACCCCCGGCTTGAGCTACCGACGCGCTCACCACTGAGCCACAGAGGTCGTCGAATTTTATAATAATCTATCTTTTTCATAGTTTAAGTTGTAAATTATTATACAAATATGCAAATAATCACTATGACATACCTACTTTGTATTAGAACACGGTATGACATAGTTATGTTTTGCTTCAATTTATCAATTTACGGTTATATTTACATTTTACAATGGCTTACCTTTTGTTTTTCAATAATTAATCCACTAATTTACAATTTTTGAAAGAGTTGCTACAAAATAATTTTCACTAACTGAAATTCGAACTTTTGAGTTTTAAACTTCTTCTTCGTCTTTTTTATCAACCAATCACAGTCGATCTTGCTTAAAAATTGCACAGATTATCCAACTTAATTTAGTTGCTACGTTTAAATTTGGAACCCAATTTTTTTTTGTTCGAAAGTTTCACCCACCTGCGTAACAGTATATATTTGGTACTATCTGCAGTTTAATGGATATATTTTACTTAAGATCAGGGTGACCATATTTAAATTTCAGATCCTGCCAAACTTTGGTCAAAAAACTGCCAAATCCTGCCAAAGCCTGTTAGTAAAAAATGCTCAAATACCATCTTTATTTACTGTTGTTTTAAAGTAAGAAAAGCAAAAATACACATATAATATAAGTATTGCATTTTTTATAAGATTAAACATTCGCGTTGTCTTCCATTTCTTCATCTTTATACATAGATTTGTTCATGCGATTCAAAATTTATTTTGTAGGTTTGAAGGAAAATTTGCAATCACTATGCTCACCATTCATGCAACATAGATGCAACATGTTTGTTTATAAAATCGGCCAAGTGCGAGTCGGGCTCGCTCACGAAGGGTCCCGTACCGTTACAGAGAGAAATCAGAAAGTACTTAGGCAAAAAATTGTGTTTTTTATGGGATCAAATATTTATTTTATTAAAATTTTATTATTAATAATAATTAAAATACAAATATAATTAGGAATTTTGTGAAAATTTAAACCCCCTTACTAATAAACGCTGTATAAGCTTTGAATAGTTATACAGTGTTTTGTCTTCTTCAATCCAATAATTAAAAATGTCACTTGTGTGACAGGAACAAAACACTGTATAACTATTCATAGCTTATATTTATTAGTAAGGGGGTATGTGTTTAGCTGTTGCCATTATTGATTACGAGCAAAAATATCACATTTGTTGTATGGGTACTTGAATATTACTTTTATTTTGATTTTAGTATTTGTTGCTCCGGTTGCTTGGTTTAGCGGCACCGGAAATACACAATCTGTGAAAATTTTAGAACTCTAGCTATAGCGGTACTTGAGATACAGCCTGGAGACAGACAGACGGACAGACAGATATCGAAGTCTCATGAACAGGGTCCCGTTTTTACCCTTTGGGTACGGAACCCTAAAAACGGTTCCAAGTTTTTGTATTGATTTGGGAGAACATTCTTTCGCATGAAGCGTTAGTAAGCATAACAATCCTTTTGAAACATTTAAAATTATACTGTCTATTACAATTTCGAATGTTGCCTATTGCACCCCAAAAATTATTTACACCTAAAACAGAATTTGAAAGAAAGAAAGAAAATAAATTTATTTGTTAATATTAATTTTAATTACAACCACCAGATTCTAATAAATCACTGACTTCTTTGCTCGTAACGCTCGTCAAGTCAAGTAGTAATATTAATTCCATGCCGGTGAAATCTTCGGATGAAATGGACCACAGATTACTATTATATATTACGACAGTATATATTCCCTGCGTTCCAGATGACGTTGAAACGCTAACGCTCAAGACAGTAGTTTTTCCCGTTCCACTAGCATGTGAGCGTCAGTGATACAAACCCAAGTGGAACGGATTATGGATCGTTTTGAGCGTTTTGAGAAAAGTTTAAAAAAAGAACTATGATTTTTTTATACATAGGTACATTGAACCGAACTTGGATTTTCTTCAAGTCGTAAATAAAAGTAATTGTCTATAGTTACATTTATTTTACAAATAAAATACATAATATTATATTTGTTTAGTTTTTAGTATTACATTTTTTTTACTTAAGTACTCATATTTTAATATAGTTAAACTTGTATTATATTTGAGTTTTCACATTGAATCATATTTTAATAACATAACCACATGTACTTTGAATATTGACTATTGTCACAATATACATATAAACTTTAGGTAACAATACCGCTTAATACTTAGTCAAGTACGAGTAAGTCAACAGGTATAGGAAAGATGAAAATTAGTATTAATTATTATATTTTGTAAGAAATCATTTGACCTTTCATTTAAAACAATTTATTATTTTAAATGAAAGGTCAAATTATTTTCCAATCAAAATATTTCATTAAATGTTATTTAATTTATTTGATTAAAATATTATTTGTAATGAAATAATATAAAGTTTTTTTGTCTCTACTCTCTCCTGAAAACTTTCCGAACATGGCTTTTGCGATATAGTTACGTTAAAATTAAAAAAAAAAAACTAGAATGCCCACTTTGACCCATCTTCGTCAAGGGTCGTTTTGAGCGAAAATGATGACGTCGTGAGTGACGTCATAGCCGCGATCAAAACGACCCCGGTCGCCAAAGGGAACGGCAGAAGGGGACGTTTTGAGCGTTTTGGTCAAAATTAACGTCATCTGGAACGCAGCCATTCCCTGCGTTCCAGATGACGTTGAAACGCTAACGCTCAAGACTGTAGTTTTTCCCGTTCCCCTAGCATGTGAGCGTCAGTGATACAAACCCAAGTGGAACGGATTATGGATCGTTTTGAGCGTTTTGAGAAAAGTTTAAAAAAAGAACTATATTTTTTTTATACATAGGTACATTGAACCGAACTTGGATATTACGATCCTTTTCTTCAAGTCGTAAATAAAAGTAATTGTTTATAGTTACATTTATTTTACAAATAAAATACATAATATTATATTTGTTTCGTTTTTAGTATTACATTTTTTCATATTTTAATATAGTTAAACTTTTATTACATAAGTATATGTATTTGAGTTTTCACATTGAATCATATTTTAATAACAAAACCACTTACGTTGAATATTGACTATTGTCACATACTTATTATAAACGTTAGGTAACAATACCGCGTAATGCTTAGTCAAGTACGAGGTCAACAGGTATAGGAGAGATGAAAATTAGTATTATATTTTATAAGAAATCATTTGACCTTTCATTCAAAACAATTTATTTTCCAATCAAAATATTTCATTAAATGTTATTTCATTTAATATACATATTTCAATTAAAATATTATTTGTAATGAAATAATATAAAGTTTTTTGTCTCTACTCTGTCGTGAAAACTTTCCGAACATGGCTTTCGCGATATAGTTACGTTAAAATTTAAAAAAAAACTAGAACGCCCACTTTGACCCATCTTCGTCAAGGGTCGTTTTGAGCGAAAATGATGACGTCATGAGTGACGTCATAGCCGCGATTTAGACGACCCCGGTCGCCAATGGGAACGGCAGAAGGGGACGTTTTGAGCGTTTTGGTCAAAATTAACGTCATCTGGAACGCAGCCATTATGTCTATGTATTAAATATTATGTATTAAATGGACAATATTAAACTGTTTTAGTTTTGGAACACATCCTAAAATTCTATGAAATCTTGACATTGAAGTTTCTACTTTTTTTGGAATAGGTTATAAGTTGCCAAAAACAAAAAGCAACGAAAATCAATAGCCCTATTATGCTAAGTACTCACATACAGTTTTGCTCGATAGTTTTACAGTTTACTCCGAATCGAAGGAAATGACATATTTGATATACCTACTTATGTAATTCTATCGGAGCCGGCTCGAAGCGAGCCTTCGAGCTGTCAGTTTTGCGGTTCACTATTGCTCGATTTGGAGTAAAACTATCGAGCAAAACCGTATGTCAGTACTTAGCATTATATAGCTCTATAGAGATATATAGCTACAAAAGAAAATACATAGTGTACCGTACCATTGTTTTTAAAATAATTCTCTGCTCACATTTCACAAGTTCACAGTTCACATAGGATAGGCTAACCTGAAACCTCAGAACTTAGAAATAATATTTTAAATAAATTGGTTCTAAATCTAAATTTTTAAATCGTGCAACTGGCAACATTGAAATAAAAATTTAATTAATGGCGGATGCGCTTGCGTGATGCCGGGTGCGTAATACCGAAACTCGTGAATTTGGCGTCGATTTGTGCGAAATAGTTTTCGAATTTGTGATAAAAGTTCTTTGAATCAGTGTAAGTATGGTGTTATATAATTTTTTGTCCCCGTCTTTGTTATTTACTTACGAACGTACTGCGTTACTTGTAGGGTTTCCTGAATCTTCCATCAACGCCATGCTTCATGGCGGGCTTGGCTTGTATATTGATGTTTTTGTAAATTATAAAATGTACCGAATCCGACCTCATGCCGCTATTGATATTTGATTATACTGTAAAGTTTTACTATTTCCCATTAGCATCTCGTTCGCATATTACCACTATCTCGGTCCCTCGTCATACGTACCTATATCACGTATACTTATGGCGGGAAAATGGCTACGTGATTGGCGTCACTTGTAAAATGTTTGTTTCTAGTCGGAAAATTGAAAATGGTCGCCCCGAAGAGAGGCCGCGGTGCCAGAAACCAGGCCGCCAAAGCTAAGGCGGAGGCCGAGGAGGTCGCCGCTCCCGACGTTCCGGAGCCGATGGAGGCCACGGAAGAGAACAACGGAGACGCCCAACAGGAAACCGAGGAGCAGGCGGCGCCGGCCGCCGAGGGAGCCGCTGAGGAAGCCAGCACAGAACAAAACCAGGATGGCAATGATGCCGAGAAAAGTGAGGAACCCAAGGAGGAGAAGGTGGAGTCCGGTAAACTGCTCATCGAGAACCTCCCATCCAGCTATCTGTTCGACTACCAAGAGAAACTAAAAGAGTTGTTCTCTAAGTATGGCGAAGTCACCAGCGTAAAGTGAGTACAAATATTTCCCAAAATTACCACTGTAAAATGAAATTAACATGTACTTGTTAACATTCAAATATCACTCCCCGATTTGTAGACTTGTAAATAGATGTTACGTTAGTTTTAAATGTGTCGAGTTCCTATGTTCTCTGGTGCGAACCGCACGCTGAACGAAAACAAACTGAGAATTAACAATAGAAATTTTCTTTCTTTTTAGACGTGGTCCAGTCATTGTTACTGAACTGACCACAACTCCGACATTATCGGCAATTGTTGAATTCAAAAACAAAGATTCTGTGGAAAAGGTAATCACATATTAACATTATTATTATTATAAAACTTATTTTTTAGTATTTAGCTTGCTCCGTCCCAGTTTGGAATATATCCAACGGGATGTGTAAGAAGCTAGAGTATTCCAAATTTAATAAAAACTTTCAATATGCAGTATGAATGACTATTTGAATGTTTCAAACAGCTGGTCTTCTACTTTACGTATGTATTTGGAATTTTTGCCAATTGCTGAAGTACAGGCCAAAAAAAAAAAATGTTTTGTTATCAAATAGGTAGTAGATCAGCTAACAATCTTGTTTTATTTTTATTTTTAAAAGGTTGAGTCAATAACATAAATAATGCACAAAAGAACTAAGCATCCAAAATAACTTAAATGACTAATTTGTTAAAGTATCTACTAATTTGAAGGTAAGTTTTCCATCTAACACAATTTTTATCTACAACTGATTAGAAATATTATCTTTTCAATTTAAAAAATATTATGGATATTATGATTTTTACACTACTGCTATTCACTCAACCTGCAATATATAAAGGTCATCAGAGTACCTAATTTAAAGAAAAAATAAAATGGTCCCCTTTTGTAGCACTCAGATGGAAGCTTTGTAAGGTGTTGCTCTTATGACCTTTCATTATTTTATATTGTACCTATTCTTTTTACAGTTTTTCACTACATTCTGGATCCTTTTAAGTCTTTTATATTTTTTTACAAAATATATTAAATTTAAATTAGGATTTTCTACTAAAATTGATTTGCATTGAATATTCTGGCGCGATAAAAATATATAGCTACGAAATGGCTATTTTTATCGCAGCAGAATGTACAGTTCCGCGGGATATCCGTTAGCGCGTTCAAAGTCGCGAGTACAACTAATATAATAATATATTCTGTGGTCGCGGGCAACATCTATATTCATCATTATCGATTTTAGATTTAAAACATCGTAAGCTAGATCGTATTTTCAAGGCGTATGAATGAAAGTTGTCAGTTCTGTAGGAACTATGTAGAGTACCTACTATTTGTGTGTATACTTGGCAGCTGGCTACAGCGAGCGCCGACAGTCATATTGGGACCAAGGTCATGAGTACAAGATCAAGCCACAGGTGTTAATAATATGGCCCGTATATTGATCACATCTAGAGTTTTAAAGGTTTTATTCTTATGACATGTACTACATAGCATACAATATATTATGAGATTTTCGCTAATTTAAATGTTGCCAGTCAACCTGCGCTGTGCCAGAATAGTTTTATGATGTTATCGCGGGTTTTGGACCGAAGCCCGAACAGCGGCTTCCGTTGCAAATTAATGCTAAAAGTTGCCCGAGGTAACTTTTAGCATTAATTTGCAACGATTGCCAGTCTAGAATACGCGCGCTAAACTTTAAATAAAAAAGTATACTCCGCGCTCTAGCAATTAAGGGCTGAGAAGCTACACCTGACTATTACCCCCAATATTTTCTAAAATTTTACGCAGCTTGCGCTCGGAGCATACACGTAGAAATACTTCGTTGGAAAGTTTCAATAATAATTGCATTTCGTATAATATCGTATCTTTGGTAAGACGAGGGTTAGGGTAAGAGCGTAAAAGTAAGTGTTTCAATTAAACGTCCCTAACGTTTTTGAAATACTCAGCATTAACGTTACCCTCTTGCTAGAGTACGCATAAAATCGATTTGCGTTACTAAGTACTCAACTCAAGAGTTTCCGTATAAAATGATTCCATGAGTCATCAGGTCAGCGACCTCAGATGCTCTTGAGTTGGCTCTACTCAGGTGTACCGTGTAATATTATGGCTTACGCAGATTTCCGCACGCGATGATGTAATTATTCCAAGAATATGTTTTAATACAAAGCTTACGCTCATCTAGAAAGAAACAGCAGTTAGAATATTGCAATACGAAGTATATTATGAAAGCGTGCACACTTGGAAAGGACGTCTGAGATAAAGTCCTCATGGCGATGGAACTGCCCCCCGAGTTATGGAGTGTAGATGGAGGAGAACTATCTCTGTATGTAAAAAGTGTCCGCTGAAATGCGGTCAATTTTAAATCATTTAGCAGATTTTATTTCAGCTATTATAGGTTATATTTTTCAAAATATATATTGGTATTAACCCAGTTATTCTGTGACTTAGCTATTCGGTACAATAATGATAAGCAAATAAACGATCTATCTATCTATCGGCTAACTTCAATTTATATTTTGTCACCAACGGCTACATTCATTATGGAATGAATGTAGCAAAGGGTATGGACCCTTTGCTGCAGCCAGCGCCACTCTTGGAGGATTTTTCAACTGTTATTTACTGCGTACAGCTGGACACTTTTTCAAATATCTTCCATAATATAAGATAGTTCTCCTCCATTTACACTCCATACCCCGAGTACAGCCGCACTGTCGTAACTCGTAGGCAAGACAGTTTCAAGACAGTGTTTCGACAGGTTTTTGACGACTATTTTGTCGTAGGTGAGCGTCAAGTCTACCTGCGTCTATAAAAAGTCCATACACTCAGTTTTCTCTCCTATAAATAAGATAATCAATATTCACGCACGCCTACACATTTTTTTACGTTTGCGTGAGTACGTTTCGTGTATTTGTGTAATTTATATATTAATATAACCGCGATTAGCATTAGAAGGGGTTATGTGCTGTATCTTGTAAGGTTACGGTCCAAGGAACTTTACTGAGGACAAAGTAGGGTGGAAGGATAGGATATTTAAATTATATCAAAATCTACGCTATTACTTACTGAATTGTTTGCTAAACAGTAAACATTCAAGTATTCATTTCAGTTCATTATTGTGTGCAAACATTATAACTCTACAGTCTACGCGATAATACTGTGCCAAACATCCTGCGTACTGAATTTATCCGGCTTACAATATTTAAATAGAAGGGTGACGTGAATCGTGATTAGAGATGGGCGATGGGTAAATACCCAATCTACCCACCTGGGTATTTACCGGGTAGATTGGGTATTTACCGGGTAGATTGGGTAAATACCCAAAAATGGTGGGTATTTATAATTCAACGTACGTTTTCACATATTTTTTTTAAGTGAATCCTTACTAAAACCTCCATTAAATAATGCAAATTTGGTCACTAGTTCGTAACTGTTCGAATAAGCCCCTTTAAGTCTTAAACTAATGTATGTTTGCAATACTAAACCATGTTTTTCATGAATTTCGGCCGCATGTCACGCTGTGTTTTTGAACTTTTTTCCTAAATTTTGGTTTTGTATGTGTGATATTAATATTCTTTAAAGTATACTGCCTTTTAATGGTGATAAAGTTTTGGGAATTGAGTAAATCGTCTTAGTGGACGCCTTCATCGTTAAGGGAAACACGCGTGCGAAATTTCAAAACATTCATCCCTCCTTTAGGCTAAACTTTGAAAAATTCTAATATACATAGGTTCTCGTAATTCAATATTTGTTAGTAATTGTAGGCACTTAATACGAAATATTGTTGTGTAATTATTGTGTCTAAGAAATTATAAGGTTCCACTAACTAACCTTGAGCCTATACTATTACAACCTCAAGGTATAAAACCTCTTTGAGGTAAAAATTTTGTGAAATACAATTATAGTGGATGCCTACTTTATTAGAGGAACACGTGTGCAAAATCTTGTCTCCTATATAACCAGTACACAATGTCACGATGACCCACTGCAGGCCACGCCATTGCCCGCCACGCCTGAAAATCGTCCGCCATCATACACCATTACTCCGTTTACACAATGGCGATGGCTAGTAGTGGGCCAGTATGGTCAATTGTGAAGAGGCACCTTTACAGTCTTGACACCTATATATTATGTACATGCAAATTAATGTATTATGTAAATGAGTACTGTTTTTGTATAAACGCAACTAATGATCAAATATAAAAAATTCTTGGCCTGTGCGTTACTTAAAAGAAAAAAATTCCCTTTTAACCGTGGGAGAGCGATTCTTCGGTACGAATGGGTCGACTCCGAAAAAACCGGCGTGAAACAGCGCTTGCACTGTGTTTCCTTCAACACGCAAAAGAGAATGCCGATCTTATGACATGTCCTCATGTCGTCCAACTCGACCCTTTATGATGAGGGCGGAAACCGCCAACCGGCATGGTTGGTTATGGTAACGAAGTATGAGCGTCATGTCGGATATTCGGTTTTATCAGCGCTCAGTGCAAGTAGCTCCAGTGAGTGCTCCAGAGTTGGCTCCGGTCTTTACGCGTCTTTTTTGGCTCAACTATCCTACTCACATAGTTTCGGCTTCTTGAAAGACAGCTTTTTGAGAACCCGATACTTAAAAAATGTGACCGTTCCAATTCTTCCAACAGCAGATCAATCGCTATAACCTTCTCGAAGATGATGGAGTCCATCATCAATAGCCAGCCCCTTCGACACTTGCACGCTCAGGGATTACTAAGGCTCGGCTCGGCTCTCTTGGCGTACCTAACTCATCGTTGGCTCAGGCGATTGGAACTATGGGTATAAGCTGTCAGTTTGGATATATACAATTTCACTATTATCCAAGATTCCATACATCCAAGAAATAATGCAAGAGGGTCACAAGTTTCTTAGCAGTCCTAGTTGATGGTGAATGCTCTGATACTCTATCTGTTGACGCTGGTATCCCTCAGGGCTGTGTGCTATCGCCTACCCTATTCATACAGCATATCAATGACATGTTACAGACCAACGGCATTCATTGCTATGCAGATGATAGTACAGATAATGTGACTTCTCGCATATTTCTCGGGATGGAATGGGGTAGACGTAACTCAGTCTAATTTAACCGCATCAAAACACAAGTCAGCGCGTTCACCACAAAAAAGTCACCAATGGTATATCCTCGTTTAAGGGAACCACTTTAACAATCTTCCCCAGCATGAAAATTGGCGTAAACATTTCACCAAAAATACTAAAAGAGCTACCAGAAAGTAGAATCAAATATCTCACACAAATCCGCGTGTATTTAAAAAAAAATTGTCCCCCCGCAATGTAAAGTAGAGATTATAATATTAATCCCCAAACCCGGAAAAGATCCATAGGATGAAAAATCTCACCGGCCTATAAGTCTTCTGCCAGTGCCCTCCAAGGTCTTAGAAATACTCTTCCTGAAATGCATGATGCCAGAAATCAGAGCGAGTAAACTGTTATCCGATCACCATTTCGGGCAAGCCAAGCGCATGGGACCGTGGAGCAGGTACACAGACTAGTAGAAGAAATTCAAAAAGCTTTTGAAAGCAAATCTTACTATTTTTCTGGACATATCACAGGCCTTTGATCGATTATGGCATCTTGGACTGTTGTATAAAGTTCGTAAAAAGCCACCCTTAAACTTCTACCTCTTTATAAACGCATATCTCAGCAATAGATATTTCTATGTTGAGTATGGAGATACACAGTGTCACATGTGTCCATGAAATCGAAGCAGGAGTGCCGCAAGGCAGTATATTGGGCCCTTATCTCTACCTTCTAAAGACATTAGACCTTCCAAGTACTGATGAAGCTCTGACATATACATACGCAGATGACACAGCAATCCTCGCAGTAGACCAAACAGCCCATGGAGCATCGGCAAAATAGCAAAGAATCTTAAACGAAATATCATAGTGGTTAAAAGATTGGAGGATAAAAGCCAACGAGAATAAATCTGTCCATGTAACTTTCACATTAAGACACGAAACATGTCCAGAAGTAGAACTTAATCGGATAAAAATACCACAGTCAAACGATGTTAGATACCTAGGACTTTATTTCGACAGGCGATTAACATGGAGAACACATATATGGAACAAAAGAAAGGCTTTAGACAAGCAGCTACGAAAGCTTTACTGGCTGATAAAATAAACTTATTTTGTATAAAAGCATACTCAAACCCATCTGGACCTATGGGATGCAGTTGTGGGGCACAACCTCCACATCAAACACAGAAATTCTACAACGATTCCAATCTAAAACCCTGCGTTCAATAACTGGAGCCCCATATTATGTTACGAATAGCCAAACCTACAATGATCTAAAAATCAAGTATGTAAAAGAGAAAATTAAAAACTCCCTTCAAAACTATTGTAAAAGGATAAAATGACATCCCAATATATTGGCAAAAAAATTGATAAAAACTCTACCAAACCAAACATTCAAAAGATTAAAAAGACGAGCCCCACAAAATCTTCTGTAAATAAAGATAAATAGTAAATATATAGACGCATCAATGGATGCGTGCCATACAAAGAAGAAATTCAAAACGACTAGTTCAATGTCTAGAAGTCAGATCGCTAGCAGAATGAGAAGTTAAAAAAATCAGAAGCAAATCAAAGCAAATCAGATTTTATATAAGATAGGACGTGTTATATGTATAAATAATAAAAAATTATACCTACATATTTTTTTATATAATTTCTTTAACCAGGTACTTATACATTGTCTATTTTAAAAGTAATTTTCAAGGGTCTTCTAATATTTTTTCTAATATTTTTTTAAAATATTTTAAAGGTTTTTCAAATATTTTAAATTATTAATAAAATAATAGAATGTAAATAAAAAAAATCGGACGAGTCGGACTCGCGCACGAAGGGTTCCGTACCATTAAAGAGAAAAATTAGGACAAAATTTGTGTTTTTTGTATGGCAGCCCTTCTTAATTTTTTTATTTTATATTAATATTATTATTAAATATTAAAGTTAACATCCATCTAAAGACTGTGTAAAAATTCAAGTACCTACATTTTGCTATTATTGATAAGATAGCAGAAAAGGCCAAAAAAAACACGTTTGTTGTATGGGAGCCCCCCTTAAATATTAATTTTATTTTGCTTTTAGTATTTGTTTTTATAGTGGCAACGGATATACACAATCTGTGAAAATTTCAACTCTCTAGCTATTACCGTTCTTGAGGTGGTTGTGACTTAAGTATTGAATTTTATCTACCCGCCCTTTTGGGTAGATACGGGTATTTACCGGGTACGTGAGGGTAAATACCGGGTAGATGGGTAAATACCCAGGTACGTGCCCATCTCTAATCGTGATACATCTGCTTGTTGGGCCATTGTACTTACATGTGCTCAAGTATGAAGTACATAAACTTACCATGTAGTACTTAGTCAATATTACATAAGTACACTTATTGCATAGATACAAAAGCGGAAACGGCACTAGCTACCACTTACTAGTGGACTACAAGGACTACATAAATATTAGTATAGGCATATACAGTAGATTGACTTAGCTCTAACTTAAAATCAAATGTTTCACGAGCGATGTTAGTGTGACACTTTATTATTTAGCTTTCTTATGGTCAGTACCTACTCACTATCGGTATTACTCAATAGTTTTACTCCAAATCGAGTAAAAATTATCGTATGGACCACAAAAGTCACAAGTCACAACTCGAAGACTCGCATCGAGCCGGCTCGATGGAATTAAATAATCTAATTTCCTTCGAAGTCTTCGAACTTACTCGACGCGACTCGCGAGCCGTCGAGCTTTACTCAAGCGTGCGAGTTTTGCGGTCCACACGTCGATTTAGAGTAAAACTATCGAGTAATGCGTAATGTGTGGACAAAAGCCCAAGCCGTGGTATTTACTCTACATGATTGCTCGATCGAGTAAAACCGTATGTGAGTACTTAGCATTAAGAGGGGTTAAATCTAAATCTAAAATCCCGTCGATTCGGAATCCACTATAAAATATTCTTCTACAGCAAGACAGACATTTTGTTTTATGGCATCCATAGGAAGCAACCATAGGTGCTTTTAGAATGACTCTTACGCCCGTAGCATTAGTCGTTTCCTCGAGACTTCCTCCACTCGGCTCAACTTCCATAATTAAATTATGTCATTTGACAACAAAAGGTCATAATAATTTTTGACGCGGGTGTTAGTACTTAGTATCTTTCACGTCGCATGTTTTTCCGGCGTTTGTACTTTGTCTTTTGGCGTTTTTTCCGGAACCTTAGTATCCCAGGGAATTTTGGGAGTCCCCGTATTTAAAGTATGTGTGGCGCAGGCGCTGAGCGAGGACGGCGCGATGGTGGACGGCAGCGCCATCTCGGTGGCGGCGGAGTCCCGCGCCGACACCGCCGTGCTGGTGGGCGTGCCCTACGAGGCCTCCACCGACTACGTGCGCCTGCTGTTCGCGCAGTGCGGCCCCGTTGCGCACATACACGACTTCAGCAAGACCAAGTATAAGATACGTGAGTGTCACAGTATTGTTCTACTTGATATTATTTATTGTACAATATGTTGTGTAACGTCTCTTCGTTCTTGAATTGTCTGATAATAAAGTATGAAGCATTTCATAATTTCAATTTTTAGAAGAGATTTTAGATTTCTAGATATAAAGCATTAAAGCTATGAACTAACAAGATATTAACTGTTATCTTTAATTTAGTATGTTATCTATTGACACCTCATTACTGTGGCAGAATGTAACATTCAGAAATCATTTTTCATTTTGATCTCCCAGTAGCCAGGTAAAAACAAAGGAAACACTTTGTTTTATCAGTGTATAGCAGACACCTATTATACACAAAGAGTAATCATCGACAATATTTTTCTATTCAGTGCGGGTGACGTTCTACGACAAGGAGTCGGTGGAGAAGGCGCTGAAGCTGGACCGCGAGTTGCGCATCAACGGCTTTCTCGTCACCGTCTCCAAGTACAGGGACGAGGAGGAGCAGAAGGCGCACTCCGCTAACACCAACAAGGTATGAGTTACGGCTGCATGTTGTAGGGCACCACTATAATGGTGGCAGATAAGCATAAGGCGTGTAAAAGAACCAGTCAATCGCACCTACATGATTCTACTACTAAGTTAATGCCGGAAAAGACAATGATAAAATATGTTTTGACGACATCGTGATTCGTGAGCGAGAAAAAGTTGTACCACACGACACGAATATACTTCATAAAACATGTCTACTTTACAAACACATATTTTTTATGTTACAGAACAAACGGCAACAGAACCAGTCGCGCGCGTCGAACTCGAACAACGTCGCGCCGAACGCGAACAGCGCGCCACGCGCCAACAACTTCCGCCCGCGCGGTGCCGCCAACGCCAACTTCGCGCCAAGAGGCGGCAGCTTCAGAGGTAAACAACCGACTTGTGTTTAATTTTTCGGCTGGCCTCTAAGTCTTTTTAAATGAAAAATGGGCAAACAAGCAAACGGGTCACCTGATGGAAAGCAAAATCCGTCGCCCATGGACACTCGCAGCATCAGAAGAGCTGCAAGTACGTTGCCGGCCTTTTAAGAGGGAGTAGGGTAATAGGGGAGGGTAGGGAAGGGAATAGGGGAAGGTAGGGAAGGGAAGGGAATAGGGGAGGGCAGGGAAGGGAATATCGTAGGGGATTGGGCCTCCGCTAAACTCACTCGGCGAAACACAGCGCAAGCGCTGTTTCACGCCGGTTTTCTGTGAGAACGTGGTATTTCTCCGGTCGAGCCGGCCCAATTCGTGCCGAATCATGGCTCTCCCACGTATAAGTCTAATATTTTTTATACCAGATGTTAAGATCCATTGAACTGCTAACGACGGAATGAACTCTACACGTCTTAATCACTCAGGGAAGCGTCTTTATGCCTTGTGAAATTTAGTTAGTAGACTATTTCATAAATAAAAAGTGTTGACTCGAGTCTGGTCGCGAATCACATAGAAAACTTCTTATTTATTGTGTCTCTCCAGCACACAATTTTTTTCTATAGCATATGATACACAAGACACTACTCTCTGTATCTTGCGTAGACACAAGTAGGCTCTGTTCAATGTAGGAATTTCTACCTGCTCTGCGACCTATTTATTTGTCACTGTACCGGTGTTGTCTCTCCCCAGGTGCCCGCGGTCGCGGTTTCGGCGCTCGCGGCGGCGCGTTCCCGCGCGGCGGCTACGCGCCCGTCAACACGTACATGCCGCCACAGCCTTTCATGGGCCGGCCGGTGAGTACACTACCTCCGAACAGACTAGGAGCGTTTACACATTACGCGATACGATAGAACTCGAAACTGTATGCTTTGGATATTAGAGTGATTTTTAAATGTCTAAATTTTGTCCGATATTGCGCAGAAAATCTCAAATACTGGTTTAATATTTTGACGTATACTAAAACATGTCCTGTCCTTATCATACTTTTTTTGCGGTGACGTGCTATATCGCGCTGCGTAAATATGTGTAAGCTTTGGATATTAGAGTGATTTTTAAATGTCTAAATTTTGTCCGATATTGCGCAGAAAATCTCAAATACTGGTTTAATATTTTGACGTATACTAAAACATGCCCTGTCCTTATCATACTTTTTTTGCGGTGACGTGCTATATCGCGCTGCGTAAATATGTGTAAAAGCTTTTTGTCGCGTGATCAAAATTTTAACTCTGCAAGTCAGTCGCTTCCTGTCAGTGTCATCTAAATATCATTTTGCATGTAGCCAAAATAAAGAGTAAAGACTGCCTTGCATTCACAGCTGTAGCCACAACTGCTAACTATAATCTAAAATTGAAACTATTCGCTTTATATTTTGCGATTACATTTCCTTTATGGTTTGCCGATGTAGTATAGTATTTTCGCTAGCTAATCAGGGTAAGTGCAGATATTTAAGTTAACGATACCCTGTTATTCTGACCTACCCTGATTACTCTTACTTTGTTAAGATCCAAACTTATTTTTGTACACCGAAAATTATGATGTCAGTTTAAACTTCACAAACATACAAAACCAATTGCATTATGTTTTATTTAAAAAACGACTATATTGGATTATAACAGAGTAACCACTTCTGCTTTACTATCACGCCTTTGCTGTATTTTTTGCTAATTAATCAACTTATTTAGCGCTATAAAAAACTTGTATAATGTAACAACAAATAGTTCATATATTTTATATTATGCTTATGATATCCAAGGTTTGGTTTTTTCTTCCTATAAACAATCGAATTTATTTACGAAAGTTTTACAATTGTTTCAAACTAAACCTTTCTTCCTATAAACAATCGAATTTATTTACGAAAGTTTTACAATTGTTTCAAACTAAACCTTATACATATTATAATTATAATTTCGCTGTATTTTTTTGCCAAGTTTGTCTGCATGTTGCGCGGTCAAGGACCGAGTCGAAACGAGTGCATAGAAATAAATGCGCAAAGAAATGCAGGGATGGCCGCTCGCCGCTCTTTGCCATTATTAATTCTGTGCATTCTTTTCAGACGTACGACTACATGTAGAGTAGATCGCACGCGCGCACACAGGTAATGAGGGATGGATGTTGCTTATAATACCAAAAAGATATCATATTTTAAGGCTCTCACTAATAAAATTATTTAAACAGCGAAAACTATACAAGGTCTGCTCGTATTAGTCTGGCAAACTGAAAAAGTCAGACAAAGACTGCATTTCTTGAAAAGCTATGCTGCGTAAATAATAATATGTATGGGGGGTTTGCATTTTCTTTCAATGGCTTGTTTTCTGAGTTCTAAAAATTAGTTTACTGATTTGAACTGATTAATATAGGTAAAGTTTGAAAAATTAATCATTCTATAAGTTTTATACGCTATTGTATTGTTATAACAAAAAATAGAATAAAAAGTTAATTGATCAAATACTAAAAACTTAGAGATTTTGTTACAATAAATGTCAAAATTTGTATGAAATTTTGTGACTAGACTCGTCGTTTGAAGTATGCTACGATAGTTTTCTCCATCTTTATTATTTAGTTTTATCTGTAATGTACTAAAAGTTTGATTCATTGGTGATTAATATTATAGAAAGGCTTATAAAACGAGTCATGGGTTGTTAACACAATTCGTCGCGGCTATTACTGTATACGCTTATTGCCGATAAACCGATGTCCTTCATATAAAACTACACTGGGTCACACGGTCACTCTCATACTCATTACTAACAGTAAACTCTCCATAATTTCATCACCGTTAGTTTCCCTATTTGGGGCTTATCGCGGCATATAATAGGTCTTAATTTGACTAACTATTCAATTTATAATGGTTTGTATGTGTATGCAACTTAAAGCTTTGCTTTGGCGTAGTTTGGCATGCTATTACTCTGTACTTTTGTCATTGATGGGCCTAAGATAAGAATTCTTTATTACTCTACTTTGCGAATGTGTCTTAAAATGTCCTAAAGAATTCTGTTCCTGGGGTCACACTAGAAAGAACCGACGTTGTTCTTTCGTGTTTAAATCATGACAAGCACCACAGAAACGCCGAGTTTGAAAAATTAGAGAGAGTTGGTTTTAACCTGTCTATGTGTGCAAATAGTCGTCCGACGCGAATGCACACATTCAAATTGCGGCGCATTTGTAGATGTTACATTTTTTTATACTGTAGTCTAAAACGTCATCCAAAATTGAAAATTTACGTCGTTTCTCCTAATGTGGCCTCCGTACACGTGCACTAACTAACAAGTCCATTTGTCTGTCAGCAGGGCTTCATGAACGACGGGCAGCGGCCGAACAAGCGGCTGAGGCAGATGTGAGCGAGTGTGTGTGCGGCGTCTCCGTGTGCTCCGTGCGTGTGACTGTGTGTGTGGACTGTGAATACAGTATCAAATCTAGCTAATTTTATTTACTAAGTACAATGAAATACATGTGAACTATTGTCTTTTGACAGACCGGTAATAAATAATTACTAACACGCCGTTGTTTTAATTGTCTATCCCGTTATCCTATAATATTATCTTGGTATTTGAATAATACAAACTTACTGTTAGAATCTCAGTTTTTTTTACTAGTACGCATATATTTTAAATGTTTATAAGAATATGAAGAAACAACTATACCTAAAACGTAAATATTCGAATAATATTTTAAAACATTTTGTGGTAGTCTATATAACTGATTCCCAAAATCCTCTAGCATAGAGACACTACACAAGTAGTCCATGGAATAGACAACTGATAGCAAAGTTCAAATCTTGAATATAGAATAAAGGCGGCAATTCTTTGGTGGAGAACATTGACTTGGATGTCTCTTACAATGTTATTTAACATGCACTCTTCAACAGGTAATTAGATTTGTAATGTTTCATAATTATTACATTGACAACAACGGCGATCGGCATTTAGAAATCACATTCTCTTTCCATCGTAATCGCGTGCAGCATGTCAGATCCAAGTCAGTACGCGACCGCCCGCGCCTATGTAAACATCTCGATAAATGAGACAAAATGAGAGTGTTGCGAGTGTTTGTTTTTTTATTTTTTTTCGGCACGATAGCATGTGCAAAAGATTTCCGCCAGGAGGCGAGGGGGAGGCGGAAATCCCGCGCCGAGACGCTCGAAAACCTCTTCAATGTTTACGATCCGACCTTTTTGTCGTATGTGTGGCCGAAGATAAGGAATGGAGTGCACTTGACCACCAGCCGCCCTTGCTGGGATGACCTGAGCCTGTTCTTCAGAGACCTAGCGGAGGGCCACGCGTGGGCTTATAGGAGTAAGTACTGTGGGATTAAAATAATAGGTCAAACTTTGGTACATAGATACATTGGCAAAAATTAGTCAATAGCGATTAAAAGTCTACCAAAGTAAAGAAATCAGAGTAGTAAAGGATGACACAGTTGTTCTTAACTCAAACCAGGGGCTCCAAAACGTTTAATAGATTGAAATTTCAACACAAATAAATACTTTTTTTTTTAAAGTTTAATTACAAATAAATACATTTTTCCTATTATGGAACCAGACTTTGGGAAACCGTCTTTTAGTAGCGAATTTAATTCTCATTCAAAGAGAGATACTTTAAAGAATGATGTGTCGATGATGATGTTTTTAGTATTTGTGTGTCGAGCGGCAGGAGAAAACTCATATCTGGTTTTCATCGATTGTTTACGGGGCAGAAAGCAATTATGCACGTTTTTGTAGTCGCAGCGCTTGAAGTGTGCGGTTCGCGGATTATGTGTGCAGTGTGGCAGCTTATAACAGTGGTCCCCAACCTTTTTTTCATGCGGGTCACAAACATTTTTTGGTCATGGTGTCGCGGGTCGCAACAAAAAATTTTTAGGGTTAAAAAAATAACATTCTTCAAAATTAACGATTTAAAAGTGGGAATAATTTAACGACTATCACGTACACTTTACGTTATTTTGCCGGTGGGCGTGAATTTCAAAATTGTTTAACATCACGCGGGCTACAAATAAGGCCCCGGCGGACCGCGGGTTAGGGATAGCGGGCTTATAATAACTGTGATTTCTGATAGTAAACATGAGCTGCCTTATTCATAATCCTTATCCTTATTATAAGTTAAAATAGGACCCAAGTCACGTCCGTAAATAAACTAAAATATATGCAAATATGTAGGTAGTTCAGATAGCTGTTAGGGCAAGTAAACTACCTAATGCAGTCCCGAAAGATAAAGTAGATGATAATTAAATTGGTAGGAATTTAATGTTTCAACTCCGAGATGTTAGGTGTGTAGGTCTCTCTTTGTGTACGTAGTGAGAGATCTGCATTAGTTGCATTAGTATGTAGATCAAGATCTAGTAGAGAGTTTGGCAACGCACCTGCAGCTCTTCTGATGTTGCGAGTGTCCATGGGCGACGGTAGTTGCTTACCATCAGGTGACCCGTTTGCTCGTGTGCCCCCGTGTGTTATTTAATAAAAAAAAAGAATATGATTCACGTGTTTCTGAATCTCTGGCCCAAGAAATTTTTATGGGCTTAATTATATCAAGAAAACAACGTGAAATTGCTAACAACAGAGTACCCAGGCGCGGTCCGAAGGGGGGGGGGGGGGGGGGTCACAGGGGACATGACCCCCCCCAAAATCTAAGGTAAAATTGAAAATAAAATAAAACCCAGAACCGTCCGAGGGCGCAGATGAAAAAAATAGTGTAGTGACTACTGAGTGACCCCCCTCAAAATTTCAGGCTGCGACCGCGCCTGAGAGTACCTAATACCTCGCCGCACCCGCAGGCCGCACAGGTCATTTGCCACACGCTACACTCTACTTGATACCAATACATATTTACTACTAGGGGCTAGAACTCACTAGGTGTGTTTTAAACAGTGTCTTAAAATTGAAACAGAATGTACTTAATTTCAATCCTCAGTACATGCTAGATAATTCTGCGATCACCCCTGAGGGCTCGTGTCAGCCTAAAATTTAAAAAAAGGTGAAAAAAACATGTGAGGGTTTTGGGAGGGTCACAATTCACGAGTCATTGATACAGTGTCTATGTCGAAATAATAGATCAAAGTTTTGCTCATAGTCATCACTCATCAGTCATCACCAAGATATGGTAACCACGTGAGCGAGAACCAAATTCGAACGAAGTTGCTACCAACATCTTGTCTCAAAAAAAATATCCACAGCCGAATATATAACCTCCTCGTTTTTTGGAAGTCGGTTAAAAATACTGCATGTTAGCAACTTTGTTTTTTTTTGTAGGCAGTCTGTCTTAAGGCGCTCCCTCACCGCGAACATTCACATTTCACTTGTTATGTAACATTAAAGATTCGACTGAGCATTACATTACAAATTACAATACATAATAGTGAATACTATCTCCCTGAATGACTGCTTTCGCGTGTAATGTAACATACGACTTTGAGCATTCCATATCTATTATCTAATTGATGTTATAAGTTTTATCATGTTAATGTATCAAGATATTAGTTATTACACAGTGTCTAAACACACTAGGCCGAAGTTACGCGGCGTGAATACCGCATGATTCCGCCTGCAATGTATTTTAAATTACGGATGACACACTACTCCGTCGCGTTCCGTCCGTATTTTGTCATGCGTTTGACATTGCGGATGTAATCATGCGCAATTTACGCGTAACTTCGGCCTAGTGTGTTTAGACACTTTGACACTGTATCATTACAAAGTGCGTATTGCAATGCTCGACTTTGTAACGTTACATTACAAGCGAATGCTCCCGGTGAGGAGCACCTTTATGTTAATAGGTGAGTATTCACCTTAATATTATAATACATATTATTATTGTATGCAATAATGCAATATGTATTGAGAACTGAGTGCTAGCATGCTGCATGCTACTTGCTCACGTCAACTGAAAACGAGAGTCGTCTAATTAACGAACAACAGTACCTACCTATCAACGCTATGCTATCAATCATTGTTAATTGTTGTAAAAACTATAGACTTTATAAATCAAATGATTCAACGTTGTTTAAACAAAGTGTATAATTATTTTTGTAATTGTTTAAATATACCTACCTAATGGCTCATTATTCGGTAGGTACCTAATACTGCTCCATAAAGGTTTTTTATGCACCCTCAATCTATCTATACTAATATTATAATTGGGAAGAATTTGTTTGTTTGTTTGAACGCGCTAATCTCAGGAACTACTGGTCTGACTTGAAAAACTCTTTCAGTGTTAGATAGCCCATTTATCAAGAAAGGCTATAGGCTATATTTTATCACGCTAATACTAATAGGAGCGAAGAAATAGAGGAAAGTGTGGAAAAAACGGGGGGAAATTATTTGAAAGGGCTTATTTAAACGCGCTAATCTCAGGAACTACTGGTTCGATTAGAAAAATTATTTCAGTGTTAGATAGCCTATTTATTGAGGAAGGCTATAGGCTATATTTTATTGCGCTAAGACTAATAGGAGCGAAGAAATAGGGGAAAGTGTGGAAAAGACGGGAGAAATTATTTGAAAGGCTTATTTGAACACGCTAATCTCAAGAACTACTGGTCCGATTTGGAAAATTCTTTCAGTGTTACATAGCCCATTTATCGAGGAAGGCTATAGGCTATATTTATCACGCTAAGATTAATAGAAGCGAAGAAATAGAGGAAAATGTGGAAAAAAACGGGGGAAAAAAACGGGAACAGCTATAGACTAAAGTCCACGCGAACGAAGTCGCGGGCAACAGCTAGTCCTTAACAAGGAGGGAGGTGTATCATGTGACCATGCCCTCTGTCACCCCCCTGGGACCGATATGATCTGTATGTCGTTTTTTCGCGGTTTACTTTCGGAGTTCTTTCCCAAGGCGATCTATGGTTTCTATTCAAATGATGGGTTTGAATTAGTTTCATAAAGATGGAAAATTTAATGAACCCTAATTAGAAACTAGGTAGTCAACAGTCATATACCGGCACATTTGGAATGGATTTAAACAACCGCAAATGAGAGTGGCCGCTCTTATATTGTAAGTATCTACTTACAATATAAGAGCGGCCACTCTCAGGTAACCATCAGAAAAATTGATTTAAGTATACGCAGATTACGGATACAGGCGATATATAATAATAATCACAATTATCAGTAGCTTGACACAGCTTGATTCATTTATTGTAAGGACACCAACCCAGTAGGCACATGTATTAAAAACTTATAAGTACCTAGCACAAAATAGCAGTAGAGAGCTGATGCGTGTTTAGTATAGTCTGTCAAGAAAGTGAACAAATTAAAAAGTGGCAACATCGAAATGTCATCCCTTTCAAATCAATCTAAGAAAAAAGGGATGACATTACGATGTTGCCACTTTTTAATTTCTTCACTTTCTTGACAGACTATAGGTACCTACCGTTGTAGATGACAGAACCTTTAGCCTGATCAAAATATGTACGTTCACCATCGCCTATGAATCCATTCCTATGATAGTACTCATTTGTGTATGTTAGCGGCGGACGCGTGCGGGCGGTACGGCGCGGGCGCGCTCGCCGGCCGCAGCTTCTGGCTTGGCGACCGTGGCCAATGCCTGCTACTGGTGAGTTATCTACTTACTTTTTAAACAGAGTACCTACTTGCAGCTCCCTGTTGCCAAACAGGCGGTAACAAAAGCTAGTGACGATACTTTAGGGTGATTAACTGATTAGTGATTACCTATGTCATTGTGCACCCGCGCTGAAAAACGAATGTAGTGGATTCATAGAAATACCTCTTAGGTCACTTGCATGTAAATTTTTACAAAATAAAAGATATGTAGCTGAACACAACAACCTCCCTTTTTTGAAGCGGTTAAAAAGCGACTATATCTTCAGGACGCTAACCACTCACCGCCGAGCGCCAACAACACGTGGGGCGAGTTCTACAGCGGCGACTACGTCAGCGCGCTGCTGAGGCGAGAGAGCGAGGGACGTAAGTCCAACATTCATTTACGATAAAATATTCGTTCCTTTATTGAATAAAATTCTCAAGACACAATTTCATGACAGATAATAAGTTAACACGTCATAAGTTTTTGAAAAATACATACGGATACACATATAAATATTTGATGTTCCTTAATATTTTTGAAGTCCGTCATAAAAATAAAATATTGACGCTGCTCTAGGCGCGTTGATGTCTTTCACATGTAATTAACATTTTATTACCACACATACCTTACTGTGCTACGAGTTCAGTTGGCTTCAATGCTTCGAAGCTTTAGTTAAAGTTTATCCTTACTATTTAATAATATAAAAATGTGAAAATGTATCTGTCTGTTACCTCTTTACGATTAAACGATTAAACTGATTTAGAAGACATGGAATGGAATAATGTAAACAGTGGGGCTAAAATGGTCGCTTTGTAGAATCATACCTAATATGATTCATTTTCTTAAAATTGCAAAATGGTCACTCTGCTTGCAATTTATGTCTACAGATTGACAAGGCTTTATATGAACGTGGCGAAAAAAGGAACTAACGCTGCCATCATACAAAAACGTCATTTTATGACAGTTCTCCTTTACGTGCAGCGCCCCCGCTCACGTTCATAAAAAGCCTTGTCGGTCTGTAGTAATTCGTACTAATTTGACATTTGTCAGTTTGACAGTTTTGACAATTCATTTGCTGAATTGATTGAGAGGAATTGCTAAATGCGACCATTTTAGCCCCGCAGACCGTCGCGTTGCGTTGATGTCTTTTGTATGCGATACACCCGTGCTACGAGCGTAGCGAGTAACTTACAAATGCCTACGAAGCTTTTAGATTGACTTGACTTGTTTAATTATTTCCAGCATTTTAATTTTAAAGTTAAATTGTTTGTTAATGTCAGATAATTATATATATTTTTTTACTTAAATTTTATTTATTAAATATAGTAAGTTTCGGTTCAATATAATTGTTTATTATTATTTAATACTAAAAGGACGTACAAATCAAATATGGCATCGATATTTTATAAAATTTATTCTGAATATAAAATGTTGACTTTGTCTTTGACTCGGTGCTAAGCCATGGACAGCTGGTCGCTGGCGGAGCACGAGGCGCTGGTGCGGCGGCTGTCGGAGCAGGACAACACGTCACCCGTCCCGCTCTCGTACGTCGTCCTCAAGGTCGCGATCAACATCACCAAGTTCGCTATCGCCAAGGTATGCAGCCGACAGAAATAATTCATACACGCCTAGGCAGACGGACCTGGTCCAGTCAACGTTTTTTTGAGATTTTTTGGGAGACGGAATAGAACATATCGTACAAAAATCTACTCCCTTCATATATTCTCACCATCCTATAATCTATATATTGTTTATGTAACACAGTATGTATTTAATAGTCACATTTTTGACTATTAAACACAGTAATGCTCACCAGCTAAATTTGAGTTGTTGCTCGAATTGAGTTACTTGTTGTGTACTTCTATGTCTAAAGTCTAAACACTATTTTTTTTCCTTAATTTTCTCGTATTCCAGTCCCACGACATAACTCTCGGTCTGTGCGTGCCGCGGTCCTGCGGCGCGGACGACATCCTCGCGCTCGTCAACTTCTCCTTGACACTTGACACGCTGCGCGCCAACACCTCAGTCCCTCGCCAGCTGCGTGTCACAGCCCTCCGTCACGTCCAGGGGGCATACCACCTGGGGGCTGACGTGGGAGCGGTAGTACTGATACTCATCACGGCTCTGCTGGTTACTTCGTCGGTGATAGCGACTATCGTGGATTTGGAGGTTATTAAGTTCACCAAGAAATCCGTCAGCTTCGACGTCGAGCAGTATGAGGGGAGGAAGCCGGAGAAAAAGGTTTGTTTGTTTAATTTTACCACCGTGTTTGGTATTATTTGACACGTCGCGAGGCGTATTAAATGAGCCGGTAAAATTTGAAACAGGCAGCCCGATAATGCGAACAGCAAGTCTGTCAATTCAAAAGATTTTGCTCGTGTACCAAATAAAATTTACTTTTGTCATACAACTCATTGCATCGCTTCGTTACTTTGCAATGTAAACTGTTAACTGACCTAGTCCGTTGTATTGTGACTATTTGTGTGTCTTATTCCTCAAAAACAAATTTAAAAAGGTGAGGGTGGCGAAGGATCTTCGCGACTTGGACCTGCAGCTGAAGCCTCCGAGTGTTACGCTGGACGTAGCGAACGTGGAGGGCATCATCGGTAGCTGCTCGCGCTGCGGCAAATACAAGCGCCAGTGCCCGATGTCCAAGCCGAACTTGGCCGTCCCTGCCAAGCCGACAGTCCCCTGCCCGAGAGTCAAGTACAACTCCTGCGCCAGCCTCGCGACAGACTACAAGCAGCATGTCGGAGCTTTCAAGAGCTTGCTCCTAAGCTTTTCCCTAAAGCACAGCTGGCTGAAGCTCTTCAATACGTCCATGGCTAACAAGGACCTGTCAGTCGTCCATGGATTGAAAATCGTTGCTACCTTGTGGATCATTTTCGTTCATGTGGCGGTGCTCGTCAGCAGTCTATCAGGTTAGTTATTTGTGAGAACGGTCTTTATTACTTATCAATGTAACTTAGGATATTTTACTGATAATAAGTGTTTGCAGATACCGCGCACACTTTCGAGGAGCCAAACAATGTGTACTTCATAGTGCTCACTGGGACACTCGCTTTTGACACGCTGTTTTTTGCTAGGTTAGTATCCATTGCTTTCTTGAATAAAAATATTCATTTTTACCCACCCCATTTCATCGTAGCTTTGACCTTTAGACTTGATGGATCAGACAAACAATTCTGATCCATTAGGTCTGGAAGTCTCTCATATCTCATATTGTCTGGTTGCAGTGGCCTGTTCAGCGGTCACCACTTCTTCTACCTGAAGAGCCGGTACTCGGTGGAGGAGCTGGTGACGTTCGGCGGCGCCTGCGGCCAGGCACTGCAGTTGCTCTGCTTCATCACAAACAGGGCTATACGGTAAGACCAATGGCTCTCCCTTGAGCAACAGCAAATTATATAGCTATACGGTGAGCGAACTAAACTTGGTCCCAGCAGTTAGGTTAAGAATAAAATCTTGGTGAAGCACTGAATATTTTGCTAAATTATTCTATAAATAATTTGGATCCAGCTCTTAAAAGTAATCGTAGAAGGTAGCAACCTCAAACATTAAAATCATCATGAACGGAAATTGTCTCATGAGTCATAACATCACACAACATCAACACACAACAGCAACAAGCATTCTGTTATAAGTAGGTACCACTGACATGGTTTACCAAAAAAATAAATTATATTTTTTGGTAAACCATGTCACATATTGTTTTTTTAATTAAATATTATTATGACCGCATAATCCATGTATGATATTAAGAATACTGAATTATACAAGCAAGGTTTATCCACAGACTGCTCCCATCCTACGCCTATGTGCTGTTTCTGACGGCCGTGTTGTCTCGTGTGACGCGCGACACCGCCGCGCTGGCGCCGCCCGAGCCCGACGCGCGCGCCTGCGCAGACCACTGGTGGCGCAACGTCCTCTACATCACCAACGCGTACCCTAATGAGGAGCAGGTAAGACAGAAGTGTGTTACAGAGGAACATAAAGATGGTTGTTTTATGTAATATGTTTATTTGTTGAGACATATTCAAGCTTAGCCCCAATTTCACCAACGTATGTTAGTGCTAACAGCTTGTTAAAGTGTCAAGTCTTCTCTTTCATTCATAAGAAAAACGAAAGAGGTAACGTGATACTAATTCGAGCGTTAACTTTAACAGTCGTTGGTGAAATTGGGGCTTAGACTAAGATCCTAGCTGTCGGTCTACTGCTGACATCGTGGTAGGTACTGCTCGGGCGCAGTTGCAGCCTGAAATTATACAGCGGAGGTTAGGTTATGTTAGCTTACTAAAATTTTCGGGAAGGCGGTTATGTTCCTCTTGCCGCGCAATGTACCATCGAAGAAAATTATTCAGAGGCAGTTAACGGACCCACGTCATTTAATGTAAGTCGTCATCTCTATCTGTTGAATTTGAAGAAACGTGGCTAAAATACGTAGGTCCTCCATCTGCCTATGAACCAACTTCTCTGATAGTACCTACCGTCTTCTGCTGACGATGTCCCCCCCTCAGTGCATGCAGGTGTCGTGGTACCTGTCGCTGGAGACGCAGCTGCACGTTTGCGGCGCGCTGCTGTGCCTGCTGCTGACGTCGCCGCGCCGCCGCGTCGCCGCCGCGCTGGCGGTCGCGCTCGTCGTGTCGGCCGCCGTCTACGACCTGACTGACTCGTATACGGACTTTAATCAACGGTGCGTCTAATATATTTCTTACTAATTTATTAATCTATATAAGCGCATCCACTTACTACTGATACGTTGAAATTAAAACATCTGCTTTAAATGTTTTAGAAGACTGATACTTTGAAATTTCCAAAATCCAACCAATAGCTAGTTTGAGTAATATGCCTGACCTACTGTTTTTAGAGAGACCCCTGCAATGCCTTTTATATCTTCTACATATACAACTAGTAACAATTTTTTATCGTTATGTTTCACAAGATTTGACACGTAATAAAGAGTTTTGAGACTTACGCATAAAGTTAATATACCTAAGGTATATTAACTTTATGGACTTACTTCAATTACATGATGATTTCCCAATAATAATAAATAATTTATAGCGTTACGGAGTCGTTCTCGGCGTACGCGCTGTTCATCAACCGGCCGTGGTCGCGCGTGGCGCCGTACTTCGTGGGCGTGCTCGCCGCCTGGATTCTGCACCAGCTGGAGGGGACACTCAACATCTGCAAGGTACTTAACTCTAATTTATTTTCGCTATGTAAGTATTGACAATGCTGAAGCTCGATATTTTCGAATTTAATTACGTTTACAATAGTTGCGTTAACTTCTTGGTTTGGCAGGTCTGATAGAGCATAAAGTTGGCCCATATACGTGTATTTTTATGGGGGATATCTGGTCATTATTTATTTCTAACGCGTTAATATCCATAACCGCAATTACTATATTAGCCACAGTCCTTACTTAAAAGTATAAATGGTTCCAGTGTGTTTTTATAACAAAGTCATTTAAATTCCACCTCAATTTTGTCCCCTCTACAATTCGGACGTAACGTATTAGAGAAGTTGATTCACAGGCAGATGGCGGATCTGTGTAATTTGGTGGTCTTGTCACTTGTGTCCCCAGCAACAGATCACGACGGACATTGAATTGACTCGACCAAATGACGTAGGTCCGTCACCTGCCAATGACTTAATTTCTTCGATGGTACATCCCATCACAACGTCTATTGTTGACGAACGGACGAAAGGGTGCGTTGTAAAAGTTCAAAAAATCTCTCTCATGTAAAAAATAGCAGATATTTAATGCCATTTCTTACATTAATTCCTGCATATTTTTAACCGACTTCCAAAAACGAGGAGGTTATACGTTCGGCTGTGGATATTTTTTTTTTATGTATGTTCAACGATTACTCCGCCGTTTGTGAACCGATTTTCAAAATTTTTGTTTTGTTATATTAGGTTTCACTCCAATTTGGTCCTATTTTTACAAAAATGGAGACCTGATGATGGGATCCATGAGTAGTCGAGGGAACTCCTCAAAATTCAAATGGAAATATATGGGTTTTTTGGTTTCATATGAAGTATTTCAGGCATATATTACCAAAAAGTAAGATTTTGCACCAGGATACACCATAGTTCGAAGGTGGTGAACAGAACTCCTTACTCCTTATAGATACATATTTGGGGGTTTCGGCGTTGTCTTAAGCACTAAAAGCATATACTACTATGCAAATTTAATTAATCATCATCATCATCACCACTATTCCACCATACATCCATGAGTAATCGAGGGAACTCCTCAAAATTTATATGGAAACATATAGTGATTTCGATTATATGAGAAGTATCCTAAGCATGTGCTACTAAAAAGTAAGATTTTGCAATTAGATAATATATTATGGTTCCGAAGGTGCTAAGAGAACTCCGATTCCTTATAAATACAAGTTTGCGGCTTTCGGAGTTGGTTTAAGAACTGAAAGCATATGCTACTATGCAAGATACATTCATCATCATCATCATCATCATCATCACTACCACCAGTCTCCAGACCATGAATTATCTAATTATAACCCCATAGACTCAATATATACAGGTTTATGTTATAACCCTATTATTGGTACTTTTAATCGTCTTTAAGATCGAAACCAGAATTTGTCGAACTATTTAAAAAATTATAATGTTATTTCCGTGGGAGAGCAATGCTTCGGCACGAATGGGCCGGCTCGACCGGAGAAATACCACGGCCTCACAGAAAACCGGCGTGAAACAGCGCTTGCGCTGTGTTTCGCCGAGTGAGTGAGTTTAGTAAAAGCCCTCTGTTCCCTTGATATCCAAAAGTCGAGTGGGCCTGACGGAATCCCGCCTATTGTGTTGAAAAAGTGTGCTCCAGAGTTGGCTCCGGTCTTGACGCGTCTTTTTCGGCTCTCCTATTCCACTGGCATCGTCCCGGCTTCCTGGAAGACAGCCCTGGTGCGCCCGATCCCCGAAAAAGGTGACCGCTCAAATCCTTCCAACTACAGACCAATCGCTATAACCTCTCTCTTCTCGAAGATAATGGAATCCATTATCAATAGCCAGCTTCTTCGATACTTGGACGGCCAGGGATTGCTAAGCGACAAACAATACGGGTTCCGTAAGGGTCGCTCGGCTGGTGATCTCTTGGCATACCTGACTCATCGTTGGGCTCAGGCAATTGAGTCGAAGGGAGAGGCATTGGCTGTTAGTTTGGACATTGCGAAGGCCTTTGATCGGGTTTGGCATAAAGCGCTGCTATCAAAGCTTCCATCATACGGGCTGCCCGAGAAATGTAATGTAAGTGGGTCACTAGTTTCTTAGCAGACAGAAGCATAAAGGTCGTAGTTGACGGCGAATGCTCGGAAACTCAGTCTGTTAATGCTGGTGTCCCTCAGGGCTGTGTGCTATCGCCTACTCTATTCATACTGCATATCAATGACATGTTACAAACCAACGGCATTCATTGCTATGCGGATAGTACAGGTGATGCTGTATATATCGGCTCCCCTAATATTTCTCGGCAAAATGTCACTGAGAGTCGAAACGAACTTGTGTCTAAGGTGGAGAATTCATTGGAGAAGGTCTCTGAATGGGGTCGACGTAACTTAGTCCAATTCAACCCCACCAAGACACAAGTCTGCGCGTTCACCACTAAAAAGTCACCAATGGTCGTTTATCCTCGTTTCGAGGGCACATCTTTAACCATCTCCCCTAGCATTGAGACACTTGGCGTCAACATATCAAGCGAAGTCCAGTTCTGATATCATCTTGAGGGTAAGGCCAAATTAGCCTCGAAGAAGCTTGGCGTTCTTAACAGAGCGAGACAGTACTTCAGTCCGGACCAACGCCTACAACTCTACAAGGCGCTGGTTCGGCCTCATGTGGAATATTGTTCTCATCTCTGGGCAGGGGCGCCAAAATACCAACTGCTCCCTCTGGATCGTATCCAACGAAAGGCTGCTCGAATTGTTGACTGCCATAGTGTTTCAAACAGCTTGGACCCCCTGGAATTACGCCGAGATGTAGCTTCACTCTGCATCCTCTATCGGTTGTATCACGGGGAGTGCTCTGAGGAATTGTTCGGTATCATACCACCTGCAACTTTTCGCTATCGTCCCACGCGAAAAACATACCATCCTCATCACCTTGATGAGTGGCAGTCTTCCACAGTGCGTTTTTCGCATAACTTTCTGCCGCGCACTGTAAAACTCTGGAATGAACTGTCACCAGCAGTATTTCCAGACCGATACGACCTGCAAACCTTCAAGAAAAGAGCGTATTCCCTGCAGCTCTTCTGATGTTGCGAGTGTCCATGGGCGACGGTAGTTGCTTACCATCAGGTGACCCGTTTGCTCGTTTGCCCCTTTATTTAATAAAAACAAAAAAATTCAATGTAAATGATTCGACCATGGTGTTTAGGTTACCAAGTTAGCAATTTGATCATAAGATCTTTGAGGTATGCTAATCTCTTTAGAATTTATACGGTCGATTATAGTTATATTTGAGCATGATATTATATTATGTTGAGCTGATGATTTTTCATAAGTGTAATGATAGAAAGAAAGTCACTGAACAGAACTTTAGAGCCTTTAAAGACAGGCGAATGACTATTTCTGTACACAATATCTTCATTATTTTGAAGTCGGTACCAGTTTTAAATATTAAAAATATTTTGTCACAGAACTCAGTATTATTAGCTGGTACCGTCTTCAAAATAATGAAGATATTGTGTAGGTACCTACAGAAATAGTTGAGGTTTAGGAAAATTATGCCTAAGGCACGTCAAAGAGTAAGAATTATAATTTAATAGTTTTTTGTTAATTATAAATTATTATTGCTTTTACCCTGGAAGTCGGTTTTAATTTTTTGTTAAAAATAATAATTTTATCAAGTATCCTGTTTTCCAGACAACGTCCTACTCCCTGTGGTTCGCGAGCGGGCTGTCACTGGCGACGGGCGCGGGTCTGGCGGCGGCGGCGGCGGCGCCGTGGCTGTCGGCGTGGCCGCACCTGCTGTGGCCGCTCGGCCTGCTGTGGCCGGCCGTGGTGTGCGCTACACAGTACGCTGGTAAGACGAGATTAATCATAATCAAGCGATACGTATATTATTTATTTCAAAGAAATGCTTGGGTTCATTTTGTATACATCTCTCCTTATTCTAAAAGTCAAAATGAGGAGTCATAAAAGTTGGAGAAGCTAGATGGCGCTAATGTGGTCGCTATTTTTTCGTATGAGGATAACATTTTTCTCTGTAGCTAAGTATTTTTTTGTGTGTCTGTTTCATCTTCAGCTTCAACGCGTCGTCTGCTGGAGCACGGTTGGGCGGCGGGGCTGAGCCGCGCGTGCTACGGCGCGCTGCTCCTGCACGGTGTCGCCGCGCGCGCGCCGCTGCTAGCTACCGACAGCGCGTTATGCTCCTCCACGCTGTGTATCGTAAGTGATAGATGTTACACGCTTGTACGCATGTGTGTAATGTGTATGTGTGCACGTACACTAGTACGTATGGAGTATGCAACAGCAACAGATGATCCAAGTTTGTACTGATGCATGTGTTTGTGTGTTTGATCGTATACGCATAGAAGCACGCACATACGTATAAAAGCACGCACGGTATACCTTGGATCAATCCACAATGGCAACTTTTTCTACAGCTAAATCTAACGTGAGTAATATTTAGCATATTTGTAATGAGTGTCAATATAATTCCAGTGGTGGTACTTCGCTGGTACGATTCTACTGACACTAGTGGCAGCCGCCTGCCTCTGCCTGCTCGTCGAGATGCCCATCTGCTCGTTGCTGCGGAGAATATCTGACTACTCCTACCGATAAGGCAACATCAGCTGTAATGCGTTAATTATAGAGTTTAATTTTCATTGTATTAAAAGTCTAGAGATGGTAGAATAAATATAGCTGCGTTTCCACAGATGTGTTGCAAGGAATGTGTTTTTGAGAACCAACAGAATCGCTTTATTGACGTCGCTCAGCGCGGCAATGCTATTGGATCTTTAAAACACATTCCTCGCAACACATCTTTGGTGGAAACGCAGCTTAAGCATCGACAATGTAGATATTTGTATATTAGATATTTGTAAAGATATTTATAATTTAATTATTTTTATCTTTATAATAATATATTTATTTATTTTGTAGTTACAAGTTTTTTATTTTTATTTTAAGAAAAATAAACAAAATTAGGATAGAGAAATAAAAGCTTCAATTATTATCATACTTTTATGGGTAAAAAAGACTTACAATTAAATAATATTTACAACTTATTTACATAATTGTACAGTTTGTACTATGTACATAATATTTGGAACACCTACACTCCACATCGAGTGCCTACGGCCTACCCCAAAGTCTTGTGCAGCGAATCTAAAGTGTTCTTAATATAAATGTGACAGTTCTATCTTAAAACCTCTTCTGTAAAATTAAAAAAAGAACAGTTTTTGTATTTTTTTTGTCGCTAGTGGGCAGACCCAACATACACGAAGTGCCATCTAGTGGCTACGTAGTTCATAATTTTAATAAATAAAAACCCTCATATTGGAACGCTATTATCTCTAATTTTCATCTTGAATATATCTGAAACTTTTATTGCCTTATTATCTAAAAGGAGATCTGTCTTTTAATTTTCATTAATTTTTTTATTTGTTCTGTTTGAAGTTTTAGATTTGTAAGTAATATTTCAATGTTATTATATTCAATATCAGTACAATTTTTAATTACTTATATTATAACATAAAGATAACGTTACTTAACCTACGTCTATATCACAATATAAAGTGAAGCTTAATCATGTAATTCTAACTTAACATTGCAATTCGATAAGAATACAGCTTTGCAAAGACCCCTTTTTGGGTCGTTAGGCAGTTTCGAAAAAATAAAAGACCCATTTTTGGGTCAATGTGTAAAATGGTAACAATTTTGTACTTTAATACTTCATAATATTCTACTAACTGTCAATAAACATTAAACCTTGGCGAGAAGCTTCCATTTCCATATTTGGAATCAAAATATTGTTTATTTTTGTACAAGTTTCTTTAAATGCAATAGAATTATGTCATATTTGCTACAAATATATAACTAAATCAGTGTATTTGCCACACCTGTAAGTACTATTGTTAACTGTCAAAAACTAAAGACAGTAAACTTTAATTCAGATTCCGATTTCGACGTTCGATTCGATTCTATTTTCTCGACTTTAATTTCCATGCGTGACCATTCGATTCGATTATATTTGCTTGATTTTAAATCCCACAGGTAACCGTTCGATTCAACACTCTTCTCGATTCTAAACATCAGACCAAACTACTCTGAAGCGAAGCTTGAAGTTCCGTTGCTACGTTGTACAATAATATTCCATACAATGTCACGTTGCTTTGCAGCAGTGGCGGGTAACCCATTGCGAGGCCCCGGGCGGAAGGTCTTTGCGAGGCCCTTTGTCTTACGAAAAAATACTTTGCGAGGCCCCTGCAAGAGCGAGGCCCCGGGCGATTGCCCTGTTCGCCACCCCTTAGGGCCGCCACTGCTTTGAAGTATCTTTATAACGCCTAGCCTCACACTTATTCTACGTCACTCGATCACAAGAGTCTGTCACTGGTCACACTCGGTGCGGCTTCTTCTGCGGGGAGAGGATCTTGAGCATGGTGACGACGGGGGCCTCGAATGCCACCGACAGGATGAACGCGAAGAAGTACGACATCACCGTCAGACCCAGGAATAGCACGAACTGAAGGGGAAAATATTCATAGATATAACATAAATTAAAAACTATACAAAATTGACAACTACGTTTCCTTCGGTTTGAGAAATTTAGATACGTACGTACTCATATTAAACAAAAATACGTCTTTCGCAGGCACATGAATATTTTCTAATAAAATTCTATCATTCTGTATAAATGTGATCCCACCAAAAACATTTTCATGTAAAAATGTTGCCAAGATGAGAACATATAGTTCGTGGTGTCAAAAAGTAGTGAGATCTCATATAGAGCCAAGTTTCTAACCTTACAGACTCAGCCCTAAATTTAAAAACCTTAATTTTACACTAAAGCGCGGCAAAATATGTGATAATAATATAATCTCTCTACTTCTACTACTTACTAATATAATCACTCAACTCTACACATTAGTCAAAACCGGTGGCCAGGCCATTTTAAAATAAAAGTTAGTAAGTACAACAGAAAAGTATATAGGTATTAAGTTCAAATCCCATAGCATGACGAATAACAAAATGGCCAAGATACCGATTTTTACTAATGTGTAGAGTTTTTAGATTCTTCTCGTACGGCTGACACATTATCACATCCAGCACAAGAAACGGGGGTATCCCATACTAACATCCCCCCTCTATATCAAGGGGATGGGATAGGTTAGGTTGGGTTTGATAATTTTTTTGTTGTTCCTGTACTAATAGTAGGCTACATACCAAATTTCAGCTTTCTAAGACTTCAGGAAGTACCCTAACAATTTTGATGATCGGTGAGTCAGTGCCATTTTTGTGGGTTTTTGGACACCTATAAAATCTAAAGTATAATAGTAACAATATTCAAACTTTGCGCATTTAATTATTATACCCATGTCATAATATCTTGAAAATTTCAACTATCTGGCATTATCCAAACCAAAGTTACGAGGGTGCAAAAATACGACGAAACGTTTCGAAAAAAGGTATGTAGTGCCCTTGCGCGCTTCGCTTGGCTCATCTTGGCGGGGGCACTCCCGTGCACCCAGATAGCAATATTTTTCTATAGCCCAAAGTACAAACTTCTATGACCACCAGCAGCGTAAAAAAGCTGCCAACTGTTTAATTTTAATTTAGTCAGTAGATTCTAGGACATCAACGTCAGCGACTAATTGTCGATCGGAGATTAACAATTAGGATTAGGAATTAGGGAAAACTACTCACCACAAGCACCTCCCCCAAATGTATAGGATGCGTCAGATGCATCGCCACCACTCGCAGTAGCACGGGGTGTACCAGGTAGGTACAGTATGTCACACGAGACAGCGGGTACAGTACGGGCCAGGCCAGCAATGACCGTACAGGCCCACCGTGTCCAGTGGAACAGGCGACTATCACCCAGCCTATACACGCCGCCCATAACGAGTGGGATAGGGCAGAGTATAACGCCGCCCCGCCCCCGCTCAGCTCGAGGATGTAGAGACCAAAGACGAGGAATAGAAGCACGGCACTGCATACTGCCCAGCCGAAGTAGGCCCATAGCTGAAAAAAAAACCAGAAAAAAATGTAAGTAGGTAAGTCACCAGATACTTGCTGCTGGACTTGACTGAAAATACTAAAAACTGTATATTCTGTTATGCTTTGTAGTAATTTTATTTTTCTGACAATAGTATTTTACGAAACATTTGCGTTCCACATTCAACAGGAGTGGTATAATTGGAGCTTATACATACGCTATACCTAACATAGTACATCTTGCAAAACAAACTCACCCTGCCGAACCGAATCTTGGAGTTGGTCTTAAACAGTATCCAGCCAGTGGCCATGCCGACGAGATATGGTCCAAAGCGCGTCCAGGGTTTATCGTAGATCTTGTCGAACTGCGTGAAGGGATCCTCGCCGTTGGGCACGTGGTCGCTGCTCCAAGACACGTAGCCCGTCGTGATTAGGGACGAGAAGAAGAGGACCACGGATAGCACCGCTGACACTTTGAGGTGGCTGGAATTAAATGGTAGAAATCAATTTATGTTTTCAAAGAATTAAAAACAATCAAAACTAAAAAAAATCATTATTGCATGCTCGATATGCTAGTGTTTTGTGATTAAACAGTGTTAGAATAGCAACAGTACGGTGTAAGCGTAGCAATTTAGATTCAGTAGTTAATGAAAAAATTAAACCAAACATTTACCTGGTCGATAAGATGAGTATGATCGCGCTGACGGCGTAAAATTGAGTGTCGTCTGATAGGTACCAACTCCACAACATACACTAGAAGATAAATATTGCCAATTACTTATCAGAACTCAATCAATCAAAACTAAAAAATATTGACTTTCGACTGCTACCAAGACCTAATGGGTCCTCATATATTTATCGAGGCGATCCTTGTCATTCATAATTTTAACGTTTACTGGGGAAATGGAATATACCCAGGGGAAGCCCATACACAAATTAACCGGCTCAACCAGACTTACCATCTGCTCCACAGGGAAGAGCGTGTTGATGTACAGGAGGTTGCGCCACCAGTAGGCGGGGCAGGTCTCGTGGTCGTTCGCCGGCACCTCGAACACCGCGTTAGCGTGGAACCACTTCATCACCACCTCCACCACGCCCAGGATGAACAGGTATGGAGCTGTCAGTCTGGACCAGAAGAAACGGAAAGAGTAAATGCATGGTGTAGATACCTATGGAACTAAAATTGGTACATACAACGCTAATGCGAATCATTAATGTCACTACACTTAGCGAGATACATAAAAGTTGTGAATAAGATGCCTCTAACGATTTTAGACAAGAAGAATTAGGAACTTTAACTATAAGAATGGCAAATATTTGCTTCTAAACCAAACGTATTTATATTGTTGTTTCTAATATTAAAAGTCAAACATACCTTGCAAATCTATAGCCCATAAGTCCAAGGAACTGGAAGAAACCAGCGGTGACCTTCGACCGTCCTTTGGTGAGGCGGTCCAGATTGCCCTTCGCGTTCGTGCGGAAATATAGGTAAGATACCAGCATACCCCTGATCGTTAAAAGACAAGAAAAAATTAGAATATTATAATGAAAATTACTAAAATATTTTTACGAGAAAGTAAAGATATAAATAAAATATCATAAAATAACTAAAGAAGAAAAATCAGGTACTAAACATAAAAACGGCAAAGAAAACACAAAAAAAGAAGTTTCTAGAACCTTACCCGAGACAGAAGAAAGTATCGACGCTGTAGACAGCGCTGACGATGAGTTGGAACCAGAAGCTCTTCTCCAAGATCGCTCGCAGAGCGGTGTTATCCGCGTACTACAAAATGCTCTTGATGTTATTGCAATGTCAGAATTATTACATTTTAAAATGAATGGTGTAACCTTCTATCTGTCGCCCACTCGTGTTGCTAGAAGCCCAATATTTTTAATGCTGATAACCTTTGTTCTTATCGAAGTAAGCACTACAAACTATGAAATCCATTGAATTAACATGATGTTAATAATACGAGACTCACCCTGAACGCAATGATGCAGGTGTGTCCGAAAATGATCCAGATCATGGAAAAAGTCCGCAGACCGTGGACTTCAGGCACCGTGTCCGAGCCCACAGACTTGTCGAAGATCTGAAGAATATTGGCCTTCACGGAGAACGAGAGCAGCAGCTCCTGCCACTTGCCTGCAAAACGAATGCTGTCAGACCAGTGCTGGCATCTAGTAGATAAACAAGTGCAAATGGGTGTTAAGATTTCGAAATATAAGGCCTGTGCTAACGATACTGATGGACGATTTTTTGTAACGATATGACTATGTAGGTTGATATTATGTACAGTAGATACTGTTAGGTTGATTGATATACATTATATAATTACATGCGCAATTGACGACACACGATAAAGTTTTGTATTTAATAAAAACATGGCACTTGATACTAAACATGCGAATTTGTGGTCCAAACTAGTCAAACAATATCATAATTTGGACATTGAATTTGGTGGTTTGGACCATGATATCTATGAAGATTTGTACATTATGGTCATTAGATTTATACAGCGCATCAATACAATTAAAAAATGTAACGAAACTAGACGATTCCATGCAGAGTATGATCACTATCATGCAAAGCCCGCGGTCCACATAGTCATAGACGATGCCTTATAATCTCAAACCGAGGTCTAGCAGTATCTTGTCGGGGTGTTCTGGAGTATGTATGGGCGTGAGCTCACTCAGTTTCACTTCCTCGTCGGTGGAGACCGTCTCCGCCGTGAGCCGCTCTTCCGAGCTCTTGCTGTGGATCGATATATTGTTGTTCACATTGTACATCGATTTGCCTGAACAGAGAAACACATTTTAGTCATAAAAAGGAAAATTCTGCTAAGCTTATAGGTATACTTAAATAATTTTACTAGGGTGTACTTTATTTAAGGAATAATCAGGCAAAAAATCCACTTCGTCTTGAAAATTAGGGCTTGTTTCACCACTTCCTTATAAAGCCATCCACAACTTATATGATAGATTCTCCATACTTTATCTGTCAGTTAAGTTGTGGACAGACTATCCGGCACTTATCAGGAAGTGGTGAAACAGGCCCTTAATATACTGAAATGACGACCTCAAAGCTGATGTTTGCTTCAGCCAAAAACTTTGGCAATTCAACGAGAAACCATTCAATTAATTATTGCTTTGACTTTTGAGAAGGTGTACCTTTGGTGACAGTGATACCGTCCAGTCCGTTAAGCTTGACGTCGCCGCTGCTGTTCTCGGCGGCCATGTTGGCGAACCGCTGTCTGCGCATGCGCACCTCGCGCGCCAGGCGCAGGTCGTACACCGTGCCCGCGATCAGGAGACTGCCCACGATTAGGGATATGGCCCTAGAAAGAAGAAGTTGTGTCATTAGTTAATTTGTTTGTTGGGTACTGAATATACGCTGTTGTAAGCTTAATATCTTTGGCATCAATAAGAATCAACTCGACCGTTTTCGAATGATATGAAAAATGTATGGTATTTGTCACAAACACAGATTTTAGCACAACGCATCGAAACACGATGTGCTACGTCAAATCCGATGATCCGATGAATTTTATATCTGACTTCGCATTATCGAATGCAACCTGACGGGGTACCCTGATAGCCCATTTAGATTCGCGTACGAGTCGCGAGGCGAGGGACGAGGCGAGGGGCTAGGTGCGAGTATGAACAGACGCTCGTGGCTCGCCTCGTCCCTCGTCTCGTCCCTCGCGGCGCTCGCGTTCTGAGCGGTTTTTGGGACACGAGTCAAAAGACCTCGCGTCGCACGCGAGTGGGTGTTTACATTCGCCCTCCCGCTACATTCTGGCTTCTACATCGTGCCGCGCAGGTTGTGTTTAGTTTTAAATACGCAAAAACAAAAATGCATCGTATTATAATAATAATAATATCTATGGACGCTCCACACCACGTCAGTCTGGCCCCGTGCTAAGTACCTGAAGGACTTGTGTTACGGGTACCAGACAACGGAAATATATTTAATACTTTTATACTATACATATATTTAAGATTTTTATTATATGATACACATATTTAATACACAACCATGACCCAGGAACTTTGAAAACTTTTTGTTCCGTCGGCGGGATTTGAACCCGCGACCCCCGGCTTGAGCTACCGACAGCCCACCCACTGAGCCACAAGGGTCGTCAAATAATGGATTGGTCGCAAGTCGAAACATTTAAGTTCATAGAACTATTTCAAACAGAACGATTTGGGACCCTAAACATAAATGCCACAAGAACAGCCAAAAAGTTAGCTTCCTTTTATTTAAATTTGTGACGTAGCAGTATAAGCCCAGTACGCACAAACTTGTTGCTGCTAAAACTTCGACGTCCTTCATTGTTGCTAGCTCAAAGACGACTGAACTCGGCACGCGACTGTAAACAGGCAACTTATTAACCATCGATCAACGCGAGCCTCGCACGAGGGACGAGGCGAGCCACGAGGCGAGGGATGAAGCGCGAGTGTAAAGGCCGTATGGGACGTAGTCGATGACGCCGAATTTATCGCAATTGTGAATTCCACGTGGGTGAAACCCGTTAGTCAAAATTTCCGATCAGCTGGCTCCGTGATGTAACCGAGTTACTTCACGCAAGGCCACTCGCCGTTACATAAGTGAAATGTGCCCATTTCGGCGGTTGCGACTATCGTGCTGTACGAAACAGAGATTAGTTAGATATGAAACAGAAATGGCGTTACGGAAAGTGCACTATGGTGTTTATATCTCACTGATTACTCTAAATCTCCTTTTAAGTTTCTGTTAAATATAGCCTGAAATTTCGTTAGGTCATATGTATCACGCGAGAAACGTTTTTTGTGGAATTTATACGTTTTCCAGCGATTCAAAGTGTCTTCACTTCTGTTCAAAATTTGTTCTGGTTTAAGATCACAGCACACATATCAACTCGGAAAGGGATCGGCACCGTATCGCCTCGAGCCGTTCAATATTGTTTGTATGAAACTCCCTGCTGCAACGCACACTAAGCGGAACCGTAACGTAATCGCCTCGCCTCGGAAGGGGACAGCGGTCGGCGAGCCGTAAGCGAGGCGTCGCCTAGACGTAGCCGAGCTGACGTACAGGCGCTACATACGCTTTGGTTAGTTACGCGCATACGTTAGGTTGACGCCTGGTTGACGGCGAGGCGAAAGACGATACGGTGACGATCCCTTTCCGAGTTGATATGTGTGCTGTGACCTTTAAGCGGTACTTTCATTATTTATAAATATACTGACATAAGTATGGACTTACGATGAAGTGTAAGGATTATGCGGTTAAGTTACCGCAGCAATCATTACTTACGATATCCTTGATTAGTGATCAAGCAATTAAATAGATAATCTCTGCAACGACTGCACCATTGCGACAAACCTTAAAACAAGTGAGAGTAAGCACTAAGCTTTACGCAATTGCAGACATAACAAGATGGCTAACATAATATTTGAGACAAGTGTTTCGAGACGCAGACACGTCATACAGTATAGACTTCTCGATTGACCAATACAAACAAATTAGCGAACTCTTCAGAACGTGTTTAGCTATTTATACATGGGCCATTCCACAACACAGCATTGCGATTTTACATCGTAAAAATCTACGATGCCGCAGTACGCATAGTGGTCAGGTGTAATTCCGATGCATTTCCGCAAAAACAAGACGCATCGCAATTCTGTGCGATTTTGTTTTGGGCTACGACGCCGCAACGCAGTGTCGTGGCCTGCCCCTAAGTGGGCACACATATAAATTGTTTGTATAAACCAGGGGTCACCAATTAATTTCGCTCGGGGTCCATTTTAAGAAATAAAATGAACTTAACGGTCCGCACTGTATAAAAAAAACAATGTAATTACGGAAATTACAAAGACATTTATTTACATAATCGTTTGTTGCTTGTTTGGAGTGAAATTGGGGCAAGCTATTGACATTAAATCCTGGAGGTGTTCAGTATGTCGAGACTGAAATTTATTTTTAACGAAGTTCATCTTCGAACATGCTTGGTGCGCACACAATGGGTCGGCGGTCCGGACGCGGACCGCGGTCCGCCATTTGGTGACCCCTGGTATAAACATCCATGCAAAAGTGTGTTTGACTGTCTATACTCTATACCTCCTCACGCTTACCTTCTAGAAATAACGATATATCTCTGTCTGTTATTACTTCAAGCTTAAATTGCAGCATCGATTTGGATGAAAAAAAAATCTATATTATGCTTTTGGTCCTAGGCAGTAGCATAGCTAATAATTTTTGACCCGGAGTTTTGTACAGCACTACGCGATAAATGAAACGCGAAAAATTTCGGTTCAACAAAGTTATTGCCAATATCAAACTATCCATACTCGGCGAAACATAGCAGTAGAGGTCATTGACTCCCTGTCAAAAACTTGTCATTTTCTTTATAAACCGCGATTGACAATGAAGTGTCAGATGTTGTCAATCGCGGCTTTGTATAGAAAATGCCAAGTTTTTGACAGGTCACAGGGAGTCAATGACCGCTACCGCAATGTTTCGCCGAGTAGAGTATGCGAAATGCGTCTGTCTGTCTGTCTTTTGCTTTTTCACGCCCAAACCGCTGAACCGATTTTGCTGAAATTTGGTATGGAGATATTTTGAGTCAAGGAAAAGTACATAGGATACTTTTTATCCCGAAAAAAGTACGGTTCCCGCGCGATGAACGAATTTTGGCGCAACCGAGTTGCGGGCGTCATCTAGTAGTGAATAAATTTTGATCCGGAGTTTTGTAGAACACTACGCGATAAACGAATTTCGGTTTAACAAAGTTATTGCCAATATCAAACTATCCATAGGTACTCGGCGAAACATGGCAGTAGCGGTCATTGACTACCCGTCAAAAACTTGTCATTTTCTTTATAAACCGCGATTGACAATGAAGTGTCAATTGCAGCTTTGTATAGAAAATGAAAATTTTTTGATACGGAGTCAATGACCGCTACCGCCATGTTTCGCCGAGTACAGTATAATATTATAAATGCGAAAGTGTGTCTGTCTGTCTGTCTGTTACCTCTTCACGCCCAAACCGCTGAACCGATTTTGCTGAAATTTGGTATGGAGATACTTTGAGTCAAGGGAAATGACATAGGATACTTTTTATCCCGAAAAAAGTACGGTTCCCGCGCGATGAACGAAGATTTGCGGGCGTCACCTAGTAGGATAACTAGCATATATATGTATTTAGCGAAACCGAGATCATTTTCTTCGTTGCATATGAAGGTTGCGCTACATATGCCTCTACAATTTTACAATTTCTGACATACATTAGGCTCGAAAACATTGCACACAGTAATCATTAATCACCTAATAGCATTTGATGTCAGTTTCAACATACTAAGGTATGTCCTTGATTCTGCCAGTAATAACAAACAAAAAGTTATATTATTTATTGCAACTGTGCCTTCACATATCACCATTCAACTTCAATTGACCTGCTTCAATTATCTTTTGCAATTTAAATATTATTAATGGTGACACATCATAATAATATACAAATTGTACCTAACATAGATGAGTATGTACTATGTGAGTATACTTTAGGTTGTGTGCAGTGTGTATAACCTTTGCACTGAATGAGCTTTACATTTTTTTTCATTGTTGTATGGGCAATTTTATCATATTGAGGCATTTCTCGTAAACAGAAAGACACACTTTCGCATTTATAATATTAAGGGTCTGTTTCACCACTTCCTGATAAGTGCCGAATAGGCCATTCACCACTTAACTTGACAGATCAAGTATGGAGGATCTGTCAAAAAAGTTGTGAATAGCCTATGGCACTTTATCAGAAAGTGCTGAAACAGGCCCTAGTATAGTTATTAGTATTGATTACTTACATGAGAGTAAAGAAGGTCGGGTCCATGTAGAATGTGTACCCGCCGTGCTGCGGCGAGCGGATGGCAACCACGGTCTGGTGCAGCATCGGCGCGTGCGCGGCGTTCACCAGCTGCGTCACCTGCTCCTTGCTGCAGGACCGCGGCAGGCACAGACCCAGGTGGATGGTGCGATGCTGGAAGAGAAAAGCCATCGGCCGTTTATAAAAAATTACATGAAAAAATAAGTTTTATTTTTAAATTAGTATGATATAAAAAGAAAAATATTCCAATGAAATATTTTATTTTCAAATTGGTAAGTTAATCTTTTAGAAAAGTCTATGATTCCTATTACCGGTTCGGAAACTAACTCGTGACGAACTGATGTAAGAAACTCGCACTTATTAAATCTAGTACCTAGTAGCTAGAACGTTATAACTTCTAGCTAGCTGATAGGCCACCTGTAGCTACAACTGTTATATGATTGCAAGTTTGTGAAGACTGATAAATGGATAACTGATACTTAAAAACTTTAAAGTACTCAAATTAAATATTTCTTATGAAACCTTAGTAGTTTAAAAAGTAGACAAGTAAAAAACTTCCTATACAATATACACAGGTAAAACTGGAGGCAAAATCTAGTTGTTTCATTAAACAGATAGCCTAATGGCCTTTGAACTACTTTTGCATTCTGTATTGTTCAAACCGTTTACTAATAAAACAATATTGGCTACATTCCACTTTATAAAGTTACACAATGCCCTATTATGTGTAATGTTTGTTAGTAATTGGGCTCCTTTGTTTCTCCGATACAAACAAATAAATTGCGGTGAAGATACTCGTACTATGGAAATAATGGTCCGTCTTATATAAGAGGTCGATCAGTTGGTGTGCGTTTTTTATTTGCGTATTATCCTAAGTAGTAGATTTTTCATGTTCAGTAAAAATAAAATATTTACCGATACCGTAGAAGACAGCTGACTCCCATGGATATAGTATACATGGCTAATTTCTGTTCGACAGCCATTTTAACATTTGCTATAGCACGTCGAATATCTTACAATATTAAGATATTCGACGTGCTGTCGATATAATCTGCGTATCTGCTAAAAGTGCAAACGGGCTACCTCGAACCAATATAATTGACACCACTTGTAAAAAGTCTCACCGTCCTAATAAGGTTGGTCTTACCCTGTACATATTCTGGCTTAAACTGTACCTCGGGCTACGATATCACTATTGTAAAACGAAGAAAAACCACCATCCTCATAAGCTCGGGCAGGTTGGCGGTGACGGCCATCTTGACGTTGTAGAAGGCGACGGCGAAGGGCGGGTTGAGCACCGACATCGTCACATCCCGACGCCAGATTCTACTAGCTACATAGACGACTCACCGTCCTGATGAGCTCGGGCAGGTCAGCGGTGACGGCCATCTTGACGTTGTAGAAGGCGACGGCGAAGGGCGGGTTGAGCACCGACATCGTCACATCCCGACGCCAGATTCTACTAGCTACATAGACGACTCACCGTCCTGATGAGCTCGGGCAGGTCAGCGGTGACGGCCATCTTGACGTTGTAGAAGGCGACGGCGAAGGGCGGGTTGAGCACCGACATCGTCACATCCCGACGCCAGATTCTACTAGCTACATAGACGACTCACCGTCCTGATAAGCTCGGGCAGGTCAGCGGTGACGGCCATCTTGACGTTGTAGAAGGCGACGGCGAAGGGCGGGTTGAGCACCGACATCGTCACATCCCGACGCCAGATTCTACTAGCTACATAGACGACTCACCGTCCTGATGAGCTCGGGCAGGTCAGCGGTGACGGCCATCTTGACGTTGTAGAAGGCGACGGCGAAGGGCGGGTTGAGCACCGACATCGTCACATCCCGACGCCAGATTCTACTAGCTACATAGACGACTCACCGTCCTGATGAGCTCGGGCAGGTCAGCGGTGACGGCCATCTTGACGTTGTAGAAGGCGACGGCGAAGGGCGGGTTGAGCACCGACATCGTCACATCCCGACGCCAGATTCTACTAGCTACATAGACGACTCACCGTCCTGATGAGCTCGGGCAGGTCAGCGGTGACGGCCATCTTGACGTTGTAGAAGGCGACGGCGAAGGGCGGGTTGAGCACCGACATCGTGACATCCCGACGCCAGATTCTACTAGCTACATAGACGACTCACCGTCCTGATGAGCTCGGGCAGGTCAGCGGTGACGGCCATCTTGACGTTGTAGAAGGCGACGGCGAAGGGCGGGTTGAGCCCCGACATCGTCACGTCCTGACGCCAGTCGCTGAAGATCTGCGACACACTCTCTGAAACACACATGATAGATATTGTTTGAGTTGCCAATCATTTTTAGGTGAAACTTCTGACGCGTAGAGGGTGAAATTTCAAGGTCGCATCATGAAAAAGTAGGTCGAAATAATAATAATATTGCGTCACGATGCCGTCACAGTCTTGGACAAATCACAAATGGCAGAACCATTTGTGATTTGTCCAATACTGTGACGGCGCCGTGCATGCACAGAGTACACGTATCGGAGACACAATTTTTTAAATACTGAAGTGACTATAACCACGAGAAAAATATGATCTTTGCCTGTTATTAAGAATGTTTCATCATATTTATTTGAATTGTTTTAGTAATTTAGTCACTAGTGTAGAACAAGCATAGATGTAATGTAAAGACCATCAGAATCATAAACTTCTCTCTTTACGATATACCACGTCATACGATCGACATCAACGCGCGCGCGGTCTGTACTAATTTGTAAGTTTTCCATGGAATATAAGTATTCTAATTACGCTAGTAAAAGGTATTATTCAGTAAAGTTTAAAGGTTAAAATATATGTTTTTAAATCCGTTTAATGTTATATAATTTCTGATATTTAAGTAGGCCAGGTGACCAGAGTACAAGGCCTAGAGAGAGGCAAGATCAATAGAACTTGCCATATTCGGTTTATGTTATTGATTTATCGTTATTGTGCGTGCAGATTTGTAAAGTAAACATTTTATTAGTTCAAGCAACTAGTACACATACAGTAAATTAGTTAATAATCAAATTCAGCTTCATAATATAAATTAATATCTATATATTAATACGTGAGCCAAAAACTTTGTAACCCTTTTTACGAAAAATGGGGAAACGTAGGTTCATGAAATTTTGCACAGTTATAGTTTATATGGTGAAGGAGTGCATCGAACTAATATTATTTTGAAATTATGCTTTTATCATACATTTTTTTAACAAATAAAACATTACACACACTACAACACACACACATGAGAAATGACAGATTTTTGAGTGACAAGCCTATACATACGAAATATACTCTTTTATTTGTGGTTGAAGTCTGTTGACAACAAATTGACAAATTCAAAATGGATTTTAGTTTTTTTTATTGAATCTAAGATACTATTAGACGATGCTTACACGGCCAGTCTGAGATCAGCTAAGTCCCAAAGACAAGAGATGAAAAAAAATGATAAAGTCAATATTTTTTACAAAATATAGGTAGTAGTCCTAATATCGTTGAAATTAAGGTCGAATTTCGACCATTGGGCGATCTCTAGTATAATATTTTATTATAATTCTGCATTATGTTTGCAAAGAGATCAATGCAAGATATTTAATACTAGATGACGCCCGCAACTCCGTTGCGCCAAAATTCGTTTATCGCGCAGGAACCGAATATTTTACCAAGATTATAAGTATCCTATGTCCTTTCCCCGGGGTTCAAAGTATCTGTAATATCGTAAAGAGGTAACAGGCAGACAGACACTCTTTCGCATTTATAATATTAGTATCGATTCCTCTATGTTCGGTAAGCATTTTGCGTATTTCGCGTAATTTTTCCGGAGATGATATAAGATTAAACAATCTATGTACTTTGAGCGTGCTAAGTACTGTACATACATACACACATTATCAGGACACGATTTGGTAAATACACGCTAATGTAAAGAGAAGCATGCGTGTCTATGACAAACAATTTATAAGTAGGTACACGTTTTTTTTAGTTTTTCATCAGTTCTAGACACCTAGCAACAATACATCTTATCAGACTTATTTTAATGCCTAATTACTAATTAGTGCCATACATTTTAGTTGCTGTATGAAAGACAATTAATTTTTTGGATAGGAAAAAAATTATGAATAAAAACTTTCTTTATAGAAGGAGGATTATATCTTCGAGTGTAAAACATTTTTTTAATACTTTTGAACGCCTCCTAGGCCGTTTAGTTAAAGTTAATGATGATGACCTAAGGCAACATGTTGTTACTCTCATTCTTCGTAAATCTGAGTGAGATAGGTTGATCTAACCCTGGTTAAACTCTAAATCAAATCTGCGAAAGTGGGCGTTGTATAAATATTTGTCATCTTGCCATGTAAAAAACTATGTGAAACTTCTTTTGTTATTAACATTCCTCAGACCAGTTCGGCGGTGCGTTGTTCTTATCTGTAGTAACATGACCGCACCTTTCAAAGTTCCACTCAAATCGGCGCAGTCATGATGAGGCAAGTTAGAATGTGGTAACGAGAACTGGATCTGTTTCGACATTAATTTCGCGTACTAACTATATAAGTACCGCCTAGACGTAGTTTTCTTTGTCTATCTATTAAAAGACTTTCTCCTTCCAAAAATTAAGTCAGTTTAAATGTTTTATTTCCATAAAATATATCATATTACGTATTTTTATGGCCCTCAATGTATCTCTATCCCGAATTTTATTTATATCAACCTAGTTATTACTAGCTCGATCTAAATAAAATATCCATTTAAATTAGTGGTTTTAAGCATGAGGAATGAGGATGTCACTATCAGACAGTATTATGGATTTAGTAAAATTATTTGATAAGGTTTAAACCAAATTGGATATAAGACCTAAGAAATTATAGTAATAATTTTATAATCATGTAGAATTTATGAAAGTGTTAACTTTGATAACCTATTTAGAAATAAATATTTTGTTTTTTTTTTTATTTTTGATTAAAAGAGGTTCAACTTTCATTATCAATATTTTATTGATTTGAGCCGGTTTCTTGAGGAACTCCAATGTAAATACAATGGGCTGACATTGATAACAATAACATTAACTTGCAATTCGACCGAGGCCGCGCCGGCTGTTTATTAAAGTCGATCTGATAAAATAAATTCTGTAGAATTTACTGATGTCTATATCTTATTCATGTTGCTTACGACTTCACTCATATAAAAGTCCCACAAAATTGTATTTTTTTTTTTAAATAAAATTAGGGGCCAACGAAATAAATGGATAGCAACTACCGTTCAAAAGAGGTTCTTTTTAGCTTATAATTACTGTAACTCATATTATAATAGTAGTTTTTGCAAATAAATAATTCACAAAGAATACAAATTATTTTGCCCATCCTCGTGATTTTCTCCATGTGATAAATAATATCTGTTCAGAAGTTGCGTGATCTACAATTTATAAACTTCTATTTTTTATGTCATTAACATGTTATCTCGGTAAGATTAACATCTTACCGAGATAAACACTGTCCTATTTTCCTTTAATTTTGATTCAGCGGATGAGCGTGAAAAGATACCTATACTATTAGCATGTTACATATTGTATATATTGCTAAGCTCAAAGATTGAAAACGCGTTGACATCCAATAGCATATGTCATCCACGACACGAATTCGCTATTTGGTCTTTCTGCGATTCCCACAATCGCGTCGTGCGCGTTTTCATTAAAACCATAACACGAATTCCCCGTTGACCGTTGTGGATATTTTACTGTGACCACAACGCGTTGTGAGCTATTTCTCCGCCAAATGAGCGTTTTCGACCTGTGACCGTAATAACATATATAATAGGTTTCGCATAGTATTAGTGTGGATTGGTAAGAATAAAGATTGCGGCGATTCTGACATAATATTAACAGTGACCCACAATGTTACACAATCCATTCGTCCAGCTTATTTGACCTTGGCAGGCTTAGAACTGGTACACGACCTGTGACCACCTGACCATCCACATAATATTACATAATTAGTAAGAATAGTATAATTAGTAGGAATTTTGGTCAATAAACAATTTGCATACAAAATATGGATCTTCTTTGAATATTTTGTAGAGATCAGATGGCCACATTACGTGTGTATGGCATACCGGAATTCATCTTGACTAACCCCTGCTTCAGCTGAAATTTTAAATGTTTTTCACTTGACAAAAATTCAGCTTTTTCAAGGGAATTTTTTTTTCATAATAAATATAAAAATATTATAGTTTGTTTACAAGTATGCTGTAGTAAAATGTTTTAGTGGGAAAAAAATTACTTTAATTAACTGCTGCACTGAAAGATGAATATTGATTATTATGTAATTAAATGAAGATTTTGATAAAAGACCAATACATTATCTATCTGTCAAACTCTTCATTTAGTTACAGTTCAGTATTTTATATTATTTTCTGAGTGCGGCAGTAAGACTTATTAATCTTGCTACTTCAGAAATCAAATCATTCGTATTTATGCAGTCAAGCCAGGCAAGCCGTGCCGACGCATGGTTCGTACAAACAAGTGCGATGGAGTACAGAAGTTTTCACGCACGGCGAAGCGCGACCGCTAATGTCATATGTGGCTTCCTATGCAGTTATGCTAAATGCTGCTTGCTGTGGGTTATGCACACATTTTGTAATACTTTTCCACGGCTTTTCACACTAAATACATATTACAAAGAAATTGCAAAATACACATAGGGCTATTCAACAGCGTTCAACTGCTTACCAGTGCCGGTTTTAGCACTACCAGCGCCCTGGGCGAGAATTCTTTTGTGCCCAGGTTGCTGAAAAGTGCTGAAAAATTTGGCGCCCCTTTGGTTTGCGTTCAGCACCCCTTTTTATCTGCTGGGCGGTCACCCAGCGTCGCCGCTACTGCTGTTTACTAAGGTTGAGGTTTTTAAAATATTCGTAGTGTAATATTGAACTAAAACTGTTTCAGAAAGGTGCGTGTTTACTCACGCGTAAGCGCAGACTCAATTTATCCATTTAGCAGCTGCGACGCCTCGGACAAAAGAAAACGCCATACTTTTAATATCTCACTTCTTATGGTGGTCAAAACATGATAGGTGCGTAGCATATATATATATATATATATATATATATATATATATATATATATTGCATCAATTTAATATATTATAATTTTAAAGTATATACACTAGAAAAAAGTTAATACGTGCCTCATGATATCAACTCGTAAAAGGATATACAAATCCTGTTTATACCAGTTTATGATTCATTTAAAATTTCTGAATTCATAAAAAAAATATACAGGGTTATTTTTATATACATATATAAATCATGAATTATAATTTTGTATTTTATGTGTACGGAATAAATTAACTATTTATGTCGTCGTTATTATGACATTATGCACAAAAATAGAAAAAATAATATATACATTTTCTGAAAAATAAGCTTAGAGGAAGTACAACTGGTCTGTGAACAAGCACAGTTATATATTTTTTTCCAGGATATTAATTATAGAATTTTTATTGTGATCTTCTTCGCCGTTGGACACAATCAAACGCCATTAGCAATAAAAGATCGTTGTTTTATGCGTTTTTTATTGTTTTTGTCCGCGACTAGAGAATAGGGATGAGCGTATATACAGGGATGAGCGTATATACTATATACTAGCTATTTGACCGAGCTTTGCTAGATATTCGATAAAACACGAACAAAATGACATTTTCTAAAAATGATTCCTAGCTAGATCGATTTATCGCCCCCGAAACCCCCTATATACTAAATTTCATGAAAATCGTTGGAGCCGATTCCGAGATTCCAATAAGATTTATCGCCCCCGAAATCCCCTATATACTAAATTTCTTGTAAATTGTTGGAGCCGATTCCGAGATTCCAATTATTTATATATATATACAGGAATTGCTCGTTTAAAGATATAATATTTAAGATTATATAGTATCAAGTTACTAAATGACGGCCGCAACTCCGTTGCTCCAAAATTCGTTTATCGCGTAATTTTTTCCCGGGATAGATTGTATGTCTATGTCCTTTCCCGGGACTCAAAATATCTCCATACCTTTGCAGCAAGTCGGTTAATCGGCTTGGGCATGAAAAGGTAACATACAGACAGGCAGACACACTTTTGCATATTTTGTAATATTAGTATGGACTCACTGTTTTTCTTCTTAGTGGTTTCGGTTTGCGTGTTAAGTACGGCGCAGAGCTCGGCCGAACCGGTCCAGTAGTTGTTGCCCCAGTAGAACATTGATGTGTAGCGCCCGCTGGCATCCTCCACTGGAACAATAAACAACTTTTTAGATGGTCGTTAAGTAAACTCAGTAGCAAAGTAAAACGAAAAGTACAAAAAATAGACTTAAAAGTTTCACAAAAAAAATTGGCTAAGATGGTTGCGAAGTATAATTTCTTAGTGAAATATTTTGCTTCAAGATCAAATTCGGATCTTGTAATTTTGTCCACAGAATTTTATCACAACATCCGTCGTTTTTATCACAAAACTGGAGTAAATTGTTCGACTCTTACGTGATTGGAATGCGAAAGTTTTTTTGTTTGTTATACAACAAAAGACTTAAGCTCAAAAAACTAGAGTCACCCTAACTGTAGAGAGATTTTGTTACCCTAGTTCATTGGCCGCTCACAAAATAAATTTTAAGTTCCTACACGTCCGGGCTACCAAATGTTCATCAAAGTATTACAAAGAACAACAGATGTGACATTAAGTTTAATTCTCGATTAACGTTATGCCCAAGCGGTTCTAAGGTAACATTATACACGGTACGCTGATGTAATGTCTTAATGGTGCTGTTGAAAACGTAGAAAGCGAAATGCCAATGACCTTCAAGGATGTGTTCCGCGGCGGAGGAGGAAGCGCCTCTCTGATGGCTCGTGAAATCGCTTCCGAGACGCCCCGCCATTAGATGTCATTCGTTTAGGGTTGCCGTCATTAAGAAAGCTTTCGCAAATATAAGGAACTAGATGACGCCCGCAACTCCGTTGCGTCAAAACTCGTTTATCGCGCGGGAACTGTACATTTTCCCGGGATAAAAAGTAGCCTATGTCCTTTCCCGGGAAGTATATCCATGTCAAATTTCAATTATATCTAAAACTAGCTGACCCGGCAAACGTTGTTTTGCCATATAAATAATTTTTAATAATGTGAACAACCCTTATTACTTAGGGGTATGAAAAATAGATGTTGGCTGATTCTTAGACCTACTCAATATGCTCACAAAATTTCATGAGAATCGGTTAAGCCGTTTCGGGGGAGTACGGGAACGAACATTGTGACACGAGCTTTTATATATAAGACTAGCTGTCCCGGCAAACATTGTTTTGCCATATAAATAATTTTTGGTATGAAAAATAGATGTTGGCCTATTCTCAGACCTACTCAATTTGCTTACAAAATTTCATGAGAATTGGTCAAGCCGTTTCGGAGGAGTACGGGAACGAACATTGTGACACGAGAATTTTGAGCGCGCATGTGAAATTGATAAATTGATGTCTATTTTGGACTTTGTATGGTTGCACCGTACAATTATAGTTACTCCTATTAAAGTTTTTTTGCTTGTAACACAGCACATAGGAGGATAAAATATGGACTCTCATCCAAAAAGGCTTTCGCATTCCGATCACCAATTACCTCATTTTCAGGAAATGATAAACATAAGTGTTGATTCAATATAATCCGTGTAATTTGATGTTTATCACACAGTCGTAAAAAGTGATTTACACAACAGTACTGTACGTTTTTACATCACATAATCTGTGGCGAAACTCTCTGATTCATAAAAAATAACAAGAAAATTAAGAAATACCGGAGGTGTGTTGTCAAGGTTTTTCTTATGTTGTTATGCGTCGAATTACTGACATTATGATAAGATATATGTTAAATATGGTATGTTTTGCTTCCGTGAATTAACTTGCTGTAAATTTATTTTCACGAGTAGTTAGTAGCTTGTTTTTAAGACAGAATTAGAAAGCAACCTTTTGTCCCTATGTTCAAAAACCGTAGCTGTAGTATAAGACGATGTCATCTTTCGGGTTTTATCCAGACCGGATTTTAAATGTTATTAGTCTCAGAAAAACTCGAGAACGGCTGTACCGATTTGGCTCATTTTAGTCTTGAAATATTCGTGAAAGGCCAGGGAAGGTTTATACTAGGAGAGAAGTGATACAAAATCACCTGTCATCTAGTGTATGAATATTTTTTGCATACAAGTTGTTATTAGATATTTTCGTAGAGGCTCTACGAGCGTCTACGAAAAAATAAAAACTAAGTTCTCCGCAGAAAAATGAAGAACACATTTGAACAAAGTATCATGTTCCTTTTAAAAGTATTTACCTCCATATTATTAACATTTACAATGCGCATTCCAAGCGACAGAGGCGTGTTTTATTTATGCCGAGCCGCCTTGTGTGTGGATAGTATTTATTTAACCTTTTAAAACTTATTTAATTTGGAGTTCTTGTAATATTTAATGAGTATAGGGTTCAAGTTTCAATAGTTGAACCTTGAAGAGCTATGTGCATTGATTTTTACACACCTCATGTGGATACACTATACATACACTTTATTTAAAGTAAATACATAAAATACATACTTTTCAATAGTTTTAGTACCCACGTTTCCTGTTTTTCCAATTTATGTTAAAAAAATAATCATTTTTGCTGTTTACACAACTGCGCAGAGGACGGGTCATATGTTTATTTCTTTGGCACGCTCTAGAGTCTAGAGCCTAAACGCGGGCTTGACGGATTTGAGCTTAAAAATAACATTTGTCTTGATTATACATTGACACAATACTTATATATCTCTAAGGAAAAAAAATTATGATTCAAAGTGATTATAAATATAAAGGTATAAGTAATATAAAGTGATTATGTGAGGTCACTTTGATAACGTTGGAGGTTACGTTATATTTTGGGGAAAACCTTGCGATTTTGAAATTTTATTAAGTAAAGAAGGTTACAGTAGTTAACAACCAGTTTGCATGACAAATTTTGTGCCCATTCTTATGGGAGCATGATGAGGGAAATAAAACAAAGAATCGCGCAATGGTGCGCCGTTTGTAATGGTATTATAATAAGACAGCTCGGCTTTATAGCCAAAGGTTCCTTCTATTCTATTAAATTAGTAAAAAACTACATCAATTAAGAGACCTATTTTTATTATTATTAGCCTTTATTCAGAAAAACAAAATATTTATTTTACATACATTGCAAAATATTCAAATTAATTATTATTCGGTAGCGCGGTCTCTGTTTCTGTGTGCCTCTTGGCAAAGACCTATACTTAATCTATAATAGTCTTACCAGCTAGTGATGTCACATCGATCGATATTGTTATAATTTGGTTGTCAAACGTTACTCAAATACAGCCTTGCGCCGACGTGCGTTGAAAATTTAATACGTAAATAAGTGGGCCTCGCTCCGTTTTGCAACAAATTGCATTCAAATCAACCATTGCTATGCGCAGTGTCGGTGCGTCTGTGTGGAAATCTCGCAAACAAACAAACAATAGAGATCAGAGTATCTCGAGCAGAAAGATTAAATTTGATCCACATTTTCAACCATGCATACGCACATTAGTCCACTATATTATTATTTATCTTATATATAAAAATGGATTTTCAAATGTGTTAGTCACGCTAAAACTTGAAAACAGCTGAACGGATCGGGCTGATTTTAGTCTTAAAATATTCGTAGAAGTCCAGGGAAGGTTTTAAAGTGATACGAAGTTCACCGGGGCAGCTAGTTGCTTATAATTTGGAATACTTAAATCATTAAATATCGTCACATTTCAAAAATCAGGTTTTTCCTGTCGTACGAATCTATTTTAAATTTTGTAGGTAATAATAGCTGTTATGCAAATAAATAATAAACTAAAAATGGCAACTATTAATATCATATTAGCTAATGATATTTCCGTAATTGTCCGACATCTGCTCTTTTCATTTGGTCTCATGGTCTGCTCTTTTCGGGTCACGTATTTATTTAGTGAAGTTGATCAGTCCCCAGGAATAAAAAAGGTATCAAGTCAAGCGATGCGACGTGCTAGTGTTGTGTTGCATCACAATCGATTAAATGTATCGATAAAATCGATTCTAGCGGCGACGTGACCGCGGCGGTCGTGCACATTGATGTTAAATGGTTGTGTTACTTTTTGTGTCTCGATCAACTGACACACTTTAAACCTTCGTGATAGGAGGACAATATAGGAACTAAAGAGCTCATATGACCCTAACTTGACTACATACTTTAACCTAGATCTCAAAATCTGTAAGGTCTAGAAAACTGATTTTTTGACACAAGTAACTTCAGTTCATAAAGATTAAATGCTCAAGACGAAAACACGATTACTCAAAAAATGCTCGATAGTTTCTTTTTTACAAAAAACCTTGTTTTAGACACATTTTTGCTTGGATCTTCGAAGTTTGCTGTCTTTTCTTTAATATTTTTTAATATCTAAAAAGGTATTGATAAAACCTAAATTTGCTCAAACCACTTTTTTCATAATCATTATAGTTCGTCTTTTATTCAAGTAAAACTAATTCGGCGATGATTCCGCGCCATCCTTTTTCACCTGGCATATGAAAGACGGGCGTGAGTGTGAAGAGAGAAGGACGATGTTTGATTTTTAGAGTCAGGTGAGCTCTTAAGTGTGATTTATCCGTACGATAAAAGCTGAAAGATAACTTGTAAACAAACATATATTTACTATTATTACTGCGCGTATAAACAGTATGATCATTGTCTTACTCTAGAGTAGACTAGTCTATCTGTCGGTTACATCTTCATGCTTTAACGTTATTTAATTTTTGGTATGGGAATACTTTGTCGGAAAAGAACCCGGAAAAATACAATTATTCTGTGCTAAAAGTAAATTTTGATGTAACGACGTTGGTTAACGAGGTAGATGTTGCCACTTGCCTACATCTACAGGACGATTCACGATTCCCGTTCGATACGGATTCGGAAACATTACCGTGCGGTTTTTGGTCAATAAGTAGCGCGGCGAGCGTTTACTGGATGTCGCGCGATGAAGTTTCCGAATCCGAGTCGAATTACGAATTGTGATTGGCCCTAGTTCAATAAAATTCATGATGCTGATGATGACGAACAAGTGCAGTGGGGTTTCTCTGTGGACGGCCGGCGCGTGGCGGAAGTGGACACATGTTTGCCCCATTACACGAGAGACTGCGGTTTTCATTATAATTTACCACGAGATCTTAAAGTATTACTTTTATATTGCTTTCAGATTTCGCACAAACGAGAAATGTAACTTATATCTAGCATAATTGTTATTAAGTAACAGACTGTGAATAAAATAATAATAAATAATTTTTGTCTTTAAATTTATCTTTATATGCTATTTATATATAAAGCAAAACAATTTATATAAATTGTCAAAGTAAAACTTTGACAATAGGTTACAATTCCAAACTAACTCTCAAATCAATTAAATTTTATGCTCTACGATTCAATTTTATGATTGCAGATCACTAAAATAGATCACCATATTTTATGCAAAATATATCTAAACTTGACCGCTTATGACTTGGGCCATCAGGGATTGCGTAAGAACTTTCTCCCGTGATCTCTGTGTTATGTGCGAAAGTAATGGCTGCTATATAAACTATATCTTTTGTCGCCCTTGCGATAATCCTGCCTAATAATGATAACAATTAGTTTCGGTTGTCGAGCTAATATCAAATAAATACTTCCTGTGCCGTCAAATGGGATAAAAATATGTCCACTTTGAGACAACTTCGTGTTAGTAGAAATATTTTGTTGCACGAGAATTTTACATTTCCGTAACAGAAACTGTCGTATCTCTTTTCCGGGAATTTAAAGTAATCATACATATACTATAAATTTTTATCAAAATCTATTAAGCGGCTTAATCTAAGACATTTAAATTTTAGTATGAATGACATATTATTTAACAACCGAGCCGTGGATGCACTTGTTTAAGATAAACTAGTAACATAAAACTTTGGGTCGTGATCGTTAAAATAACGACGTCTTTGGAATTCACGACGGCCGTCCGCGCGTTCCCTATGCTGCTGTTTCGTCGTTTAAAAAAAATAAGTGTGGAACTCAGGGAAGACGGGGATTTTTTTTTATGAAATAAGGGGGCAAACGAGCAAACGGGTCACCTGATGGAAAGCAACTTCCGTCGCCCATGTACACTCACAGCATCAGAAGAGCTGCAGGTGCGTTGCCGGCCTTTTAAGAGGGAATAGGGTAATAAGGGAGGGTAGGGATGGGAAGGAAAGGGAATAGGGGAGGGTAGGGAAGGGATTAGGGTAGGGGATTGGGCCTCCGGTAAACTCACTCACTCGGCTGTTTCACGCCGGTTTTCTGTGAGAACGTGGTATTTCTCCGGTCGAGCCGGCCCATTCGTGCCGAAGCATTGCTCTCCCACGTATGTCACGGCAAAGCTATTGCATAGCATTTTTTAGTTGCACGCACACAAACACTGTGTCGACGTCTGCGGAACTGAAATGACGGTAGATGATGCACGACAACGCCGGATTAGGGGTGTTAGGTTTATTTTCGTTACGAGATTTTCCTAATTCGGTCGCCGCGCTCAAACCGCGCGATAAAAACTATGCAATAGCTTTAAAATAACGTCAATCATTTGGATCTGTTCAGAATGCATATAGCACTAGCGCGTATCTACGGTGAAGTGTAAGGTCAAGAAGCTATGCGCGTATTGGTTCTCGTTCGACCGTAATGTCTTTTGAACTAGTCAAGTGTAATGTAGATTTAGTTGCTGTTTTTAGACAAAATCTCTATTCATCACTACAAAACAAAAGAAACAACGTTAAGAATACCCTAAGATAAAAATAATAAGAGCTCTAAATGGAGACAAAGTTATGAACGTCTGACCCGAGATACCAGCCATAATTAAAAAGCAATAGTAACAACATACCAACTTTATGAAAAAAGAAAAACAGTTAATAAGATCTTTTTTATTAGACGAAGGTCGCGGGAGTATTGACCGCTAGACATTCCTTCCCTGCAATTAGGTCGGCCTTTCCAAAGTTTTGACTGTCTGTTCACAGTTATCTTACCCCTGATAAGACCTTTATGTGAATCCAATAAGGATTATTTTTAAATAGAATCTCCAAAGTAAAAAATTCAAGAACTCCGAACATGTTTCTTTTTTCATCTTTTAATAAGGCAAAGATAAAAAATGTAAAGCCATCCCGATTTTTGTATAAAGAAAATCGGAGGCCAGGCCAGTCAACTTGCATTCTGTTTTAAACATTGATTTTGCGTACACACGTGACAGGGTGCTTGCGATCCTTTATGTCAAATCCATTTGTGATTATTATCTTTATTATCGAATGAAATTCAAGATATGTTTTTTTATCCCATTACTTGTTGTCACGGACCACTACCATTAAAAAAACTCTGTATGCTTTGTATCATAATATTTTTTTTCCCAAGATGTATATTTAGAAACAACCATGCAACAACCCCACAGTTACGTGACGTAAAGGGTGTAAGTTCACGGTCGAGTTGCGGAGTGAACTTCGATATTGTTTCGAAACCAGTTTTCACTTTTAAGTTTTGAGGCCGCGGTCTTATTGTGAATTAGATAATCTTAATGGACCGTTGACCCTAAAAAAAGTTTTTTATGAAGAAATTAATATACAGGTGTTTCAAATTAGAATTGAGTTTTTTTTCTAAATTAGTATTGTACCGTACATGTCGAATGTATTGATGGCTACCATCGGCTTGGGAGCTATAGCGTGGAGATGAACATTCATTATTATGGTATAAATATATAAACACAGATTATTAAATAGTTTTTGAATAGTTAGGTACTGCTATAACCGAGTAATATTATTTTATGAGTATTGTATTATTTGTACCCGTATTTGAATTTTGAACATTGTTGAAAATATTTTTTGTTCCGCTATATAAATGGTCTGTAAAGCTATTCTAGTATTATATGGATCCACTTTGTGTCCACAGACCTTTTCGTTATATTAAGTCTAGTCCTAGTTCGTCAAGTGACTTTTCTAACGTATCAGACAAGTACAATTCATTGCATAACTAAATCGTGAATACACCGTGTCGATCTTTTTATTAGTAAGTGGTTTAATAAGCCCTTTCAAATAATTTCCCCCGTTTTTTTCACATTCTTCTATTAGTCTTAGCTTAGTTATATTAAGTCTAACTACATCCTAGTTCGTCAAGTGGCTTTTCTAAAGTATCATCAAGTACAAATCATTGCATAACTAAATCGTATGTACCGTGTCGATCTTTTTATTACTAAGGGATTTAATATAATAGAAAACACAAGTGTGGTCACTGAAGTAGAAATTTGAGCGAAAAGAAAGTGATCTATCGATAAATATAAAAGTGCTAAATCAGTGCTAATTGTACAGCAGCGGTTATTGGAAATTAGCCCTTATGGCTATGGGATTACGGTGCACGTGGGTACAGAGACTAAATAGGTAACGCTTTCACTGCAGGGCCACCTATGACGGCTAGTATGAGTGATGCGATAACAGCTATTGTTATGATATTATAATATATACTTGCATGATGACGCCGCAACTCCGTTGTGTCAAAATTCATTTATCGCACGAAAACCGTACATTTTTCCGGGATAAAAAGTATCCCTTGTCCTTTCCGGGGCTTAAAGTATATTCATACCAAATTTCAGCAAAATCGGTTCAGCGGTTTGGGCGTGAAGTGGTAACAGACAGACACACTTTCGCATTTAAAATATTAGTACGGTTAATTGCAACTCCGTTGTGAGTTGTGCCACAATTGGTTTATCGAGCGGAAACCGCCATTTTGGTGGAGTACAAAGTATATTATGTCCATTCTCGGATTCAATCATCGAGGAAATTGATTCCTAGGCATTTGACGGACCTACGTCGCGTCGTTTAATCATCTTATGTCAAATCAATGTTAGCTGTGATTTGTCGGATGGGTTTGACTCAATGACATAACTTATGTCATTGGTTTGACTTAACGCGACCAAATTACTTAGGTCCGCCATCTGCCTAGGAATCAACTCTGATAGTACAATCGAGGAAGTTGATTCCTATGCAATTGACAGACCAACGCGCAACGTTATTTGGTCGAATATGTCAATTCAATGTTAATTATGATCTGTCAGCTGGGTTTGACGTAACGCGACCAAACTACTTAGGTCCCCGATTTGCATAGGAATAAACTTCTCTGATAGTACATTTATAATCAAAATCAGTTAAACCTGTTCAGCAGTTTGGGCGTGAAGACGAGGAAACAGGCAGACAGACACACTTTCGCATTTATAATAATATTGGCATGGATGAATCTATTGAAAATTGTTTCTACTACTATTAAACTAGTCACCTATCGGCTATCACTATTGATCGAATGAGACTTCAGAATTCCAGTGATTCTAAAGTTTAAATTCGAATGAATATTTTAGAATCAATTTTTTCAATAGGCATGATGACATTTTTTTTTCTTATCGGTAATTGAAAGGCACTTAAAAAATAGAATCATCGTTGAAAGAATGACTCTGATAGCTTAAAAATTCGCCAAGATATGACAATTCAAATATCTCATAAAAAAGACCGGCCCGAAACGCTCCATACAAAGTGCTAAGAAAGTATGACGTCAGTCTTTCGTAGTTTGTACGCATCCGGAGACAACTTTGTTCGACAGGTATATTAAATATTGCGTTTATGAAAGTGGTTTCATAACAAAAGTTGCTTTTAAATGTATAAGTTATCGAATTGTATACAAATATTAAGAAATTTAATTGAAAAAAAAATCGACTTGAATATTCAACTTTGAAGGCGCATAACAAAAAAATATACAAATGCTATCAAGCTGAAATTTTGGGAACACTTATTTTTTACCGTGATTTCTTTATTTTATTAACAAAATTCGCTAATCTTTGACCTTGTCATCATCCCTATTCAGTACACTAATCTTAGTTTTTAATTCTCCATTCATCCATAGTTTTAAGTTGTATATTTTATCTTTCTTTTGTAAAAACATAATTTAATTAAAAAATACGTAATTAAATTTAAAATGCCGTAACTATTAAACTTTTATTCTACTTATCTCCGAAGCGTAACAAAAAGTAATAAATAAAGGTGAAAACAAAAAAAATAATAATTGCGCAAGCCTCAAACAATGGATTGCAAAATATTATTCTAATTTTATAACATAACCGCAAATACTGACGTCACGGAGAAAGTGCTGCTGTGCGCAGTGCGAGTGAATATTTGAAAAATATACCGAATATTATAATAATAACAAAATATATGTTTCATGTACTATGCTAAGCTATTAAATTGAAAGTATCTGAATATTTAAGCCTTACATTTTTCTCTGAGGCTTCTACGGTTGCGAAAATCCTTATGATTGTAATTTTTTTATAGTTCACTAGCTGTCCCGGTGAACTTCGTGTCACTTTAAAACCTTCCCTGATCTTCTACGAATATTTTAAGACTAAAATCAGCCCAATCCGTTCAAGCGTTTTCTAGTTTTAGCGCGACACTTGACGTGGGAGAGCCATGCTTCGGCACGAATGGACCGGCTCGACCGGAGAAATACCACGGGCTCACAGAAAACCGACGTGAAACAGCGCTTGCGCTGTGTTTCGCCGAATGAGTGAGTTTACCGGAGGCCCAATACCCTCCCCTATTCCCTTCCCTATTCCCTTCTCTATTCCCTTCCCTACCCTCCCCTATTCCCTTCCCTACCCTCCCCTATTCCCTTCCCTACCCTCCCCTACCCTCCCCTATTCTCTTCCCTACCCTCCCCTATTACCCATATTCCCTCTTAAGAGGCCGGTAACGCGTGTCCATGGGCGACGGAAGTCGCTTTCTATCAGGTGACCCGTTTGCTCGTTTGCCCCCTTATTTCATAAAAAAAAAGACAAACACATTTGGAAATCAATTTTTATATATAAGATAAAGGTTACATTGTCAAAGTTAATTGTTGATCATGACATCTCGTCAGTTGTATGAAATAGGTCAAGTAGGCATGACATTTTCACATTCTGCGTACCCAAGCCCCGTGGCTCTGGTATTGGTATTATCTGGTATTCCCGGGCGCGACCTCACCGCCCCCGGGGAGTCCCACATACCCCGGTGGCCCTCCCCAGAATGTCGGGGATGCGTAAATGCATTTTTCCAACGGAAAAAACAAAACATGATATTAAAAAAACACAACCAGATGTTTTTTTCAAGTTTCTGCTATAGAAAAAGTGCTTTGTTGTTGCTAACAGGAGCTTTGAATTCTGCAAGGTCTCCAAACTGAATAATATTTATTATTTACACGGCATATTAAAATGCATACTTTTACTATTATTTCGTATTATATTGAATGTACCAAAGTTGAAGAATATCTATAAGAATATTTACAAGTAAATGCACATTGCAACTTTAAATAAAAAAACAACAAAAATATTTTTGCAGTAACGAGAAGTGAGTAGGAATTTTTTATAATTGAAGACAATAATATGAGTGGATGAACCGGGTAACTAACATTTTGCAACATAAGAACAATTAATCATTTTTCCCTTACAATTTAAACAAAGCTTCTAACTTACTTAATTCCTCATCTAGCTTTATATTAGCTACATGATGAAGTAGGTAGTCTAGCTAACATAGAATCCACAGTTTTAAACATTTTCTCGCTCCCAAAGCCTCAATTTATGTACAAAAACCGTTATTAAATATACATATAGTATGTATGTATTATAGGCGAATTATTCTGTATTTATTTCAATTATTATAGTATTGTATATTATTTATTCTGATTATAATATTGTATGTATTATTATTATAATTAAGTATTTAATATTATTTTCTTATATGTAGACTTAAAGAATTATTTTGTGATTGTGCACGCTCTGTCCATTTTCTTACATGTCATATCTCTCCTCATAGGGCTGCTGTAAGAAATTTCTTTAGAAATAAGCAGTTCCTTTGTGTCGTCTTTCCATGTCAATTGCTTTAGAATAAGTTTCTTGTGTACAATAAATGTTAAATAAATAAATAAATAAATAAAAACGTCAGTTTTCAAATTGCTACTTGCCCACTTCCTTCGCACATGTCTATAATTATTATTCAGTACATAATAAGATATACTTCAGTAATTAAAGTGGGTAAACATCCCCAGGTACTCATAATCCCACGATTGTAAAAATTAATGATGAAAAAATTCATACATTATTATAAAATATTTACATACATAATTGTTGTAATGCATCTGATGTCAGGGCCGTAGCAGTTTAGGCATCAATAAATTACCAGGTAGGTAATTTATTGTATATAATAAAGGTAGGATAAGTGTTACTATTTGTGAGCGTCTAAAATTATGAACGATATCCGTGCATGGGAAATATTCATGATGTACCATCGAGCAAGTTAATTCCTATGCAGTTGACAGACCAACGTTATTTGGTCGAATATGTCAATTCAATGTTAATTGTGATCTGTCAGCTAGGTTTGACGTAACGCAACCAAACTACTTAGGTCCCCGATTTGCATAGGAATCAACTTGTCTAATAGTACTTGATAGGGATCATGCAAAAGATGAAAATCAAGTTTCGTCGTTTAATACTGTATACCACCGTAATCGTCGCGTCGTAGTTGCAGGCCTAAATATAAAAACAAAAAAAGAGTTCTATGAACCATCAAATATCACTGTTGAAATTTGTCAAACTGTTGTAAAGACCTTCAGAAATATAATATTACATCGAACTAAATGACGCCGGCAACTCTTTCTCTTTTCAGAATTTAAAGGATCTCCATACCAATTAGTTTCAGCAAAATCGGTACAGCGGTTTACAACTGAAGGAAGAGGTAACAGACATACAGGCAGACACATTTTCGCATTAGTAATATTAGTATGGATTGGTGCGAATAAATTAACAATTCCACTTTTTTTCGTTTCCTTCAATCACATTAATGAAACTAGTTACTTGGTCTGTAGTCCGCATTACATTATGTACACAGTACATATACATAATATCCATGTAAATATTATGTACCCGTATTTTATTGAAGTCTGATCTTTCTTTATATTTTACAAACCTACACTATTTAGGCTGTAGTAGGCCGTTAAATTAAAATATAATATTGTGTGAAGAAAATGTGAACCGCCTTGGTTGTTGACACTGGTGGTGGAGGTAAGTGGAGTAACGACCGGTGACTAAACATCCGGGGACCAAGGAGGTCATTTTATTACTTTTTTTATTAAACGTAATAAAAATTATACTTCACGCTTACAAGCGGCACGTACTAAAGGTAGCTTTCCGATCCTTGCCACGAGCGACCGCAACCGACAAATATTCAAATAAAAAGCCACTTTATGACAAAGGCTATTTGTGGAAAAAAAGTAATTTTCGCTTTACTTCTAACTTCTAAAATCTGTGTATTCGCATTAATTCGCTAATAAAATGGCTGGTCTTTTGCTCTATGGCCTACTGTATAGTTGCTAAACCAATATGTCCTCGTCTAAAACCGCATAAGTTTAGGTACTTACGTGTGAAAATTGTGTGTCCTAAATTTTAAATTTAGAATTAGGTCAGTTGCTTAAATTTTACTAGACTTTTATTTACACACATAAACACACTCTACATAATTTGAATTTTTTTAAGGAATGTAGGAAAATGCAGTTCGGAATTTATTATTATACTCCATTTGATTTTGATTACTGAAGATAGCAAATTAAGGGGTGACTAAAGTTGCACCTTAATTTGGAAGATCATCTATTTTGCTAATGCAAAATTATAGATGATCTTATAATTAATTATATATTTGAAATAAACTACGAATTGATTAATTATTATTCATCTAAATTTTACGCATATTTAATTTCTTTCTACATTGAACTGAGTCAATATTTTATTTAATAAATAACTAGCTATTTGACCGAGCTTTGCTCGGTATTCGTCAAAACACGAATAAAATTTTCTAGAAATGAATCCTAGCTAGATCGATTTATATATATATATATATATATATATACAAGAATTGCTCGTTAAAAGATATAAGATTTAAAATTCTATTACCCAGGGACTCTACTAGCGGATTTTTAAAATGTTGTATATTTATCGAGTTATTGAGAAAAAACTAACTTGGGCCTGATCCGCGTTGTTGTTTTCACCTGGAATAATATAAAAGATGGGCATAAGAGCTGGCGCGCACTACGACTACGAGGTTTGATTTTTTGGTTTATTTGCCCTCTAAAGGCCATCCACTTATCGACATCGTAGGCGTCCTATACTTAAATTAGCGAGCGTTACGGTTCAGTGAACGCTGTTGTAAGAGTTTTTATACAAGGCATAATATCTACTAAGATTCTTTGAGTCCGATGTGTGCGATGTTTGCCTATGGACGCTTAGTCTTGACTTACTATTAGATAAAAAGTATATGTTCTCATTATAAGGATTACGGAAGATTTTTAATCTTAGATGGTGTCTTGTCCTTATCTAATACATAGAAAAATCTCTTAAAAGACAAAGGCAAAACATATTATATCGTAACTTACTTGGGATAAACTATAATACTAGCATACCAAGAAAAGTAGGAGATTTTAATAATTTTATTAAGAGGAGTCCACACCCTTTTCCATACAAACGTTGTCCCCTGTTTCCTCCCTGGATAATGCCGGTAGAGTTATGATTTTTTTTCCTGAATATCTATGGCCACTATTAGCATGTCCCTATGTTTTCTTTTTTTTCATAATTTTATTATTAAAAACGATAAGAAAAAAACCCAAAAAAATGGCCAGATTTTCCTTTGTGTTCAAACACCCAGAAAACAAAACTGGCTAAAATAAAAAATAAAAATAGGAACATAGCTCTAGCGTTGCTTTAATTCTTAATGAAAAAAGTACTTAAATAGGTTAAGTTTTGGAGAAGGAAGCAGCGGACAACGAATCAAAGATTTTCTGTTCTTTTATTAGAACTTTTGTCGTGTTGTCTCTATCGCGCTCTGCGGTGGGAGACTTAAGATTGGTGAGACAGCAATACATTTTCAAATACCTATTTTCAATTTCTCTCGCCCTTGGTGTCTCCTCTTAAGGCCAGTTCTCATAGCTTATTGTAGTTTGTACCTACTTGGCTACCAAGTATCAATTCTGGTGTAACAGTTCAGTTCATCGCAACGGATACTTTAGTAAATTATAAAATTCGCAACACCTTATGTAACTCTCTCCGTCCTACTCTAACATATTAAACTGTCTATCTATCTGTCTCATCGGCATCGTTTCTTCGGTAATAAGCTATGGTTATTACACACTACCCTATTATAGGTATTTTACAAGCGTTCTGAGCGAGCTACGAACTGGGTCTTCGTAATTTATCATGTAACCTAAATGACACTCTCGATAGTAATTAATGACATTATTTTATGATGATTAAATAATATAATATTAACAGTTACTATCTTATTAAAAAATATTTTGGTAGTTCTTTCAATTATTCTTCACTCGATCATAAAAACGAAGAAATAGTAGTAACTATAATATTTAAATGCTATAGAACTGGATGCCTACAAGCCAGACTGGCCTGCGGTGGAGTTGGAGCGACACAGATGGAAGGCCTTGGGTTGGGGGAGGCCTTTGCCAAGCAGTGGGATAGTATAGGCTCGTAAAAAATACATTGCAGCAACATCGTTAGCACAGAAATTTATTGCATGAAAGCCGTGCATTTTTCTGTGATTAAAACTACACTATTTTATTTCTTGCGAATCAAAATATCTCCATATCATAAATGCGAATCGATTCAGCGGTTTAACTGTGTTAAACCATGTTAAAGTTTCCATGAAAAATAAATATTTTTTTATGGAAACGAGTATTTAAGGTAAGTAATTCAGTGCTTTGGGAATACCCCTGTGCCCACATTCCACAGATGCAATCAGGAACTTACATAAGTGTGAGTCATGTTCAAGTGCGTTTTCCTCAAGTGTTGTGAAACATCTGAAGCCAGTACCTGCGGTCAATATACTGACCTACTGCAGAAGGGGTGGGGGTAGGTGTCATGAAGAAGGAATTTATTTACACGAGAAGAAGAGGAAAAAATTACGGGAAGGGACTACATATTAACATTCTCTCCTTCCTCGATCCGTGGAAAAGATAACTATAAATATAATAATAATTACACCTACCTAAGTAGTGTAGTTTTAGTGTTGTTTAAGAAGAAGAACTTAAAGTGTTTATAGTATGCGGTACGTTTACTCCAATTAATTTAATTTTGACTGAAATTTTATAATCAGTACAGAATGCTAACGTGCGTACGTCGGAGGCCATTATAATTCGCAGAAAAATAATGAAGGAAATATGAATATACATAAAAATCTAATTTTAAGATACATTTCCTTGTAAGACTGGAAAATAATACGAAGAGTGTTATGTTTTCCTTCGCGGAAACTATGAAGGACATCGCGTTATTATAACCTCTGTGGCTCGGTTGGTGGGGTGTTGGTAGCTTAAGCCGGGGGTCGCGGGTTAAAATCCCGCCGACGGGACAAAAAGTTTTCAAAGTTCCTGGGTCATGGATGTGTATTAAATATGTGTATCATATAATAAAAATCTTAATTATATGTATATTATAAAAGTATTAAATATATTTCCGTTGTCTGGTACCCGTAACACAAGTCCTTCAGGTACTTACCACGGGGCCAGACTGACGTGGTGTGATGCGTCCATAGATATTATTATTATTATTATTGTTGCAACTTTTTAAATTACCTAGGTAGGATATTAGAAAGAATATTTTGTTACATAATCTTTACAGAATACAGTAGCGTAAGTTGGATCCAACAAAATCTTATGATTAACTTTTTTAATCGACCTAAAAGAAAGGTTTTCTGTTTGAGTGATAACTTAAATATAATCTGATTGAGTAAAAGCTTTAATTTAAACATACTTGTACTGTAAAGAATTAAGAAAAGTAAACAGCAAGTAGCAGTATTATATTTCTTATATTCTCGACTGACATGCACTGTAGTTAGTCATTTACTTAAAGTGTCACTTAAACTACTTACTTGTTATTCAGTAAACACACGTCCATATACTTAAATGTAAATGTTTTAAGCGCACGGCACGGGGTATAGCGAATTAGAGAAGTAGCCCCACATAATAAAAGAAAGTCCAAATACGGAGAGACAAACGGAATATCAATTACTTTCAAGCATACTTTTAAAAGTAAATGCTTCCCGTATCGTAATAAGTAATTATTCTTAGTCAAGTTACATTTAATAGTTTGGACAGGGAAGTAAAAAATAAAAATGTTGGAGATTGGGTGAGATTATGATGGATGGATATTAAATTAAATCGTATTGTAATATCATAATATTACAAGTTTAAGTTGTCAACTACCAAGTCAAAAGTGTGATAATATACTCCTTAGTATGCTTGATGATCAACTAACCCTACAGCTAACCTTATGCTAAGTATACATGTGCTAAGTACATGCAGTTTTGCTCGATAGTTTTACTCCAAATCGAGTAATCTGTGTGGACCGCAAAACTTACAGCTCGAAGGCTCACATCGAGTCGGCTCGATGGAATTAAATATATCGATTTAGAATAAAACTATCGAGCAATGCTGAATGTGTGGACGAAAGACCGAGCCGCGGGTTTTGCTCGACGTTATTGCTCGATCGAGCCAAAACCGTGTGTGAGTACCTAAGTAATGCTAACATTACAGCCGCATTTTAGTGGCTACAAAACTTTAATTTAACGAAGAGTTTGGTAATGAAGAGAATGACGAAAAATCTTTGGAATTTATGTCAAAATGTTCATTAAATTAAGTAAATCTCACTGAGTACGGCCGTTAGCCACTTAGCTGGTATATGATGACACAAGCTGGACTCAGTCAGTATGTCATATGATGCCATGATGACACAGTACGGCACAATACGGGCGCCGTGTTTGAGGTAATTATGTAATTGCACTATTGTGTTTAAAATTGGTGGCTGCGTGTGCGCATTTTATGTGTGTGCAAACTCTAGCTTCCTTGTGTACCGTTTTAATGGAAGTTGTTTTGTTTACAATAACAAAGTAACGGGTATTTAAGCGAAGTCTTATTGAAAATGACGTCTTACCATTATAAACCACGCAAACACTATCGAAAAGGACCTCTTACCTCTTATTATTCATTAGAATAAAGTTTTCAAACGTTCTTCGTAAAGCGTAAGTACATTTTATGCTGTCTTTCCTTCTGTGATATTCAAATTGCGATAGGCGCAGTCGTAGCTGAGACATTTAATTACTAGATGATGTATCGTGTAACAGAACTTAAATCATTATAACTTATAGCGTCCCTCTACGTCCACCTATAATAATCCGCGCGCGGGTTCCGAGAAATCGGGCTTTTTGAAAAATTGAGCAGCATTGAGCATAGCGTAAATCAAGGAAATAGAGTGGAAAGTGGAAATTTTTGCTATAAGAGACTTTCTGGCTTTAAAAAAAACAATATTAATGATGGTATTGATAGAATAATGTCAGTAATAAGTACGGTATGGACGTGTGGCCTGGTGCTGGTGTGAACTCTCCCACGTCGCAGCCATTGTGTGATGTCCTGGGGCTGAGGTTGGCCACGCATCACTGACTGCTGAGACATGCGCGTATGACTGTGTCTCATTACCATTATCATCATCTTCATCATCATAATGAATAAATATTCGAGATGATTTGTGGCTTTAACTTTTTCAGTTCTTAGGGGCTGTTTTACCACTTCCTGATAAGTGCTGGATAGGATATCCACAACTTATCTGACAGATACTTCATACTCTATCTGCCAGATAAGTTGTGGATAGCATTTTCGGCACTTATCAGGAAGTGATGAAGCAGGCCCTTAATGTCCTATTTGCATAGCATGTTCTACTTGATATTATCATTTTATTTCAGCCAACCTAGGTTGGCTGCGGTTAAAATGTTAGGAAGGTCGCGATGTTGATTTGAGTTTATTGATTTGATGGTATTGATTTGGGTAAATTAGAACAATTCAAAATTTAAGTAGACCTAAACTTAGCCTACGATCCATACAATACAATGATTAAGGAAGTCAACTAAACTCCACAAAAGTAATTAATTTGGAGTTTTTTTTTCATTTTTTTTTTATTAAATAAGGGGGCAAACGAGCAAACGGGTCACCTGATGGAAAGCAACTTCCGTCGCCCATGGACACTCGCAGCATCAGAAGAGCTGCAGGTGCGTTGCCGGCCTTTTAAGAGGGAACAGGGTAATAGGGGAAGGCAGGGATGGAAAGGGAACGGAATAAGGGAGGGTAGGGAAGGGAATAGGGTAGGGGATTGGGCCTACGGTAAACTCACTCACTCGGCGAAACACAGCGCAAGCGCTGTTTCACGCCGGTTTTCTGTGAGGACGTGGTATTTCTCCTGTCGAGCCGGCCCATTCATGCCGAAGCATGGCCTTGGCCATGGGATTAGCTAGATTATTATTGTTCATGTAATATAATAATAAGCTTTAAAATTTAACCACAAACATGAATACTTCAAGATATTTAGAAGTAAGCACATCATATTATTCTTTTTTTTACTTGTATAGATGTGAATTGTTATTTTTGACAATTTCTTTTCCATTCAGTTGCAATTATGCTTCATTTGTATTGACTAATTAGTGAGTATAGAAAGGATGCTAGAAAGTTATAGACGCGTAGATTATAGTTCGCTTTCATACTAAACGAAAGGATCATTCGAATCTTAGTTAAAACCCATTAAACGAAAACTTGATGGTCCATTAAAAAAAAACACTGTAGAGAAGGATAGTGGACTATTTGACACAAGATTTATTAAGGCAAATTGTACAGTTCCCGATGGATTTCTTTCGCACTCACATTTATCGTAGTTCATGTTTACATAATACATAATAATTAGCAAATATTTCTATCTCCACCTATCAGTTATCTCTGGCAACGTATTGAAAAACCTTCCTCCCAGGGCCAGTCTTTCTAATTAAAAGTGAATTGTATTAAGCTATTTAGTTCAAGGACTTTAGAATAGGGCCTACGCACTAGCTTGGTAAAGTGGCCCTACATTTAAGTACGGTGGCACAATACCATCTTTCACCGGGCGCTCAGAACGATTAGCCAACTGTAGCCAACACTAGTGGCAGAGGTGACCAACGTTTGGCGCAAAAAACTAGGCCACGGCGCCATTACTGAAACTGTCCTCCGATTAATTTTGCTTACGAAACTATAATTAGAATCTACAAGGTGTAACAAAACTAAGTGAACTTTACGAGTAGGGTATGTAAGTGTTCCTTGTAGAGAGTTCACTGTGAAAGTAGAAGTGCGGAAAGACCGAATTTTTATTCACTCTTGTATAGGGAAACTCGCTTGCCCATACAAAAGTGTAAACATTTTTTGGTCTTTCAGCGCTGCTACTTTCACAGTGAACTTTCTACAAGGAACACATACACACCCTAAAGTATTATCTCTTAGTTTTGTTACACTCTGTATAATGTCTACTTGTCGGTATGAGATTGCTTTGAAAATAGCAGTGTTTCTTATCGGATAATTTTAAACACCAACCGCGTCCGCTCTCTGAGACGATTATAATCATCAAGTTATTATATTATCTGTCAGACTCCTATTAAATTGAAGTTTAATCATCATTAAAAGTCTTTGAGTGCGGTAGATATCCTACTTATGAAGATACTTAATTGTATATAGACGTTTTAGTCATATCGTTTTGTTCTTGTCTTTCATGCCCCTTTTTTAACGTATCGAATATGAACGAAACACTTTACAAGTGAAAATTTAATATGTTTTTATTAGCAAGATGCAATATTTTGCAAAGCAAGAAAATATATTTATTTAGCATTTTCTCAGTATCATGATCATCCGTGCGCACTCATCCTCAAACATCCTGAATGTGATGTACATAATTAATAAGATCTAAAGATAGCACGAAGCACCGCTTGCGAGGTCTGATCATGCACAAGATTACACTAAAATCCTCATAACTGTTTGTAATTATGTCCGTCCATAATGCTAAATCTTCCTTATATGTCTATACGCGTAGTAAATTGGATGCACTCATAACTAATTAGAGAGATTTCGTCAGATTACTCACAAAATGTTGACGAGGTATGGTCATGTGCAATATTACTAAAACATTTTCTGCCATGTCATCATTTTAAGCGTAAGTCTTATTATGTTGAATATTCTGAAGCACCATTAGGTAAATTGATTTATAGACTTTCGGACCAATGTTATTAGGCTGGGTTATGTCAATGTTCGTCGAGACTTGTTGGCTGAAAATAGGATATTAGTTATTACACGTAATGCTTTCACACTAGACGGCAGCACCAGCATCTAAGACCGTAAACAAAAAGTGTTATTCGACGTTTGACAACGTTTATGTCAACATGACGTGCGCAACATGTCACAGTTTGGTCGGGTTATTTACAAAGACTTCTATTTAAACTGTTATTTATTGTATGTGCTATAGCACCCTCTGCTCTGATCATTGCATAATGTTCGGTATTCCCTAATCCCTATTATCCGGTATATTGAGATTGACTCATTGACACAATCCAACCAAAGTACGTAGATCCAAATGCCTATAATTTCTTTAATAGTACAAAATCTAGCTTTATATATACAATTACTCGTATTTGTGGTTTCGTCTGCTTACGCACAGAAGTTTGAGCGGCCTGGCGCGGGTGGCCTGGCGGGCCTGGGCATGCAATATTGTGCGGTGGAATGCGCATTTCCCCGCGTGTTGTAACGTCATGTAACATGGCGTAAGAACCGGCCATGTTGTCCTAGTACCGCCAACTTACGACCTTCCAACGACCTTGACGTCTATTTTAAATATTTTCGAAAATAATTAGGTAGCAAACATTATTTTCTACTACAAAATATGATGAAATTCTTTTGTATAAAATTATATTTTGCATACACAATTATTGTAAGTATAAAATATTATAAATGTTATGTAAGCAACATTGTAACCGTGTACTTAAATGGAAATTATTAATAAGGAAAAAATTAAACTAAATTAGTAGAAACTGGAGGCTAATTTTGTTTTGATAAGAAAAGTTTTCAAACGGGATCTTTAAATTTAAAGAGTCATCTTCCTTTCAGTGGTTAATTATGTACTTACATTCCTACCTTTTATTGCAAGTATAGCAGCTGAAGTTGTACAATAAAGTAATTAACAATATGTGACAATAAGTAATTGTTATTGCTAAACAATAAACAAATTGATGACAACAAGGTCTTAAGAAATATTATGTTCAGCAATTAGCTGTCTGACTTTTCTTTTATCAAATTAGTATACCTTTAAGGTGTTGTAAAATTAATTAACAATTGACAATAATTGCTATTAATTATTGTCACATATTTAAATTAAACTTTGATCTTGACACTTATTTTTACCTCGGTGCCAGTAGGTTAGAAAAATAATAGTCTCTGTAATGTTATTAAGTCTTATGTAAAACAAAGCTTCATAACAAGATGTGAGTGGAAGAAGTGTAAGTTATATGAAAAAACTTCCCGTTTTTTTGCTTAAAGGCCTTAGGACCGGAAAATTATTTGAAATAGAAAAAACTGTGGATTATATGTGCAGCCAGATATATTAGCTAGGTTATGAAGTAGATAAGTTACAAGTTTTATCTTATATCCTTAAACGAGCAATTCTTGTATATATCTATATTTATAATTGGAATCTCGGAATCGGCTCCAACGATTTTCATGAAATTTAGTATATAGGGGGTTTCGGGGGCGATAAATCGATCTAGCTAGGAATCATTTTTAGAAAATGTCATTTCATTCGTGTTTTATCGAATACCGAGTAAAGCTCGGTCAAATAGCTAGTGAAAATAATAAGGGAAAAAATGAGTTATTGTCCGTATGTTACGAAATGTTACTTGTTCGATTCTTCCACTCACGTCTTCTTTATTCATAAGTCATAACATATTTCTACATAATATTAAGCCATGAATAATAGTTCTCCAAAATTTACAACACTTTTTCCCGTTACCTAGCTGTAGATCAAATATCTGACTCACTATATGAACCGTTTGTCGTAATTAAACTTTGATTCTTGAACTTTGTTGGCATGTTTTGCTCAATATTATCAATTTGTACGATAAATTGCTGAAATTAAACTTCTTACAACCGAGGTCGGTGGCCTTTGATCGTTTGTCAATTTGCAAATAATATAATTTTTTTTCGAGTCGAAAGATTGATAGTACATAATACTATACTATTAAGCGTCTCCAATATTTTAAGTGCTACTTATGTTTATTAAACTGCTACTGCTTTGGTAAAACAAAGTAAATTAGAATAGAATTAGTATGGTAACATTACTTTTGTTCAAATAATGTTCAAATAAAAACGGTTCGTCTTGATATCATTAATGCCAGGTGCCTGAAGTTTTTTTAAAGAAGTTAATTATTTTAATAGTGTTCATTATTTAACATTTGAATCAGGAACCGGGCATAATCAATTTTTGAAGTTTTATTTTGACCAATCTGCGTTGTGGTAGGACATAATATAAAATATTATGTTACAATTTATTTACTGAATTAAAACTATAGTAAAACTATATTAAAGATTTAGAAGAGCCTACAGATCCTTCAACACCTTTACGTAAAAGTATTATAACACTGAAGCGCACCTCACAAATTAAGCGTATATGTACGCGTAGTAGAAAGGCGGTTACGTAACAGACGAAAAAGGAAGGCTGTAGCATTACCTGACCCACAAGTGTTACGGCCAAGCGACCCGGACTTGCAGCCTTAAAATTGTCCTTTCATCTAAAATTTTTTATAATTTGTTTCGGACAAAAACGGTGCAGGGCTTAAGAATGGCCTTAAGTTCGGAGCCTTAAATTGTAATAATAATAATAAATTAGCACAATATGATATTGTGCTAATTAGTAGTATATTGTCAATATCTATGTCAAAATTAATTACAAAGAGGACCTCCCTCTTCCTCTTCTCGACATGGCCCTTGTGACTCTTCCTACCCAAGGACCGCGCATTATTTCCATGCACTGTTAAGGCCCTGTATTCCCAGAAAAGGACGATATTCAAGATTTAAAAGTGACAGGAGACATAAAAATATAGTAATTTAAATTCTGAAAAAAATGGAATTTATATTCCATTACACAATATCATGAACTTCACTCGATAAAAAATATCCCAAAGTTACCTCTTCTTTTAACAAAATTGCCATACTTTGTCCAAATTATTTGGAATTTTCAGATAATTTTTGTACTGAATTTTTATATATTTGGCAGATAGAAATCATCTAGATATGAAATAAAAGCAGATATTAATTATTTTGTTATCTCAAAATAAAATAATTTTATTTTTTGTGTTTCGCAATCATAATCATGAAATAACTATGTTAAATATTTGTAATTAAACTAAATAATATAGTAAATATATTTAAAATATTATGTATAGAAAATTATACTAGTACCAAATTCAAAAAGTTGTCATTGGTATATCGATAGGAAGTTATATTAACCTTGCGAAACCCAGGGATTTCCAAAAACGTACTAAAATAGGCTCGTTTATAGCGTTTTAATAAAAATGTAAACATAATACATTAAGATTAAGGTTTAAGACTATAATCATTAGTTAACTATTTAAAATGGTAATAATATTACCATTTTAAATAGTTAATCATTATTCTTAAGAGGAGTCCATACCGCCCTTTTTTCCATACAAACGTTGTCCCCTGTTTCCTCCCTGGATAATGCTAGTAGAGTTATAATTTTTTTCCTGAATATCTACGGCCACTAATACAATGTCCCTATGTTTTCTTTTTTTCATAATTTAATACACAAGTTGTTAATGTTAAAAGACCCAAGACAATCACAAATATATCATCATTTGACCGTTTTATATAATACGAGCATTTGCCCGCGGCTTCGCTCGCGTTAAGAGGTATTATTATATACAAACTTTCATCCCCTATTTGAACCCCTTGGGGTTGGAATTTATTAAAATCCTTTCTTAGCGGATGCCTACGTCATAACATCTACCTGCATGCCAAATTTCAGCCCGATCCGTCCAGTGGTTTGGGCTGTGCGTTGATAGATCACTATGTCAATCAGTCAGTCAGTCACCTTTGAGTTTTATATATATAGATAATATTTTATTTATTGCTACGTTTAGGAATTTACGAGAAAATGTTTAAATTATAATAACGCGTTTGGAATGTTTGTTTCTTCTGTTAATCACTAATGATTTACCTACTCGTTCCTTAGGCCTGTTTATTTTGCGTCATCGATTATTTAATTTTAATATAGTTGATGCTTATTTTCCTAAATATTTTTTTTACTAGAATATCAGACAAGTCATCATTACACCAGCAAAGAAAATGCTTTTCACAGAATGTTGTATAAAAATATTAAGATAGAATTTGAACTCGTGACTACTGGCTTAATAGAACGGGAGCCGGGGTACTATAAGCAGACACATTGGTCGTCAAAAATGCCGAAAGTCTTTGAAAACAAAACTGAAGCACAGTGCCGTAAATAGCCTTTTTTGCGCCCTGTGCGAGCTTCTATATAACTGTACCTTTGTTTTTTAACCGACTTCCAAAAAGGAGGAGGTTATATGTTCGGCTGTGGAAACTTTTTTACTACATTGGGAAACATCTCTGGGGCGCAGCGGGAACTTATCCGGAGCAATTCGAAAAATAAGGATCTGTCCGGTCTGGGCATTCTTGCGCCCCCCAGAGTCTACGCCCTGTGCCTGGGCACCGGTGGCACCGCCCTATTTACGGCACTGCTGAACAAGTCAAATTGCAAGAACCCTTATAGCTACACATAATGACATACTAACACAAAAATTACTCACATAAATATAAACATGGGTATGAGCAGTTTTAGTATATTAAGGAGATTTTAGCATATTACAAATCCTAGCCCAATATAATGTGTGAGGCAATTGTTATATAAGCAGCACGGTGGACGGCGCGGTGTGGAAACACTGAACATTCAGGTCGTATGCTAAATACCTGAATTGTACAGGGTTAGGTGACACACCTGCCGAAAACTCGTCCTAGCACGAGTTGTCACTTTTCACAATTCTTCTCAACTATCGGGCAGTGTGATATTCGGCCGATCTAAATTTCGTCCCTAGCTGATTAATCAATCAATCATTTAAATATATTAACTTGCTAAGAATATCGTAGACACATCTACGTGACATCTCTGAACTCATAAAAATGTACACATACATTTTTATGAGTTCAGAGATGTCACTTAACATCTCGGCCTAGGCCTAAGCATTTTTCGGAAGGACTTTAGGTCCATTTAGGGACACATAATAATTCCATGTATCTGGTATGTAATGTTTCATCATCGGCATTTAAAATCTGGTCAGAGGTAAAATAGCTATGAATGAAACTTATACAGTAAACTCTACATATAACATATTATTATGTCATTACGTAGAAAACTACATGACGTTGTTTTTGTTTGGTTCTAAAATACGATAATTTTATTACGGTTTAAATTTGCGGTTTAGGCTGGCCGCATATACACGTTTTCGGTATTCGTTTTCCGAATTCCCTTACTTTGTTTGGAAATCCGAATACATGAAATCAGTAGAAAATACATTAACTGGCGCACGCGTTCACTTTTTCTGTATTGCAAGCTAGCCAGCCAGCGCGTTTGTGCGTGAAAAAAACGAGTGTGCGCACTGAGCTAGTGTCACAGAATTCCGAATACGAAAAACGAATTCGAAAATCGAATACGGTACGTGCGTGTGCGGCCAGCCTTATACTAAAATGAATTTCGGGGCATCAAAATTATACGCGGCATCTTGTGAAAAATAGTAATATATCTTTGCTATTTTCATACCATGTAGATAAATGTATGCCCAAATAGCACATTTTACGAATTAACGTAATAATTTATTTAATTTATACCTACATCATAGTTGGAGGTAACATTTTACAAGGTAAAGAAAAGAATGATGCAGCAGTTTTTCATAAACATACAGACATCACATTTATTATATTAGTATACGGAAACACTACAGCCCTGAGTATCCGGAACAGCGGGGCTGCGCAGGCGCAGAACAGGTCGGGCGAACTCGGTCAAGTTACACACGTTGTGTCACACCCGCGTTATGTACCCTATATTATATACTCGGCTTATATTTCGTTACCAATTATCATACACACCGATCGCCGATGAAAATGTATGGAATTGACATAAGCGTTCTATAATATGACGTTGACGTTCGACTCGTCCTATGTCAATTCCATACATTTTGATCGGCGATTCTATAACGAAGCGAAAACAAAAAAGTTTCGGCTAAATGGTCAGGATAATTTAACTAGAGGTTGTTGAATTAATTTTGCGAGAATCTTTTTATATATATAATACCTCCAACATAAATTTTGACCTGCACCTGCTTTTTTGCAAGGAATAGCCTATAAGGAAACACCACCCCGAGCCCTACCCACTAGAACTCGATGTTACTCCAGCAGCACCGACCTTGACAAAGCCAGAGGAATATCAAGATACCCCATTTTTAGCAGCGTTTCCACCAGAGATGTGTTGCGAGGAATATGTTTTTTTATGAAATAAGGGGGCAAACGTGCAAACGGGTCACCTGATGGAAAGCAACTTCCGTCGCCCATGGACACTCGCAGCATCAGAAGAGCTGCAGGTGCGTTGCCGGCCTTTTAAGAGGCAATAGGGTAATAGGGGAGTTTAGGGAAGGGAAGGGAATAGGGGAGGGTAGGGAAGGGAATAGGGTAGGGGATTGGGCCTCCGGTAAACTCACTCACTCGGTGAAACACAGCGCTAGCGCTGTTTCACACCGGTTTTCTGTGAGAACGTGGTATTTATCCGGTCGAGCCGGCCCATTCGTGCCGAAGCATGGCTCTCCCACGTATAAAGCTCGTTTTTGAGAACCAATAGAATAGATTCATTGACGTGACCTCGCTCAGTGCGGCAATGCTATTGGATCTTAAAAACGCATTCCTCGCAACACATCTCTGGTGGAAACGCAGCCTAACGCAGAAACTCATTTATCCCTCTAAAATCACAAAATCGTTCCTTGAAGAAACTTTGGCATATCCTTTCCTGAGACACATTGAGAAAATTCTAGCAAATGGGTGATATGCTTATTGAAAAGTGCATATCAGTTTTAGGCTGCGTTCCCACCAGAGATGTGTTGCGAGCAATGTGTTTTTAGGATCCAATAGCATCGCCGCGCTTAGCGATGTCATGGCAAGGTCACGTCAATAAAGCGATTCTATTGGTTCTATAAAACACATTCCTCGCAACACATCTCTGGTGGAAACGCAGCCTTATTGAGCTTTGTACGAGAAGTGAAACACAGATGAACACACTTCACCCTCAATATTAGTCAAGTAACAGACCGACAAATACACTTCTCCATTAATATTAGTATGGATTAGAAAGGCATTGAGTTAGCTGTTAGGGTGAACCTTGTCACGATGCCCCCTGACCGTCCATTATTGTAATCATGCAAATTGACCTTATCAACATAATAGTTTCTGCGTAAATGTTACAGTAATTAAGTCCACCAAACTTGACATTCGCGCTTTTGATTGACATAATTGGAATTTACTTGACACTTGAAATAAATATTATTTGAAGTACCTTAAAACAACACTTTGCAAAGTGCTTTGCAAATTAACTTTTGTTCATGTATAAGTAAAAATTAAAATATTTTCTGAGAAAACTACATCTCTATAGGGAGTTACCTATTTTTGCACAGTTAATCTATACATATAAATAAAATTGGAGTGTCTGTTTGTGATATTAAAATAACCGTTTTTTACTACATGCATATGAATATTTAGACGGTACTTACACCAAAATAACAATTTTTAGAATTTTTGTCTGTCTGTATGTCTGTCTGTTTGTTCCGGCTAATCTCCGATATGGCTGGACCGATTTAGACGGGACTTTTATTGGCAGATAGCTGATGTAATAAGGAGTAATTTAGGCTACTTTTTAACTGACTTCCAAAAAGGAGGAGGACATTTTTTTACTTTTTTATTTTTTACCTATGTATTTTACATTTTGTTGACGCGGACGAAGTCGCGGGCAACAGCTAGTGTATTATAATAATAAAATCGTAAAGTCAAAGTCAAACATTTTTATTCAGAATAAGTTTTTTTTAAACATTTTCCGAACGTTGATGCTACGGGGGCCCACTACCGGTAGAAAAGTCAATTCTGTACATTGATTATTTTTGAAAAAAATTACTTGGGGCGTGATCTATTATGCTAACGTGGACAAAGTCGCGAGCAACAGCTAGTTTATTTATAAAACTTTACATAATATTGAATTACATTTAAATCTCGCTAAACTAATTGTTTGACGGCGAAGTGAAGTGTGCGGCTTCCGAAACGAGATGACAAGAAATTATATGTATCAATCGATTTACTTATCTAAATAGCGGCGCTGCCGCGGGGCTATAGTTTGCACAGTATTCATATAAATATACAATTATCGCTTGTGATCTTGTCGTGTAGCGGCCAAACCGCTCAATCGCGCGGACACATATAAATCGTAAGGCGCGAATTCGCAGTGTAAGCCCGAAATCTTGTACTATTTGTGTTGTACTTGTCGCGAAGAATGCTTTATATTGCTTTACATTTTTATAAATTAGCTTTCAAAGGCGGAAATAGATAATGTAAATTTTAGATTAGTTCAATATAATATTATGAACCGAAGATTTCCCGCGCCATTTCCGGAAGCCGGAAAACCCTTTGGAATTAGTTGCACCTTGACTCAGTTTGGATTATACATAATGTAGGTATATAATACACTCATAATATACATAATTTAGTCGTTAAGCACTTAAGTAGGTATGTACCACCATTACTTTACTTCAAGGAGACATTTAATAGGAAACGTTACCGATATAAATTACCCATATTGGTATTATCATGGTAACCAAAAGATTTCGAAACTTTAATTGCCCATAGAAATAAGTTAAAGAAAATCGCGACATAATTTAACCCTTCAATTTCAAAAAAGCAACAAAATGTAAAAAAAAAACTTTTGAGTTTTTCATTAACATACTAAATCACAGTGGAGAGCCGGACATTTGTTTCGGAATAAAATTGCAGCTAAATCGGTTCAGCGGTTCGGGCGTGAAAAGGTACAGCCACACTTTGGCATTTATAATATTGGTATGGATTGACATGTTTTTTTTAATAACCGACTCAAAAAAGGAGAAGGTTTCTCAACTCGATATAATATGTATTTTATTTTAGTTTTTAAATATTCATACAAGTCGAGGGAAGGATTATATTAAGAAATAAGTAATACAAGCTTCACTAGGTCATATTCTAAGGGCCTGTTTCACCACTTTCTGATAAAGTGCCTAATAGGCTATTCACAACTTTTTTGACAGATTCTCCATACTTGATCTGTCAAGTTAATTGGTGGATAGCCTTATCAGGAAGTGGCAAAACAGGCCCTAAGTGTTATAATTATTATCATTATATTTGACCGTTTGTAGTAATTGATCCCTAGAGTCTAGACTCTAGACCGTTGACGGACCTACGTCATTTGGTTGGGTTATGTCAATTTAATATTAGTCGTGATTTGACGGCTAGGTTTGACGTAACGCGGCCAAAATATGTAGGTCCGCCATCTGCCTAGCCCGTAGGAAACGACTGATCTGATAGTATATCGGTTCCATTAGTGCGTGCGCGTTGATGTCATTTGTATGTGATCATTAGTTATCCTCGCATTGTTATTTCTATGAATATTTATTAATAGTAAATAATAATTATGCATTTTAATAGCAAGTATGCAAAATAAAAAAAATATAGTTTTTATACTAGAAAAACAAATATTGTGATTTTTTCATATTATAGGGATATTATTTCAAATATTTTATTTGAAGTTCACATGAATTAAATAGCTGTAGTGCAATCGATGGCATAATTTACAAGTACATACTATACAAATATTTAATCACATCGAAAATGCTCTGGCTGACATTAAAAAAACTCGATTATAATAATTGATTGAGCTATTTTAATATTCATTATAATTCATTCCACATTTAAATAAATTAAGAAATAAAATAAAAATCTTTCATAATAATGTAATATATAAATAATTATTATGTAACCCGAGGATATGCCTGTCTGTTTGTTACTTTTTTACGTTCAAATACGGCAATATCTTATAATACTATAATCAATACTTCACGACAATAATAATAACAAAGACTTTGCCCCACCGTCGTATGCGGCAGAAGCGAGTACAGGAGTCCTACATTTTCCGGGGCAGAAAGTATCCTACTTATGTTGTCCCGAGACTCAAAACTATCTCCATGACGAAATTTCAGCAAAATCGGTTTAGTGGTTTTTTTTTTAATAACGAGCAGACGGGTCACCTGATGGAAAGCAACTTCCGTCGCCCATAGACACTCGCAGCATCAGAAGAGCTGCAGGTGCGCTGCCGGCCTTTTAATAGGGAATAGGGAAATATGAGAGGGTAGGGAAGGGAAGGGAATAGGGGAGGGTATGGAAGGGAATAGGGTAGGGGATTGGGCCTCCGGTAAACTCACTCACTCGGCGAAACACAGCGCAAGCGCTGTTTCACGCCGGTTTTCTGTGAGGACGTGGTATTTCTCCGGTCAAGCCGGCTCATTTGTGCCGAAGCATGGCTCTCCCACGTACAAAACCACGTACACGGTTTGGGCGTGAAGATGTAACATACAGACAGACAGATACAAATTCGCATTTAGAATATTAGTAAAGTAAGGGCGAAGCCAAACGAGCGTAATTTGTGAGTTGTGAGTCGCAGAATTTCGGTTCGGCAGAATTCTGCTGCATTCAGTTTCATACAAAAGTCCTGTTTGATTCGCACGAGCGTAATTTTGTGAGTCATGATTTGTATGAAAAGATAAATACGCGGCAGAAATTCTGCGTCTCACGACTTCACCCTAAGTATGAATATATTGTATATATTCATATAACTATATTTATAATAGTTCATCTACCTTTACATTTTAACTTGATTTGGTTTGATTCAGATGTAATTGATGACAGGCCCATTAATATTTCCTTATGTCAGTAGAATATGGATGAGTATAGATATCGTTAACATTCTTAAGGACTGTTTCACCACTTCCTGATAAGTGCCGCCACCTATCTATCCCCCACTTAACTTGACAGATAGATTATGGAGAATCTGTCAAATAAGTTGCGGATAGCCTATCCGGCTTTTTGTCGGGAAGTGGTGACACAGGCCCTTAATAAACTATAATATCAGTGGATATCGCGACTATGCTCTATATTTTCCTAACAAAATATGATAAATAAACACACACAAATATTCTAAAACCTTTCCTAAAACATCTTAGTCGGATAAAATCCATACCAGTATTGTAACTTAGACGACATCCTCAACTCTGTAGCAAAATTCGTTATCGCACGTGAACCGTACATTTTTGCAGAATAAAAAGTATCCTATGTCCTCAAAGGTTTGGGCGTGAAGAATAATAGACAGCCAGACAGATGGACACACTTTTACATTTACATTTTTTTGTGGATGTGAAGGATGTGAATATTACGAGTATATGGATGCGAACGCTTACCACAGATTCGGTTTGGATAAAAATTCTGTTTTTCGAATAATAGTACGAATTTTGGCGCAAAAAAGTTACAGCAACAGATGACTGTTTTGTGTAAAATTACTAGACATATTAATCCATCGAACCTGCACCAAATCTGTGCAGTCTTTGAGCCACTAGGCCACGGGCGCCACTTTACATAATGGCGTTTGCATATTTCGATGGCGGGCTCTTTATAGTTACGTCATCTTGCGAAATTTAGTTTCTTTATTTTATTTCTGTAACTTTATATTCAAATTCGTAGAAATAACAGTTGTGTGAAATTAAACAAATTATTAAAAGTTTTTTATGTTTCAAAGGCCTATTATGGTTATTGTAATTAAAATAAGCACTGTATCCAAATTATTAATCAGAAATTGAAAAAGAACGATTTGATTTTTCAAAATATTTTTATCGTGGTTTATTACAATCCCCGCGTTCCAGATGACGTTAGAAACGCTCACGCTCAAGACCATAGTTTTTCCCGTTCCACTAGCTTGTGAGCGTCAATGATACAAACCCAAGTGGAACGGATTATGGATCGTTTTGAGCGTTTTGGGAAAAGTTTAAAAAAGAACTAAGTATATTTTTTTTATACATAGGTACATTGAACCGAACTTAGATATTACGATTCTTTTCTTCAAGTCGTAAATAAAAGTAATTTTATTGTTTATAGTTACATTTATTTTACAAATAAAATACATAACATTATATTTGTTTCGTTTTTAGTATTACATTTTTTTTACTTAAGTACTCATATTTTAATATAGTTAAACTTGTATTATATTTGAGTTTTCACATTGAATCATATTTTAATAACATAACCACATGTACTTTGAATATTGACTATTGTCACAATATACATATAAACTTTAGGTAACAATACCGCTTAATGCTTAGTCAAGTACGAGTAAGTCAACAGGTATAGGAAAGATGAAAATTAGTATTAATTATTATATTTTGTAAGAAATCATTTGACCTTTCATTTAAAACAATTTATTATTTTAAATGAAAGGTCAAATTATTTTCCAATCAAAATATTTCATTAAATGTTATTCAATTTATTTGATTAAAATATTATTTGTAATGAAATAATATAAAGTTTTTTTGTCTCTACTCTCTCCTGAAAACTTTCCGAACATGGCTTTCGCGATATAGTTACGTTAAAATTTAAAAAAAAACTAGAACGCCCACTTTGACCCATCTTCGTCGAGGGTCGTTTTGAGCGAAAATGATGACGTCATGAGTGACGTCATAGCCGCGATCAAAACGACCCCGGCCGCCAAAGGGAACGGCAGAAGGGGACGTTTTGAGCGTTTTGGTCAAAATTAACGTCATCTGGAACGCAGCCTATAAGTAAAATAAATATGGTAGGTACGTATTTTTTTATCTGGTAGTTTCTTTTGATAAAATTTAAATCGGTATGGGTAAAAAATATATATAAGAGTAGGGAAACTAAACATAATTTTATTTAACCTTACATTCAGTAATGTAGTGAAAGGTCTACCAACTCTGTATGAAATTATTGTAGGCATCATTAATTTTATTCTAGTATCAACATTCTATGTATATATGTATAATGCCAACGATGTTAAATTTTGCATTGGGATTTAATATTTATATTTAAAGCACATAATATTCCAAAAGATGAAATTGTTATACCAACAAATTAGTGTTTGCCAACAGAACAAAATTGTGTTTAGTAACTAGGGACACAATATTTTATAAAATATTTTCTCATTCTGATATACCAAATTCTCGTACTATTTTGTAAAAAAAAAAAAACAAATTGGCTGCGCCTATTTTAATGTAATTTTTGTGTTTCATATTTTGCTACGTCTAAAAATATAGCCAACCATTTTTTTAATAAACTATTTATAATATTTTATCATGGCAGACGATGCATGCCGCGATGCCTAAATGATGTAATAAAGTACTTACTTTTAAGGGCCCACAAAGCCTTCTCCTGGAGCCCGTGCACGTAGGCGTTCATCTCCCCGCGGCAGGGGCCGCCAACGGAGCCCCGCAGCTGCGGCCACTGCGCGGCCAGCAGGCTCCCGTCCAGCACGCGGAGCATCATCTCCAGGCCCACTTCCGTCACGTTGGAGACCACCTCCGGGGCCCTCACCAGGTCCCGAGGTTTCGCGGTGGTCCGGTCGGACTTCGTGGTCTTCACGATGTGCTGGACGTTGTGCGCGCGCGGCGTGGTCGGGGTGGTCTCCGGATCACTGTCATCTTTATGTTCAGCAAAGCTAAGACCATCGGCGTCGGAAAACAAATCGAAGGAGTCCTGGCGCTCCGGGCGCTCCGCCCGGGAGCCGGTCAAGTCGGAAATCCCCTCGTCGAAGCCTCCCTTAGCGGAGGCGTGTTTGATATTCTGGAAGGCGTCGATTAAGGCGCTTCGGAATTTCTCCTCGCGGTTGGTGGCGTTCGGTTCGGCGGCGGCGAGCGCCAGGCACAGCAGGATCGGAGCGAACATGGTCACTGGCTCATGGCGCGGCGGTCCGCGGGCGACTGACATAACACGTACTTTCACTATCCGGCGCCCGCGCGGGCCTGATTAGCCAATTGTTTAATGCCATCTCGCCTGGACAATTGAATTAGGGTGTCTAGAGCGGGTTTACAGGAAGCGGCTGAAAGTACGAGTGAATGCTGAAAATATTTTTCAAAACTTGCTGTAAAAAATTAAGTTAGGTTGGATTTAAGTTAAATGAAAGGATAATGGAATTTCGTCAAGATACTAAAATAATTTTTTTAAGTTAATAGCACCATCGAAATTCCAAATCCCCAATTAATCGAATCATAAAAGTTAACGAACGTTAGAATTAGATAGGCTATGGAGAAGGACAGAAGTACATTACTAGGAATTGCTCAGATTACGATAATCTCTACCAACTCATAGCCGACGCACAAATTCCGAAAAGAGTTTCGTAAGTAATTTCAAAACTGGCATTTACTAGGTATGTTTTGGTCACGATGACGCAGCAGTTTACATCATTTACATACACACATACACACTCAAACTCACACACACACACACAGCCTCCGTCCTGACCTCGATACTTTCTTTAAACATCGAGTGACAAAAACGTACTCGTATGAACTATGTACAGAACCCATTGTGATATTCCAAGAGTGTTCCCATAAACTTTTTATTGCGATCATATCTCCCATTCTCAGACATTAAGCTTTCGCCCGACTACAACGCATTGAGTAGTGGAAATAAAAAAAAAAAAGGATTTTTTTTTCATTGGTCATTCTTCCACAGTGCGTCTTTCGCGCGACTTTCTGCCAGGCACGGTGCAACTCTGGAACGAACTGTCACCAGCACTATTTCCGGACCAATACGACCTGCAAACCTTCAAGAAGAGTATTCCCTCTGAAAAGGCCGGCAACACACCTGCAACTCTTCTAATGTTGCGACTTACGAATAATTCGCAACATCATTTACGTCGAAGGTAGTTGCTTTCCATCAGGTGACTCGTTAGCTCATTTACCCCCTAATAAAAGTAAACAAAATGCATTTAAACATTTATTTTTTTTCGTTAGCACTCCGTTAGACGCCCAGTATTATCCTCATACATAATAAATATTAATTAAGGTTGGGTTGCACCAGAGGCGTGGTTAAAGTTATAGTTAAGGCTAAATTTAACTTTAACTTTAACCTTAACTTTGACCGGAGAAATTGACAGATGACAGCTGGTCCAACAAGGTTATAAATGAACGTGGGCGGTGGCTGCTGATAAAGGAGAATTGTCAAAAATGGCGTTTTTGTATGATGACAGCGTTAGTTCCTTTTTTCGCCACGTGCATTTAAAACTTTGTCTAGCTCTTTGGTTATGGTTAAATATGGCGTCTTGATGGTGTCCATTTTTAACTTTAACCAAAGATTTGACATTTTGCATTGTAGTTAAAGTTACAGTTATAGTTAAAGTTAGTTGGTGCAACCCAACCTTAATTGCGAGGTTGTAAACCGTTGTGAAAATAACGGTTGTATTGGTTCCAAATTGTAATCGAAATGTTATTAGTCTCAGAGTTCAACGAACGGAAATTCACTAAAAAGGACTGTAACTTTAGATCATAAAATGAATTAAGTTAATATGAATTAACATAATATGAACCTACGCATTATAACAAATTTTCGTCAAACCACAGAATATAATATATTAGTTGTACCAAGTCAAACCTAACATACTTACATAAGGAAGAGTAGGTATAATTATATATTTAACTGTCACACTCAGACATATTTAATGACGATTATACTTCAATTTAATAAATAGTTTGGAGCTTATGTTAAACGAGCTTTTGCCCGCGGCTTTGCTCGCGTTAAAAAGTATTATTATATACAAACTTTCATCCCCTATTTAAACCCCTTGGGGTTGGAATTTATCAAAATACTTTCTTAGCGGATGCCTAAGTCATAACATCTACCTGCATGCCAAATTTTAGCCCGATCCGTCCAGTGGCTTGGGCTGTGCGTTGATAGATCACCATGTCGGTCAGTCACCTTTGAGTTTTATATATCATACCCATCGATCGTGGAATAACGAGACACAATAGCTTATCTATTGTTATCGCGGCCGGATGCGGCCGCTTAGGGCTTCATGAACTAAGATATTATGTTTTTGATTACAGTTAAGTGATTAATATTCGTCTCGCGGCAGTAAGTAATGAAGCAATGTGATTTTAATTGGCATTGCTTCGTTAATTATATTTTGAAGATATATTGGACGATGCCAGCAACTTTTACAAACCGGCCAAGTTCGTGTTAAGCCTCACATACAGTTGTTCTGTTTAAATAGTCATCCATACAAGCAAGTTAATTAAGATGTAATTTTTAACGATTTTTTATAAATAAGAATATCTTAGAGTTATGCCTCTATTACTATTATTCATACTTCCATACATTTTAAATGCGTGTCTATATATAAATATAATAAAAGTGTGTCTGTCTGTCTCTATTTTGTTTCTTTACGCCCCAACCACTGAACTGATTTTGCTGTTTGGTATGGAGCTTTGATTCCCGGAAAAGGACATAATTTATGATACTTTTAATCCCTAAACAATTACGATAATGTCGCTATAATTTTGCTGGGAATAGGAACATGACTGGATCAAACAAGGATCGAATCGGTGATGTTGCAATAGCAAAATGCGGTCCCAGTTGGCTGTTTACTGGAGTATGACGTAACTATTGTTTTTCACTTTCTTCGGTCGTGGGAAGAAGGCTGTGAGATACTAGATATCTTCGCACGCCGTGACAACACCCTCATTACTGACTTATTATCCACCATCATCATGGATCTGATGTCTTACTCCTAAGTCTTGACACAATCGAGAATTGAAAAAATTCGATCACGTATACTTTCGATATTTATACTTGTCCATGATCGATAGTGAGTCAATTTAGAAACGAAATAGTGGCCACAAGGGAAGATATTCCGACTGAGCGGGGTGTTATGCTTAGTCAGATCGTAGCATACTGTCGTCATTTCAGACTTTGTACAATTCACGCGGATCTCAGAAACTTCGATAATGCGAGATTGTGCGTGGTTTGGTCTGCTATTGAAACAATGTGTATTTATATCTACTTTATAGTATATACTTTAAAATAAAGAAAGGCACATTCGACAGGCTATTGAAATGTAGGAATGTTAATCGAACTACAAGTGAATTTAAAATTACGACTTGTAGGAATGTGCTCTTCCTTATGGGCCTTATGGCTGCATCGAATGTTCGAAGTAATTGAATTACTATAAGATATTTTAATGGGTTAACAATCCAAGTCCATACTTCATCTTATAAACTTGCAAAAGTCTCTACCTGTCTTTCACCACTCATTTTTTCATAGCACATCTACAACAATTGAAAATAGTAAATACCAAAACTTCTTTACCATACTCCTCGGAAATACAATAACATTTAATTGTTTATGCACTTCCGGTCCTCCAAGAAGGTTTCATGTTATCAGGGATCCAGAACATTTACGGAAATACCAGGAGAATATCCAAAAATTAAAAAATAATAATATTAATATTATGAGTACTTTTAGATATGAAAACATTATGAGGTATTTATCTAGTTCCATCAGGCATTCATCTTTCTTTTTAACGACGTCATAAAGAATTAAAATTGTTATTTCAATACTTAATACTATGAATGTGAAAAGTCATTCTGTCTGTCTGTCTGTTACATCTTTACACAAATTTGGTATGGAGATACTTTGAGTCCCGGGAAAGGACATGGAATACATATTTTATCCCGGAAAATGGTACGGTTCCCGCGCGAAAACATAAACATTAGTAACATAATGTTTATGTTTTCGCGCGTCTCACACATCTCACAGGAACGAGATCTAGCCCTCCCTATATTATATTCCATCAAAAACAAATTTAATTTCACGGTGATGCAACAGCAGAAATTGGTGGGCATGTTATAAATTCAAACCTGTTTATGACTAGCTGCTGCCTGCGACGTCGTCTGCGTGAAGGCTATACAGCACAAAAATTAGGTGATAGCGTGATAATATTAGTATGTAGTCGATGTGTTGACCCGACTTCTTCGAAATATTCATGCAAAATTTGAAGTTTAGCCCGGAGTCCGGACATACATACAGACAAGCAGACAAAAATTCTTAAAACTATATTTTTGGCTTCGATATCGATTGTAGATCACGCTCCAAAGTTTTTTTTATAGATATTAAATGTACACTTTGACTTTCCTACAATTTTATTACGTATATAATAAATATAATATAGATTGTCGCTTATATATTTATTATTTTATACAAAAAAGTATAAAATTAAGAAAAGAACCGTTTTAAAAAAAGGTGTCTGAGTCCTGGCTAATATAGAGGCAGCCCTGCGAAGGTCCCACATAATGACTACTAGACGCATCTCAATGGCGGCTGGATCATAAAATGTTATCGCCGGTCATACAATACTATTACACATAATTATGTAGATATTGTACTTACTTCTTGATTGATATTGAGGATAATATAATGGAAATTGAATAGTGGACTAAGGGTTGTAAAGATATACAGGTTTGAAGTAACCAGTAATATGAAAATTGAATAGCTTCCCAAAAATCTGGTTACTCTATAAAACAAAGACGTTCAGTCTGTGTTTTATAGAGTAACCAGATTTTTGGTAATATAGGGTAACTCAATGTCAAATTTCAGCATAATCGGTTCAGTAGTATGGATAATTTAATATAAACTAAATTGATAATAAGTTTAATTGACGTCCTATGTCAATTAAATTTACTTTTGCAATTTAAAATCAAGCGTCTGAACGACATCTAAAAAAATTATAGGTCTACCAGGATCTGATAGCCAAAGGGCCTATATGTAATTGATTGTACTGTTGGTTCTTGGTGGAAATTCATGTTGAATACTAATAAAACACTATTTTTCGTGCACTTTTTCCACTATATTCAGAAATAATTATAAATTTTAACAAATTACACAACCGGTTTCGAAATATTTGTTGATCCGCCAGGTAACTAAGTTTTTTACTTTGTACCATAAATTGCTCTTGGATTTTTCTTTTATGTACTCATGGGTTTCTCTCTGGAGCCAGTCCAGTTCAATAGGGTGTAATCTTAGAGCTAGTTCAATATGCAATACTTTCAAATGGCATCCGACATTATCTCTTTGCTTGTATAAATAATGAATTTCTGCTTCCAAACATTCAAACTTTATTCTTGTCATTAATTTATCAATATATGGTCTCTCACGTTACGTTGACGTAAATTTTCACGTCACGTCAACGTATCGTGCCACGATACCGCACCGTTCCACGTTGACGACGTCGGGACGTGGAGATGCGGACAGGACGAAACCGCTCTGTCGCGCGGATGCATAATATAAATCGAGCCTTGGGAGCCCCTGAGCTTAGTAGCCCCGGGGCACCTCACACTCCACCTTGCTCCTTAGTAACTACGCCCCTGCCCGAAACTCGCGTAACAGTGTGAACCGTCACAGGTTCTAGGAGGTTACTGTATGTCACGTATGGAGGAAGCGTCACAAGCCACTGGTGACGGGTCAGTGACGAGTGACGAGTTACGTACGACAGCGTGACGTGACTGTTGCATAACCGTCACGGTTCCTGTTGTGACACTTACTTTATTATGGATATCTGATACCTTCTCCGGTACTTGCTAATCCATATCTATTATATTCCCTATTTTCACACCAATATTAGAAATAGAAATGCGAAAATGTAGGATTGTTACCTCTTCAGACTTTTAGCTGAATAACCGATTTCAATGAAAGTTGGTATGAAAATACTTTAAGTCCAGGGAAAGGACATAACAAATGTACGGTTTCTTTTAATATCAATTATCATTTCTCATTATTTCAACCCGGGAATCGATGCAACGAGCTAAGCCACTGGACCACGGTACAATGTATACAGTGAGTGTACCGCCATGTACCGCGGTAAAACCAGTAACCTCAATCAAAATCTCACTTACAGAAACAGTAATTGGATAATGGCGCCAGTTGTGATAACATCACTATCATCGTCATATCTTAGTTTCGCTCGGGGTCCATTTTAAGACATGAAATGACCTTCGCGGTCAACACATTTTATATAAAAATACTAGCTGTTGCCCGCGACTTCGTCCGCGTGGACTTCAGTTTATAGCGCGCGATGTCAACAAAATTGGTGTCAAAAGCTTTTATAAAAAAACCCTGGTACCCCTTAAATCAATACAGCTGTGCAGTGTGCACACAATAAGTATTTCATTTTTTTTTATATTAAACTTTATATTTTATTCCCAATTTTAAAGCTTATTTAGCCCTCCAATTACACAACTTTACCCATAAACTATTTATCATTGATAGATTTAAGGTTACGTCACTGCACAGATAAAGTACTGAGTTATTTAATACCGTAGAATAGATATAACAATCGAAAAAAATCGAAACTTAAATGTAAGATGATACCACGTCTTATAGAAAGACTTTTGAGCAAGCGTCAGCGCGATGTAGAAGACGCACGGCGCCATCTATTATGAATTGTTGGAACTAACTTAATTTGAACAAATTTACGCATTTTCACCCCTTTACAACCCTTTTTTCCAGTAAAAAAGTAGCCTATGTCCTTTCTCAGGCTTTAGACTATCTGTATACAAAATTTCATTACAATCGGTTCGGAAGTTTTGGCGTTTGGCGTGAAAGCGAGACTGACAGACAGACAGACAGACAGACAGACAGAGATACTTTTGGCGTTTGGCGTGAAAGCGAGACTGACAGACAGACAGACAGACAGAGATACTTGCGCATTTATAATATTAGTATAGATTACTGATGCACACTGCACAGCTGTTTTTGGGTATTTTGATTAATTAAGGGCCGCGCTACACCGGAATGGCGCTGCCATGCGAGGCGAGCACTTTCAGCGCTGCCATTCCGGTGTAGCGCGGCCCTAAGAGGGGTACCACTTACCAGGGTTTTAAAAAGTTTTTAAATTTGACACAAATTTTGTTGACACCGCGCGCTATAAACTATTAACTAAAGTCCACGCAGACGATGTCGCGGGCAACAGCTAGTTATGAATAAAAACAATATTATATAGTAAAGTAGGTATGATTAGTTCTGTTACAATAATAAAGTAAAAAATAAAATCCATCCATCCAACAGCCATCTGTTTTCATATATTAGAATTAAAATGTTGATTGCATTGATATATTTTCTGGATGGAATATAGGCCAACACGGTACACTTGAACTCCTTTATTTTAGAGCGCCTTCTGTTGTCAACTTGTCACATATATTAAAAATGCAGTAGGAGTTCTATAAGATAAGATAGATTGATTATTATTATACCAAGTGATAATATTATTAAACATAATATTCTAACGTATTACAAACTATAAACAAAAACATACTAACTAATAAGTATGATTAGTTCTATGTTACAATAAAGTAAAAAATAAAACGCCATCTGCTGAATAGTATTAGAACTAAAATGTTCATTGCATCGATATATTTCTGGAATTTTTTATAATATTATACATAAAATTTGTTTAAGATTTTTGAAATTTTATTTTAATACACATCCAAGACCCAGGAACATTGAAAACTTTTTGTTCCGACTGCGGGACTCGAACCCAGAACCCCCGGGATGAGCGCTGGCCACGCGCAATGCGAATTAATTTTCATCGATATTTTCATGGAAATAAGATATTTTCCCACATCAAAATGTAGCATAATATGTCCTTTCTCAGACTCTAGAATAACTGTGTACAAAATTTCATTGCAATCGGTTCAGTAGTTTTGGCGTGAAAGCAAGACAGACAGACAGACAGACAGACAGACAGACAGACAGACAGAGATACTTTCGCATTTATAATATTAGTATGGATAGTATGGATTATTAAAAAGAGGTAATTACGGAAACTACAAAGGTATTTTTTAGATATCAATGAGAAAAGTAACCATTTTTGTAGCTAATTATCTCTCTGAAGTTTGGAGTGAAATATTGGTGCAAGCTATAGATATTGAGATTAAATCCTGAAGATGTTGAAGTCCTAAGATGAACGAAGATCATCTTCGAACATGCTTGGTCCGCACACAAGGGGTCGGCGGTCCGGATGCGGACCGCGGTCCGCCATTTGGTGACCCCTGTTCTATCGCATTATACGGGGCCATCCATTAAATATGTTTCACCTAATAGTAGGAGTTCGAAGAAGTGTGACAAGGAGGGGCGAGGGGTCCTAAGTTTTATTACATCACATTTTAAATTTAATAGAACTTAAAATATTGAGGTGGTTTTTAGAGGAGATGTAATATTGTAAAGTGACGCTAGGGTCTCACCCATGGTCTCACCAATATATTATGTGACAAGGGGGAAGGGGGGTCTGAATATCATGCCAGTCGAGTGACGTTATGGATGGTCCCTACGTGGGTTTTATGTACTAGATCGATATTGCCCGCAACTTCGTTAGCTCAGACTTCGGCATTCATAATACATTAGATCATAGGATCTAATATATTATGTATAATAATAAGTCGGTTTTTCCTTCCTGACGCTATAACTCCAGAAGGTACGAACCGATTTCCACGGTGCATTCGTTGGTCTCGGGCTCCGTGAGGTCTATAGAAAAAAAAAATCTGAAAAACTTCAAGAGAAAAGCAGGAAAACAGGGAAAATCATTTTATGGCAAAACAACGTTTACTGGGACAGCTAGTACTAATTAAATATTAGTACGGACTTATTAGGCTATCCATACTTACCTATATTATAAATGCGAAAAAAAACAACGCCTCCGTGGTCCAGTGGTTAAGAGCGAGGCTCTTGACTCGGAGGTCGTGGGTTCGATTGCCACGTTGGAAACATGTTATTTCCAAGTTTGGTTAGGATAATACAGGCTGATCACCTAATTGTCTGATAAGTAAGATGCTTATGATAATAATATATTATGGTTTTCTGTATGTAAAGGGCGGCGAAAATTATCTTTGCCCGGAGCTAGACTGAACCCTGCCAAAAGGTCTGCCAATCTATATAGCTCGTCAAAATTAAGTAAGTATATTTTATGCGTTCGCTGTGGAAATACAAAGGGAAAAAAAACACTTTTTGAGCGTGATTACTTTTAGAAATTTTGTGTCTACTCTTTCCACGGCCGTAGCTAGATCTCTTCCCAACAATTTTCAGAAATCGCAATGCCCTACCTTAAAAATACCAAAACCTAAGAAAATCAAATAATTATGATATTTTTTTTACTTCTGCAATCGCAATGCCCTACCTGTAACCAATGCTGCCCTACCTCAAATCTGACTCTAGCTACAGCCCTGACTCTTTCTTGACAGACTACAGTCTACACACCAGTTTAGCTTCGTAGTTTAGCCCTTTTCATACCAAGAAGGGGCGTGAATCTCAGGATGCTGATGATGATGCCCAAAAACACCTGAACAAGGAAAAGTTTGCTGTAATAATTATTAGTTCGCACTCTCTACAGCCTACTGGCGAATTGTTACGCAACTTATGACATTCACGCATATAATGCGCACGCGCATACTTTTAACTTTAGGCTTGTTTTGTCTTGATGTTAGTTAAATAATGACGTACCTATACCTACTAACACCAAGAATAAAAAAATACGATTGACGCGGCCATGCAGACTGTATGTGCGCCGCAGACTCGATCACACAAAAAGTGTGCCGTCTGCGATCTCCCTAAGAACTTCTTCTTATAATTTTCAGCATTTAGTACAAAGGATTTGTACTAAATGCTGAAAATTATAAGAAGAATATTGTTTTCCCGCCATTTACTTGACACTGGCCATGGTTAAATAGCCGAATGCCATAAGAAAAACAAAAGTCAAATCTACCTCAAATGTCACGGATGGAGTTTTGCTGGGAATACGAAAGAGTGACGTTGTATTTTTGGATTATTTTCCTAAAATTGTGTTATTTCGGTTTTTAATGTGTAATATTGGTAGAATATTAACCATATTCGATGTCGTGCACAAGTGTGGGCAAGTGATACAACTTCAAGAACCGTGCCATTTTGTGTTCCTCCAATGATGAAAAAGTCAAAGCAGATATGTTACTACCGCGCACGTTGTGAAGATTCAAATACGGCCCAATAGGCTACTTGACCTATATTCAATTTCATTGAACAAATACATATTTCTAGTAGAACTTGGCCTAGGAAACCGTATTCTTCCCTTATCATCAAATAAAAGCTTATGATTGATAAATAAAGTCGATTTGAAAATATGATTTTATGAAAATAGGATTTGTACTGACGAAAACGCTTTTGCGGTACTTCCGAATTGGATGTGACGTCATTCTATTCGTAATTTAATATCTTTTATTTATCGCGCTCGTTATATGTAAGTTTATTTGTACATAAATAATAAAAATAAGCCTAGAAAGATTTGTAAAATATATTTACTTGAATAATTCAAATAAAACATCAGTTTTATAAATTATCTCCATTTATTGTAGACGGGAAACGAAATGGCCAAAACTTTTCTTCAAAAGTTTTTAACATTACAAATGATTTCTAATTTCTTATTTAATTATTTTATAATTTTGTCTTGTCTTACCTAAATAAATTGAAAAGGACGTCGTGCGTGTATCGAAAATGTACCAATTATCACTCGCAAGTAAACAAAACACATGGAATCTCTTACCACATGTCTTGATTGCAATAAATACCTCGATTATTTACATTTTCAATTATTTTTTCGAACAATCTGGAAAAAATCGAATTTTCGTCATAGCTCAGGCGAAGAAAGAGACAGTGATACGATTCGACGTTTGAAATAGAACTGTCTCTTTTATGTAAATTATGGTTTTTCGTATCTTTTGTTTCACTTATCTGTCAAATTTGTCAATGTTTGCAATTTTGAATTTGAAAATTGTTGGGAAGAGATTTAAGCCGGAAAATAGTATGGACGTAACATATCTGTTTAAGTAGATATCATTGTGTTCCTCCAAAACTTCATAGTAGTAGTAAAGCTACCACTTTACTAAAACAACTGACTTGACTGGTTTTGACTTTACTGACTACTTTTTTTAACATTCGACTTGACGATCTTCTGGCAAAACGACTTAAAATTTTGTAAACTTTTCACGAAAAAACATTTTTTCCCGCCATATTTTACCTGACACTGGCCATGGTTAAAAACAAAGACTTAATATATAGGCTTATGGTTAAAAGCCGAGCGCCATATTATGTACAAAAAATGTCACGGATGTCATTTTGATAGGAGTATGTGTCACTGTCAAACTTTAAAAATGAGCGCGCGCATTGCTTTTGCTCGATCATAATAAAATTTCCAGCAGTTTTTTAATAAATAATAATACTTCATTATTGTTTATTATTATAATTTTGTGTGTTATGTGTAATTAATATTTTTTTTAATAATTTGTACTTCAAATACAGTAAGGTACAGTACTGAGGAGTAGGTATACTCATAATCCTCTTAATCGTGCCATGAAGTCCATGAAACACTAATTTTTTATTGATTAAAAAATTTCAGTAACTTTAAGATAGATATAATTATTGATTACAATAATTAGTAACAACTGCACAAAGTAATTATTTTTCACTATCAATCACTACTTGACATGCATTAACTATCCTTTTTTTATTTTACAGAGTTAAGAATAGCAAAAGGATAGTAAATGGCGAAACAAGTAGCAGAGGTCGAAATTCACGCGGCAGACTCACAGGAGCATGATGATGATGATATAGATATCAGTGTTGATCTCATTGATGATGGATTATATTTGGGTAAGCTCCTATTATGTTTCATATTTTCATTTTATGTACTATGTATATCTTTTCTACTTAATAATCGGTAAATGCCATCCTTAAATACAGTTATTATGTTAAAATATTCCAACAGTCTCAGACAGAATAAAAAGTTTAAATTTAAACAGTTAATTTATCATATTTTAAAGTCAAACTATGCTGCCACACAGTCAGTTGACCAAAAATATACCGAAAACCGGCTGTACAGCACCCAGCTTGGCCGGACATTTGTACAAAAAAGTCCTGCTATTGAATACTTAGAATCAGAACTCAGTGTAAGAATACTTTCATAATTTTCTGTTTTATTAAAACAATTTAACATACGATTTTACATTTTACTAGGACAAAACCTTCTAAAATTAGTAGATTTTCATATAAAATTATTAATTCAAAGCTCAACAAAAGCCAGACTCCTCTTAATTGTGGCCGGACACGCAATCAAAAAGCCTGACTGTGTCCGGTTTTATCCGGACGCCTGGCAACCCTACTAATAAATATACTTTAAATATTAACTGCTCAGTAGCATAGTTTTTTGTGTAAGTTGTAACAAAGTTTGCATGATATCTTGGCTTTCATTAATTTAACCAAAAAAAATATAAATCATAGAATAAGGACGTTACTATTGAATACAATGTTATTTTACAGGTAACCTGGCATGTGCTAGAGATCAAAAGGCTCTGGAATCATTAAAAATAACTCACATCTTGACTATAGATCTGGTTCCACTGCCCAGAAGCACTCTGGCAAGACCCAACCTCACATTCAAGTTTATCAAACGTAAGTTATGTGTACTGTGTACAAATTTTGGCCTAATGATAATATTATCACTAATAATCATTTAACTGTCTTGCACCAAGAGCAAAAAAGTGACTAAATAATAAACATTAAAAATATTTCTGTACTATACAATAATTTGTAAATTTGAATTTTTATATTTTTGTGATAACACATTCAATGTCTATAGTTTTTAAACAATTTATTTCAGTGGCTGATGTCCCTAAAGAAGATCTAATAAGTCATTTACCAGAAAGTATAGATTTCATCAAACAGGCCATAGAGAGTGGAGGCACTGTGCTGGTACATTGGTAAGTTTTCACTTTTAGGCTCTAGCCCATGTTGACCCTTAAAGCCCCATAAGAGCACCGGTGATCGCGACAACAATAGAATACTATAGCATTTCCAAGAATCCGCGATTGAAGGAAAAGAAAATACACCAAAAAAAGAAAAAAACTCTTAACTGTAAGTTAATTTAAAATAATGTTTTCAGCTACTTTGGAGTATCCAGGTCAGCTGCTGTGGTGATAGGATATATGATGCAGAAGTATGGTTTGTGCTACGAAGATGCATTTACACTGGTCAAAAGTAAGAGGAGATTTGTGGGCCCGAACATTGGGTTTGTGGCGCAACTGAGACTGTTTGGTCACATGCAGTATACAGTTAACAGAGATGACCCCAGGTTCAAACAATTTAGACTGAAAATGGCTGGCCAGAAACTTAAACAAGGTATGATTTGAGAATAAAATTAAAATTGACAGTATTGTTCTTGAAAGTTGTTAAATTCTTCAATTAGTTGCTATTTTGCTTGTTCACAAGTTGAGTGTCCAGAAATGTTTAATGCATATTGAGTCTTGAAAAGTATATTCAACATAATTCTATATAAACTATAAACTGTACACTACAATATTTTAAAATAACTAAGAGCTACAAAACCTATTGAAACCAGACAGTAAATCACTTTATGGTTTTCAATACAAAGCGAGGAAGTAATGAGCAGTTAATTTAATTTTCAGTAAAAATCCTACCTCAACTCTTTGCTGACTTAGTTAAGCCTGATCCTGGACTAATCAGGGAGCGGCCAGATCCAATAGTGTACAGGTGTAAGAAGTGTCGACGGATAGTGGCCAACCAGAGTAACATAATACCACACATACCTAAACAGGTCAAGATCGAGTTGGCCAAGAAGGGCATTAGACCTCCACCTAGTAAGTTGACCGGTCTGACTTGTGCGGAGAACGGACAGCTACTGATTGAGAAGTTGAAGAGTTTGGCCTGCCAGATAATGGATGGCGAAGAGAAGGTTATTGAGGATGCCAATGGTGTTCAGGAGGAAGGTTCTAGTCAGGTAAATAAACACAATTGAACTTCATGGAATGTCCATGAAGTCATGGAGTTCCTTTTAATTGGTGCTACATTACCTTAAATTTAATAACTGAATGTAAACTGTTGAATAAGCACAGATACAATTTCATTCAACATGCATTCCTTTTTCTATAAAATTATGAGCTGTACAATAAAACTGGAATCTTTGATAATAATATCAATTCGAAAGTTTGTGTTTCTGTTGCTTGGTCTGTACTATATCATGTTTGTAAGTTTGTTAAGGAGATACATACAGTCTTAGGAAAGTCACCAGGCCTCAAAGTTTCTTTATCTCTCATTAAATCTCTCATTAATTTTTTTAACAATAAATAAAGTTTTTCCCGAATACAGCTCGAAAAATTCCCGCGCGATAAACGAATTATTGCTCAAACGAAGTTAAAACATTTAGATCATATATAACCTCATAAAATGTATTATCTCCAGTTCCCAGACGGCTACACGGAGACGCACATGGTGGACGAGAGCGTGTCGCGCGACGCGAGCGCCGCCTGCCGCCTCATGTGGTTCGTGGAGCCGATGGCGTGGATGCGCGGAGTCACGTCGCAGCCCGGCGGCAAGCTGCACTGCCCGCAGTGCGACCACAAGATCGGGAGTTTCAGCTGGGTTATGGGTACGTGGACTCTCTGATAAAATATTCCAAGGAATCAGGGTCTGAAAAACATAGTAGCAGACCAGCGGGGCTAAAATGATAACATTTAGCAATTCCTCTCAATCAATTCAGCAAATTAATTGTCAAAACTGTAAAACTGACAAAAACAAAGCCCCGTAGTGAATACTATTACTGGTCTGTGATAGTAGTATAGTCGCAATATGTAGGGGTACTTTCTTGTAACAATGCACGCTTAGTTCTGCGGAGCTTGCGCCGGAGTATAAAGCCAAATTTTCCATGCATTTTTTTACGTTAAATATTCAGATATAGTCAGGTCATAAAAATGTTTTTGTTGTGTAGTTAGATGCAATTTTTATCAAACGATGGCCATTGAAACGTAAATGTTATTGCTATTTTTATTTTGCAGGAAAAAGACTTAATATATTATTTTTAACTTTATTGAAATACATTTTATGTACTTAAATGTCGTTTTCGCATTTCAGGTTGCAACTGTCCGTGCGGTCAGAAGGTGGCGCCGGCGTTCTACCTGGTGCCGTCCAAGGTGGAGTGGTCCAACATCGTGCAGAATGTGCAGATTACTGTTTAACTTTGTTCGGAACTTATTTCGTATTTTGTTATATCAGTCAGTGGCTATAAAGTTCTATCGCTTATTTATTAACTGTAGTCTGGTCGCGGGACAGAAAGAAGTCGATTGACCTATCTTGTCAATTGACAAATTATCTCTTTCATTGACAGTTCGTATTCACGCACACGTTATCAAGTCGGAAACAATGACAAAGTCAACACACTGAGTCAACAGCAAACATATTTTGCGTGCGCGCGTGAAGGAGGCAAGTATAGGTCAATCGCCGAATTTCTTTCTATCCGGCGACCCGACTCAAATACAGCGGGGCTAAAATGGTCACATTTAGCAATTCCTCTCAATCAATTCAGCAAATGAATTGTCAAAACTGTCAAACTGACAATGTCAAAACAAAAATACAGAAATGAATTGAGAGCAGAGTTGCATTTTGCGATTTTAGAAAAATGAATCATATTTTGATTCATATCATGATTCTTCAAAGCAACCATTTTAGCCCCGCAGGGTGTAACAAAACTATGTGATAATATTTTGGGGTGTGTAAGTGTTCCTTGTAGAGTTCACTGTGAAAGTAGCAGCGCTGAAAGACCAAAATTTTTTTCACTTTTGTATGGGCATGGGCCCGAGCGTCACGAGTTTCCCCATACAAAAGTGAAAAAAAAATTAGGTCTTTCAGCGCTGCAGTAGCAGCGCTGAAAGACCTGCGAAAGTATTCGCAGTTCTCTGTGAAAGTTCCTCTCTACAAGAAGCAGGTACACACCCTAAAGTATTTTGACTTTGACTAAAGGTGAGGGTAGGTAAGGAGTTTGGCAATGTATTCAACCGAGATTTGTTTGATTTATCTATGCGATATATTTTTATATTAACTGTTTGGACTATAAATAATACCTTTTTAAAGTATACTGCATTTATTATGAGTACTGATGCTTGTTAAGTTTATATAAGGGTCAAAGATGAAAAATGTTGATGTGTTAAAATAGCCCTAGAATATTTGTTTGTTCCAAAATATAAGTATAATAATTATTATTGTAAGGAATTATTTTATATGTTGTGTTAAAGTATGTCTTTGAATTTTAGCTTCTTCATAATAATACAGGGTGTCAAAAGACCGCTTCCGATAACTTCGTGGGGTTATTATAGGGCATGAGATATATCCATTGGTGCAAGAAATTTTCATGTAATCGCCAGTTTTTAAAATAGTCAAAATTTTCAACACGCAATGTATAATGCGTACAGTTAATGCGCGATAATATCGCCCGCCGCCAATGAATGAAACCCCGGGCCGAGCCGACCCCCCCGCGCCGCCCGCGCCGAATACCGCGCGCGCGGCTCTGCGCTAGTCATGAGTTAAGACAAAACAGCTGATCGTGGTGTGCCCTATACCCTAGCCCGTAGGTAGTGAATAAACCACCAATATTGTAATGATAAATTACAATAGTTTACACGATTTAACAAAATGTTACAATTTATTAATTACCGTTTCTCAGGTTTTTACTCAAAAATACTCAGTTTTTACTTCCGGCCAAAAAGGAAAAGAAATCATAATTCACATCCGATCATCATCCGATTTACACATCTGTAAAAATACATACACAGTTACCTACTGCACCTATCAATACCTATCAATGGAAAACATACGTGATAACATGTTCACTGACCTGTGATCAGCTGTCTGCTTTTATGAAATGCAGTTCGAACTGTGCTCCATGATCCATCTAACTCGATGTAGATTGCAGAGTTATTCAACACTTAACAAAAGTAATTTCAGGAGACATTCCAATTCTTTAAACACTTTTTATTCCACTGTTTAAACCGCACTATCGTCTATCGACGACGATGTTCACCTGTTCCTTAAAGCATCGCACATTCATCGGACGTATCTTGCCACGGCCCGTTATTAATTACAAACATAAAAAAAAATAGTTAACAATACACAAAACAAGCAATAATATGACATCATCTAAACGTAAAATTACAAAACTTAAACAAAAACGTCACAGTACCTACACCAGCACGGCGCGTGTTAGACAGCCGACTGAACAAAATTGAAGAAAAAACTTTGTAAAATAATAGGGATGTATCCCTGTGCAATGTGAATATTTTTAGTAATCGATAATTTTTTTATCGATAAATCGTATTAATTGTTTTACATACGAGTACGTATTGATTACTGTCAAACTAAAAATAAACAAATACCTACTCAATATTAAGAAAAGCGACAATAATTAAAAGTTATTTAATTAATTAGGTATTAAAGTATTTTAGACGCGCATAACGCGTACCACGGTATAACAATCACTTTATCACGGTAATGTAGGTATCGAATTTAAAAAAATGAGATGAGATCTACTAAATAATAGTTATAATTTTTATTATTTAATGGTAATTTAAATATCGACTAAATAGTATTGGATTTATAGGGTACAACACTTAGATTGTCCTTGAAATGGATTAGCGACACGTGCGTCGGGCACCTGCACAGCGGCGCGCTTTGTCGGCGCCGCGATCAAAGCAAGCCGCCGCGTTCGGTGTCCTTTGACTACTTCCGAAAGTCGATACACGACGAACATTATTTCAAAAATTAAAATAGATTTTTTAATTTAGTAGCCATTTGAGCATTGAGGTAATAGGTTGTTAGAGTTGTTAGGAGATAAGTTTGATTTTTTAACAATTACTTCAAGTATCAAAACGTGGTAGTATTGTGTAAAGTGTTAATAATTGATTATTATTTCAGTTGTAATAAAATACTTTGTGGTGTGATACATTTCGTTAACGAGAAGTTTTTTTGACGTTCTTGGTGGTGACTGGTCTTATTGCTTGGTGTTAAGGACTATTTTCAAAATGCATAAAGAAGTATGAACACTTGAACTCAACATTTTTCACGTAAGTTAATTGCCAGTTTTATGTATGAGGTTTTTTCGTGTATCATCTGTTATTTCGATTGATAAGTGACGATTGCGGATAAACAGTTCATCCGCATAGGTTTCGTTACTTACGATGAACTTTTTAACTAGTCTAATAATCTTAGAAGTTTGCCATACTGTCGTAAGTTGTTACACATGCACAGACAGTTACTTACAGTTTTCTACATGAGCTACCATTAAACTCTTAACACTGCAAGTAGCTTAGATGAGAGGTCAGAGGTCAGAGTTCTAAGTTCCACGTCATGGTGACCTTCATGGGTTTGAAATTGAAAAGACATACATTAGGGTTTCTGTGTGTTCTGTCGTAAGTCGTAACTCGTAGTGTATCGTCATTCGTCGCATACGACCTTTCGACTTAGCGTGCGTAGGGCGGAGCTAACAGCTGATTAACGCGGTCAACGTTCTCGGGTATGTACTCGGAACACGAGAACGTTGACCGCGCGCTTGCAAATGCTTATGGGGGTAAAAATAATAAAATTTAAAAAAATATTTTAAAATATTTTTCTATGTGGTTTATTATCATGTTTAAAGGGTTTTAATTATAAAAAAATAAAGAATAAAAAATAAAAAAAAATACATATTCGTAATCAGAAAATGTAGTATAATCATACCCCAAAGTTATCGGAAGTGCTCTTATTACACCCTGTATAACATCTACAACTAATTAAGTCTGATTCTCGGATAATAAAAGTACTTACCAAAATATATTTTTATGTAATATAGTAACTCAACGTTCTAAATGTTCTAGTATTTCAATCTTAACTGTCTTCGTATTATTCTTGATCTAGTTGAAACGGTCAGTCATTTGGATAATCGTGACTGACAACAGAAGAAAACTTTAAAGAAAAATCCGCTAGTTATAGAGTAAGAGCCAGCGACAGCCAAACTTTCGTCATTTTATAAGTTTATGACCCCTATAGAGGTAAGGGCGTTCGCTGCGTTAAGCGTGCGCCCGGCGCGGCCACCCGCGGGGCGTGCTTGTTTCATGTCACCCCATAGAGCAGCGCTGCGCGAGGTGGTTCAGCCGTCGCACGTGGCGCGTGCAGCGGTGCCCGCCCCGCGGGCGACGGGTCAACTATCTAGACGTGACAAATGGGCTGATTGGCTGACGCCTATGTACACGTCGGCGTCGTCGTCTATTGGCTTGGTAATATCAATAAAAATCCATAGGTATCGACTATGTGACTGTATGACGGTGACCGTCACGGGCGCCCGCGCCGGGCACACCCTAAAGTTGTCCAGCAAATATGGATTTTCGTTTAAGACTGGCCTTGGGCCTGTGGCTGCCCCTTGGGCCATTTATTAGCTTTACCAACGATTAACATCTTGATTAAGTATATCAGAAACGCCTAGAAACGCCTAAAAGAAAAAAAACTTGTAAATATAATATTTTACAACTCCAACAGGCGTCCTAGGCGTCCAATTGGCTGCCAATTCAACTAGATCGCTGCTACATCTATAAATCTTCCACAAATGTAAAAAAGCTCATTTTATGTCCTCCATATATACCAAGTAAAACCATGTAAAAGAATAATATTATGTGTGTCTGTTATTTAAATATGTTTTATGTTATGGATTTAAATTATATTATAATGTTGTAAATAAAATATTACATATTATCTTTATGTCTTTAACTGACTGATTATAGTAAATACAACATGTTGGAGCCATAGCATGCTTCCAGGGTCCAGTGATTAGAGATCACCGTCTTAGTTATATAACCATCTAGAATTTAAATAAAAACAGAATATTCCTTTGATTGGAGATTCTTGGAAATCTATTGTTGTCGCGGTCACCGGTGTCCTTATGGGGCTTGATGGGATAATAAATTCTCGCATGAGGCATTATTATGACCGCCTTTAGTACGAAACTCCGATACATCAACGTTTTGTAATAAATCAACGTAAACAATCTGTCATTCTTTATTGCACAGTAGACATAAATCGGTACCTAAGCAGGACCACTAGACTATCAATTTTATTGCGTAATATCACGTATTTTGCAATATTATTGACCGTCTAGGGTTAATATTGAACGCGCCCGGCTTTCAATCTTACTGTCCAATAAAATATTGCTCAATATTTGTAGGTCTAGGGGCCCGATAATACAACTGTCCCTTGTTTCTATATTCACGTGATAGCGGTGCCGTCTCTGCGCATGCGCGGTATGTCTGCGAGCGCGAGGCGGTGCGCGCGCATGAGATGCGTCTTGCGCTTCCAGCTGTCGACAAACGCGCGCGCGCATCCCGGACACTTGTACGGCAGCGCACCCGTGTGAGTGCGCACGTGACGCGCCTGGAAAAATAACATTTTCATCTAAAACATTGAAGAATATGACCAGCTACAGTACTTGTTAGCAAGACTCAATAAAGTAAGTTATCTCGGAACTCTCATGGGAAAATCAACTTGGAAAGCCAAAGGAATTTAGCATTTTTTATCATACTTGTGACACAGAGTCCCGAAAGCTCCGTCTAGTGGCCAGTAGATGTGAATGTTCCATATTCAAGAATACAGTTGTTTTGCATTTGTTTATTTGCCAGTTTAGGTAGTTCTTCAAACTTTTTTATCAAAGAAAGTTTCATCCAATGGTGACATACCAATCCACTAGCGTCAAAAAATCCTTTCCTGCAATGAGTGCAGACATGCGCGCGCGCATTGGCGTGCCTGCGCTGGTGGCGCCGCAGCGACGACGCGGCCGCCGCGCGGAAACTACACTCGCTGCACGCGTACGGCTTCGCACCCGTGTGTGTGCGCATGTGCACGCGTAGATTACTAGCTGAAATGAAATTAAAAGTATTAAGATTGATAAACAATAAGAAAAAAAAGTAAAATGTTTGAAACAAGCAAGACTATCTCGAGAGTCTTTTATCAAGACGTCACTCCTAATGATCCTAACCATAACTGATATTTAACCGATTCAATGCGGCGCACTTTTTTGAAGACTTTCAGTCGTGGCGGCATACAATTTTCTCGTGACACGTGAGCCGCGTCATACGCCATAGAAGTAGATGACACGGCTACCGTGTCACCCGCCACGTTCAAAAAGGTTTATTGTTTTTCTTGGTTTTTACGTGTTTATTAACTTAATTATTTAATTGAACCCGAACCATTGATGTTAACGGAAGGCTACATTGTTTTGAGTTGATTTCGAGTAGTTTCACTAAGTTTTAACCTGAAAATGGCAGGTAAGCGATTTTTTTATTCAGGTGTGCAAACCTTTTGTAGGTTTCAATGTTAGAAAAATGAGTATATTAAATAGATCTGGGTTTCCGATGTAAATTATACGTTCGTAGATAAATTTAAAGAAGTTCGTTGTTAAGTTTTTTTAACCGACTTCCAAAAAGGAAGAGGTTATACGTTCGGCTGTGGATATTTTTTTTATGTTTGTTCAACGATTACTCCGCTGTATGTGAACCGATTTTCAAAATTTTTCTTTTGTTGTATGGGGTATTTGTTCCGATTAATCCGGTTCTGAGTTGGTACCATGTTCACAAAAGTGGTGATGGTGATGATGATGGGAACCATGAGGAAATAAAAAAATATATGAACTAGCCAATTCCATACATGAAAACTAAGTTTTCTCGATATAATATTATATCGATTTTCGATAAATTTTATGAGCACGATAATTGGTTTCCAGTAATAAAGCTTATAGGTACAAGACCACTTTTAACCGCAGGGAAACGTTTTATTCCTATGGATAAGGAAATTTGCGGAAACAGTTAGAAATATTTTCGAAAGAAACGACTTATATTAAAACAAAAATCGTTAGTGGATTAGTAATACTTTGATGTAAACGCAAGTATTTTTCTACATTATCGTTTTAAAAAATTGCGAGAACTTGAAAGTCTAAAATAATATAGAATAATATGGGCTCCCAATTTACTTCTTTATTTTCTTAAAAGTTTACTACTAAAAAGCCCGACCGCACATTTTTCGAATTTCTGATCAGAAAAATATATTTTGACACGTCAGAATTCTGATAGCATGCGGGGTCCACAACAAAATGTATGAACAGAGTGCGTTCCGGCGGGGTCCAGCCGGCGTACGGCCGGGCTAAAAAAGAAGACAGTCCCTACTTTTTTCAATTCACAGAATATTCAGAAACGAAGCCTATAGGCTTGTTTTACGTGGAAAATTAAGACGGTTTTGTTCGGAGTAGAACCTTCTAAAGTGTAATTTGAGGGAGATACAATCGCTTTCTAAATGACACGACTCACGTGTCATACGCCACACGTTAAAAACCGATAAGACGCGGCTGCCGTGTAATCCGCAAATAATGCACCTTTTAAAAAAGGTTGACGGCTCCTACTTTTTTTCAATTCACAGAATATTCAGAAACGAAGCCTATAGGCTTGTTTTACGTGGAAAATTAAGACGGTTTTGTTCGGAGTAGAACCTTCTAAAGTGTAATTTGAGGGAGATACAAGCGTATTTGAAATGACACGGCTCACGTGTCATACGCCACACGTTAAAAACATGTATGACACGGCTCCCGTGTCATCCGCACTGAATGGGTTAATGACATTTATTATAATCACTGCACTAACTTACCTTGAGAGAAGCTCCATCCGCAGAAGGAGCACAGGTACATTTTTGTAGTCTCGTGCACTTTCATGTGACCTTTCAGTATGCTTTTCAATTTGAATCTGAAATGACAAACCATGTTACCAATTGTAGTGTATGTGCAGTGTATCTACATAGTAGATACTTAACATTGTCTCATAAACACCAGTAGTGGGGATGCAATCTATATAAGTCATTGTCAAGTAGAGTTTCAGTTGTATTGTGACAGTGACGGTGAATAGACGTGCGCTCCGCAGTGGTACTGGGTGTGTTAGTGAGCCAGTATCCCTAGGATTCTACACCAATGGTTTTTGATTTTTCCTTATGAATGAAACTTTGAATTATTTGATAAATTATTAGTTTTATTTACAAAAATATTAATAGCTCCAGGATTACGCTAACTCTATCCTTGTATATCAAGTGGCTTTTCAAATGTATCAGGTGCAAATTTTTATTATTGAAATTTATTTTACCTCATAGGGCACTTGTCACATCCAAAAGGTCTGACCTCCGAGTGGCCCCTCGTGTGTATGGTAAGTTGTTTTTTGCGCTTGAAACTCTTGCCACAGGTGGTGCAACTGAATTTCCTTTCATTCGAGTGACTAGCGGAGTGGTACGCTAGCTGCGATGGTCTAGCAAAAGCTACATTAAAAACACTCTTTTGAACATACATCAAAAATATTTTTTAAATTATTCCTTTGGATATATGTATAGTGAATTATTTTTAACTAGATGATGCCTACAACTTTGTTGCGCCAAAAATCGTTTATAACGTGGGAACCATATATATTTCCAGGATAAAAAGTATCCTATGGCCTTTCCTGGGACTCTAAGTATCTCCATACCATATTTCTACAAAATTGGTTCAGCGGTTTGGGCATGAAGAGGTAATAGACAGACACACATTCAGAATTTTAATATTAATATGGATAATAAATTTTGTGCTATAATAATGTTACATTTTTAATAACTATTCCACTTACATTTTGGGCACTGTGTGCATAGATATTTATTACCAGCATGCTCTTTGTCCATGTGTTTGTTGTACCAGATTTTGGATGTGAAAGCCTTTTTACAAAGTGGGCACACATTTTTCTTTGTTTCATTTTCTAATATAGGATCTTTTTTCTTCTTCCCAGTATCTAAAATAACTGAAGTATTTATAATACACTCTATCTTCTCTACAGTTTCTGGTTCATTACTCTGTTGTATATTTTGTGTATGGGCAGTACTGTAATCTTGTATACAAGTATCATGCTTGAATTCATTGATACCAATGGATAGTTTATAATCTGGCAAAGTCAGCTGTAGCTTGTTTTGATCTTTGTACTCGGTTTTGGACACCTCTCTCTCGACTATGACACTGGTCTCACTTCTGGAGGCGATATTTTTCAATGTGGCATCAACATTTTGCGCTCTCTTGATAAAAGTGTAGCTGGACTCAATTTTAATTATGCAATCGTAGCAAAACTGCTTGGGAAGTTTTTCTTCATTCTCAATCTGTTATTGAAGGCATAAACAAATAAAATATACAACTTTAATGTTCTGACAACCGTAAAGCATCTTTAAAATGAGGTTTTTTATTTAATAACATTACATTCATTTTGTAAAGTTATTACTTGCTTATAACAAGATACGCACTGTTTTTACAATGCATTGTCCTTTCCAGTTCTAGTTCTTTATATTATATATCAGACACGTACTGAACATTGTAAAACTATAACGTCTTTAAACACAGTATGGAATAAAGATCTTTCAATTAGTAATAGAGTAAAAGTATATTATTTACCACTAAGTTAGTGCAGTAGCTAAACATTTCCACAGCTTTGGTATCGAAATTTTCTCTCTCCCAAGATGCAACTTCTTTCATGCAACTACGGCACAACCCCGATATATTCCCAAAGTTAGTATTCATTATGACTATTTTAAAATCTGAGATTGTAATCTTATTTTTACAATAAAATATAAAATATTATCAAAGTTTTTTTTTTTTTTTTTTTTTTCTTCTATTTTGGCAACTTGACACAAAGGATGCGTATTGTGCCACAGACAGGGTAAAAAGGTAAGGAACGGCGGAAGGAATAAAAGGAAACGGAATTTGGAAGAAAGTTAATTAAAACAGTGTGGTAAATAATTAAATTCTACAATAAACTAAATGACATATAACTTATTCTAAATATTAATATTATTTAATGTTAAGTAATTAGATATACAATTATATACATATTTATCATTGGAAGCAAGTAGTATATTTACAGAAGTAGGAAATGGAATAGGGATTAAAGACAGTTTATTATACAGTTGGGAATGATCATGGAGGGAACACGATAGGATAATGTGGTTTAAGTCACCTACTTCTCCACAGTCACATAAATCATCATCTTTAACGCCAATTCTCCTAAGATGCGTTGGAATGCACATATGACCCAGTCTCATCCGAATAATTGATGTTGTTATATTTTTAGAGAGGAATATTTTAGAAAACCAGGGCTTAGTAGGGATCTCTGGTTGAATTTTACGATACTGTATAGCTTTTGTTTGACTACTCAAGGCCCACGACTTATTCCAAGATTTCAATAGGGAACTCCGTGCCAGAGCAGCCAAATCATGCGCATAATTATTAAAAGGGAACAAATCACCACTGAAAACAGCCTCTTTTGCCAATTTGTCGGCAATTTCATTGCCAACAATTCCGCAATGGCTAGGTATCCATATAAATGTTATTGAAAAGCCTTGAAGTTTACATTGATATAGAAGGTTTCTAACTTGGACAATAATTGGATAACAATTTTTTGATTTAAAAGGAAATTTAATCAGGGATTGTAGAGAGCTTAAAGAATCTGTAAATATTAGAGTCTCTTTAAGCCTGCCAAGTAAAATATACTCAACAGCCTTAAAAAGGCCGTAACACTCTCCTGTAAAAACAGATGTTTCAGGCGGAAACTTTACTTTTTGTACAATATTATATTGTAAATGGTAGACACCAACTCCAACACAACTATCTGTAGTATCCTTAGATGCATCTGTATACATGTGGTGGTAACCCTGCCAATTGTTATTCGTGATGTACTTAAATATATTGTTAGCAAAATATGTATCTGTTTTTTGAATGCCAATGTCAAGTCTAATATCTGGCACAAGCGTTAGAGCTTCATATACTGAATCAAATAATGGAAAAGTTTGAGAACGAAAAGTGGGGGCGTCAATTACTAAGAATTTACGATAACTAGTAAGAAGTAAGGGATGAGATTTATGATGCCAGTATTTATTATTACTATGACACAGTTGAAATAAAGTTCTAAGTTTTGGAATTAAGGGATGATTTTTAAATTGATAACAACGAACAAAATATTTATCCGCCAGATATTGTCGACGGAGTTGAAGAGGAGGTTCGCAACATTCCAACTGAAGTGCGTTTATTGGAGATGATCTCATAGCTCCGCAGATTATACGCAAGGCTTTCGCTTGTATTTTGTCCATTTTTTGTAGACCAGTTACGCTACACGGCTCCAAAAGAAAAGTGCCATAATCTAGGACACTCCTAATTATTGCATTATAAATTAATTTCATAGTAAATGGATGTGATCCCCACCAGACACCAGATAAACACCTTAACATATTTAGAAGCCGCTCACATTTGGAACAGATGTAATCGATGTGTGCGTTGCCATTTAATTTTCCATCTAAATATAGCCCTAAAAATTTGACTTTGTCTTTAACGGGAATTGGCACTCCATCATAAATAATAGTAATAGGAGGAGGCATACGCATACGGGTAAATAAGACGACGGAACTTTTATTGATGGACAAGTCTAAGCCATGCTTGTCCATCCAAGATTTTAACTGTTTCAAAGCGCTAATAAGATCTCTACATGCAATATTTATCGAACTATTGATTACATAAATAGCCTTGTCATCTGCATATTGAAGTAATTTTATGATACTTAAATCTAGACAATTTTCTAAGTCGGATGTGTATATATCGTAAAGTAGTGGACTTAAGACTGACCCCTGAGGAATGCCTTTTCGAACAGTTCTAGTTTCCAAAGAGTTATTTAAAATTATTATTCTTTCTATTAAAATATTAATAATGAAATTTACTAAAATTAAAGGCAAACCAAATTGAATTAGCTTTTCCTTTAGGATACTTATAATAATATTATCATATGCAGAATTTATATCCAAAAAAGATGCAACAACAGATTTATTTTCTGTGAATGCTGTGCGTATATCTGTGGTTAATATGGCAATATTATCTATGGTACCTCTACCTTTGCGGAATCCAAACTGTGTATTCGAAAGGAGGTTATGTTTTTCTACAAACCATTCTAGTCTGTTTTTCGCTAAATGTTCCGCAATCTTTAATAAGACAGAGGATAGAACAATGGGTCGATATGATGTAGCCAAAGATGGGGGTTTGTTGGGTTTTGGTACTGGAATAACTTTTTGTTTTCTCCATGAAGTGGGTAAATTACCAGTTATTAAAATTTGGTTTATTAACTTGAGGTAGTATTGTAAAATTTCCTCATCAGCATGTTGAAAGAAAGAATATGGAATGCCATCTAAACCGGGAGAAGAATCTTTTAAGTTTTGTACTACCCCTTTTAACTCTTCTATTGTAAAAAGCGAATTTAGGTCTTCAAAATTTACATTTTGTAAAGGAGGAGGAGGTTCAATAGAAATAGTAGGAGGAGCTAAATTATCTAGAAACTCAGAAGCTAAAGATTCAGATATAGGATGAGATGGGGTAGTGAATGCAGATCTATACTGTCTTATGTTTTTCCATACTATAGTAGGATGAATACCTGGATTTAATGATAAGCAAAAATTTCTCCAACTAAGTAACTTCTTTTTCCTGAATAACTTCTTAGTATCCTTAACGCAATCAAGATATAGCTGATAGTTGGCTATGTTTGGATTTGTATTATATTGTTTTTCAATCTCTTTCCTATTCTTAATGGCAACTGTGCATTCTTGATCCCACCAAGGTGGAGATGGTGTATGATGACGTGAAGTATTTTTTTTTGGAAATGATTCATCAGCAGCTTTTATAAATGCTGCAGTCAAAGCCTCAGCACATAGTGACTCATTTTCTGATGATATTTCAGGAAGAAAAGATAACTGATTCCTGAGTGAAGTTTGAAATTTATCCCAGTTAGAATTATTGTTAATATGATACTTTATTGATTCAGACTGATTCGATTTACTTTTATCTTTACCTGGAAATGATAGAATTATAGGAAAGTGATCACTTCCATGACTTGACTGTAACACATTCCAATGAAAAACAGATGATAGATTTGGTGAACATATTGACAAATCTGGTGCACTACATCCTTCATGAGGAGCAGTGCGTCGAGTAGGTTGGCCGGAATTGAGAATACACAGTTTATTATAATCTATTAAATCTAAAACTTCGTAACCCCAATTGTCTTTGTGACTCCCCCATGACTGATGCTGTGCATTGAAGTCTCCTAGAATTACTACTGGTTGTGGTAATTGGCTAATAATACTTTTTATTTCAGAGAAGATGTAATATGAAGGATGAGGTATATACAGTGAAACAAAACATATGTTATTTACAGATGCAGCAATGATTGAAAAATCAGAGTGATGTGATGGAAGAGGAATGTGATGAAATGATTGATGGTGTTTGATGAGCATGGCTGTACCACCATACCCATCTGATCTGTCTTCCCTGAGACAAGTGTAGCCAGAAATCCTGAAAAGTGATTCCGGCTTGAGCCATGTCTCTTGTAAGGAAAGAACAATAGGTTTGTATTTATTAATTAAAAAAATAATTTCGTGTTTTTTACTAACCACACTGCGGCAATTCCACTGGACTACGTTGTCCATTGTTGGAAGTGGTATTAATTTGTGATTCGGTGGTGAATATGGCAGCGTTGGACGGTGATAAAGATGATAATGATGTAATCAGTTTGTTTAATGCTAAAATTGTTTCTTGTATCGAATCCATGTTAATACCGGGAGCTGGATATGCAGATCCATTATCTCCTAATGGAGGATTATAATCTTTTATTAAGCTATTATGTGTTTGTCTGTCATACCCATTTTGTTGTTTCTGTGGCAATTTTGGTTGTTTGAAAACAGTTTTTTTATATGACCGTTGCATTAAATTCAAATTCTGTTTATTATTATTGTTGTTGAAAAATGATTTTTGTGTATTTACAGGTGATGATGATGAAGAAGTAGATGATATTAACACGTCAGAATATAATTTTGAAATGGGAGGATGTAACTTAGAAGCTTCTGAGTAGGATAGACAATTGTGAGCCATTGACTCCTTAATTGATTTTTGGCGTTGGAATTCTGGGCATTTTTTATCAGTTGCAATGTGCGAACCGTGGCAAATACAACAGTAAATAGACTCCTCTTCAACTGAGCAACTATCACCAGCATGCCCTTGGCCACACCTAAAGCATCTAGGTGTTGACCGACATTGGTTTTTGACATGTCCGTATCTACAGCAATTGAAGCACTGTATTGTAGGGAATATATATAAGTCTACAGGAAGTGCATTATAGCACATGAAGACTCTCTTTGGAAGCGTCTGTCCGTCAAATGTTATTACCACAGATTCGGTGTTATTAAATTGAGCGGTTCCATTCACTATTGTTTTTTTCTTTAACCTCCTAATTTTTAGTATTTCACCACATCCAATTGGTAAAGTAATATTATTTATAACATCATCATCGGACCAATCAGCAGGTATGCCTCTAACTAATCCTATTCTACTCACCTGAAATGATGGAATAAAAGATTTAAATTGTTCTGAATTGAATTGAGGGTTACTTATAAAACTATTGGCTTCATTATATGAAGAAAAGGCTACAGATAATCGGTTTCTGGCTATTTTCTTAATACTACCATCTACAATATTTTTAATGTTATTTGTTTTCAAGTAATGGCCAAACACTATAGGGTGAAAGTTTATGTTTTCATTAGGTGACTTTGGTACCTTTTGTATATGGACAATATACGGAGAGGAGTCTGTATCTTTATACAGCATCCTACCGACCCGTGAATCTAAGCCCTGGGATTTTTGAGTTGTATTCACATTTGGTTGAGTTTCAAGGATAATGTCTTGTTTAGGAATATTTTGGTTTTCGGTATCGCTAAGACACATGCAATTGATATCAGGCTTGGCCTTTTTCGGGTCTTTTTTTATTTTTTTCTGGCACTTCTTGCAACGCTTCCTAGGAATCGCTGGACGTTTTCTGGTATTTACTGAGCATGAGGTGTCGGTGTCCATGCTCGAATCGTTCGATATAGTAACATAATGACCAACGGGGGGACCAGGTCCCCCCGGGTCGGGCTCCTCCATAATATTCTTATGAACTACGATATATAAATGAAAACTTACCAAATAAAATTAATATATACAAAAACTAAGAAAATTAAAACTAAAACTACACTATTTAATTAACTAATTATAGATATAAAAATAATTTTAAAATTTTCCGAAAAAATACCGCGTCCGCCCTTTGCGAGTTCCCGCGCTTTCTATCAAAGTTTCATCAATGTTTACATTTTTATTTTTTTGTGATTTGACATTTCAATTTTTTTTTCATATAATGGCACTTCGGCTATAACCATGGCCAGAGTCGAGTTTAATATAATGGCGGGAAAACAATATTCTTTATTATAATTTTTTATATATTATCGTCAGGTCAGTCAGGTCTAAAGTCTAGTCAAAGTCTAAGTATAAAGTCAATACAGTCAAGAAGTCAAGTCGGTCGATTCAGTAGGACGCTTTACTGAAACTTTTGATGGAGTTTTGGAGGGAACACAAAAGAGCACGTTTCTGGTTATTACATCACTCTCCCACACTTGTGCACGATAACGAATATTTAATGGTTAATATCCTACCAATATTACACATTAAAAACCCAGATAACACAATTTTAGGAAAATAATATAAAAACACAACATCACTCTTTCACATTCTCCCAAAAACTCCCCATTTCAAAATTCAAAAACATGTCTGACAGTGACAGCTGGTTCGCCTTATTTATGCTAGCCAAGGCTCAATAATTAAACAGTCTTAATACTATTTATTATTTATCAAATCATCCTACGACATCGTAGGATGATTTGATAAATCGAATTTTTGCGAAAATTCTAGGGATTTCGCGAAAACACGGATTAATCAAATCATCCTACGACATATACAAGAAAATATTTTATTTATCACATTTAAAAATATGAAATTAATAAAAATGTAGATATTTCCAGAAATGACCACCCACATTCACGTTCTATATTTTTATTGTAACAACAGGCCGTTTATTTTCAGCGAGATGGTTCCTTAGCTCCTCCAAGCCTACTCCCGTCAAAGGCGAAGCTTCTAGCAGCACCGGGGCATTCTTCAGTTCAGTACTAAGTCGAGCGAACTGCAGCATGAGCAGTGCTTCGTTACGCATCTGTCTGTATGCTGCGTCCATCTTACTGAGGACCAAGATGAACTGGAAAAAAAAATTAACAATTCAACATTGCCCCTAATTTTGTTCGTTGCAAATTGCACTGCGTACCTTTTTAATATCAAAGAGAATTTCATATGTACTACCTTTATATGGACACAAAGTATCTCCATAACGTTCTCAATAATGGCTCTGTAGTTTAAGCGCGATGATATATTATAACAGACATTATTAAGTCTGTTATAATATATCATCGCGCTTAAATATATAATATATGTATTATATTATAATAGTATATTTACTATTATAATATACCTAATACATATTATATAGGAACGGCTTATGAAAGAATGTGCGTATTATAACACCAGATAATATCGAAAAGACCGGCATCGCACTCGCCACATCAGGCGATCTATCTGCTCCTCTAATTCCCACGATCGAGGTATTAATATCCTTTACCTTGGCATTCCTGAGCTTGGGTTCCGCCAGCAACGTGTACAGCATCACCGCGGCGGCGCTGATCTGACACAGGTTGGACGTGTCCACAACAAATATTACCTGGAGGAGAAGGCAAAGCATAGAAACCTTATTTAGGTCTTGGACAAAGTTTGGAACTATTAATTAAATACTGAATTACATTGATAGGTAATATTAATACCTATTATCATCGCTGGAATCATTAAAAATGGATAGGTACTTACTAGAAACTGGACTGATATTAAAACATTGTTATAGTTAGTGCTGATTCAGCGTTGAAAATATACAATGATGAGCTGACATTGCATGAATGCTAAGCATCCTCAACATCCAATAATCAAAGTTAACTAACCTTCTCAATGCCATCGTAATAGTTGTTCCACAGCGACGCCATTTCTCCTCCTACCTCGCGAACAGTGGCCACTTGCTTCTTGCCCTGCTTGTTCAAGTACTGGATATCGTAGATGTTGGTGCCAATGGTTGGCACGGGACTGTACGTGTAGTCCACCCCTTCGGCATCCTGCAGCTTCTTCAGTAAGGTCGTTTTACCGGAACCTTTAGGTCCTAAACATAAAATTGAGATTTTCGGCTCCAAGTCATCCATTGTTACCGCTAAAAGTTTTGTCAATAAAGTGCGTAGCGCTTTTAGTCCCGCTACTGCGCAATAGATGGCGCTGAACACATTAATCGTAATTTTATATTTCAATAAATAAATGATTAATAGGTTTTATAACAAAATGATTTAAAAGTATTATTGTTAAACGTGCAATATGCATTATTAAAAATTAAAGCATTAATGGTCAGCCATTGCCATATTAACTTTAGACAGCTTATTTTTAACTCGCGCCTCGTACTCAACCATTCTAATTTCTAATCACAATCAGTCTAATCAGAGACGGGAGACCAGTTCTCTATGGTCTAATAGAACACTGAACTTGTTCGTCGATGCAGATACAATCTATCATTATTCACTAGTAACATTAGGCCACATTTCATCTAGTAACAGGCACGGAGACGTCGGCCTCGGCGTGTACTATGTGTAATGTGTGGGTGTTTGTTACCAGCCTTAAACTTGGCTTACGTAACATTGGACATGCTGATGAAGTACCTTGACAGTTGGTACACGTTACCAATACTTTAAGAGGAGTCTACACCACCGTTTTTACATACAAACGTTGTCCCCTGTTTCCTCCCTGGATAATGCCGGTAGAGTTATGATTTTTTTCCTGAATATCTATGGCCACTATTAGCATGTCCCTATGTTTTTTTTTTTGCATAATTTTATTATTAAAAAAGATAAGAACGTCCAAAAACCCAAAAAATGGCCATATATTCCTCTGTGTTCAAACACTCAGAAAACAAAATTGGCTAGAATATAAAAAAAAAAAAACATAGGAACACAGCTCAATCCTTGCTTTAATTCTTAATGAAAAAAGTACTTAAATCGGTTAAGTTTTGAAGAAGGAATCAGTGGACAACGAATCGAAGGTTTTCTGTTCTTTTATTAGAACTTTTGTCGTGTTGTCTCTATCGCGCTCTGCGGTGGGAGACTTGAGATTGGTAAGACAGCAATACATTTTCAAATACCTATTTTCAATTTCTCTCGCCCTTGGTGTACCTATTCTCTTAAGGTCCACAGTACAAAGATTCTAACACCACGCAGACAAACAAAAGTGTGTAATTTTTTTATGAAGTCATAAAAATGTATGGTTTAATAAAATTGGATGCTGTTAAGCATTGGTGTGTCATCCCACATCGGACTAGTTTTGAGTAATCAGTGTTTTAAGTTTTTTTGGAATAATTTTTATTTTCTGCTTATTTTAAGCAAAAAATGTTCAGTTACAAAAAATACATTCAGTTTTAAGAGAGAACGTATAAAAATGGTTAATGCAATATTGCTATAGGGCTTATTACATAGCATTAATGTCCTTTGTCCTATTTCACATAAATGCAAAATTCTGATTTGTTCTTTCAATACAAATTTAAGTGCTTTAATTTTAACAAAATGTTATAAAATTACCTTGTAACGCCCAAACCGCTGAACCGATTCTTCTGAAATTTGGTATGGAGATACTTTGAGTCCCGGGAAAGGCCATAGGATCCTTTTTGTCTCGGAAAAATGTACGGTTCCCAGGCGTTAAATAAAATTATTTCTGCTTATACCGCTACATGGATTTTGATGATATTTGGTATGCAGATACGTTATGTACCGGAAAAGGACAGAGAGTTCCCGCTTCTTCTTCCCTTCCCGCGCTTCCCGCAGAGTACTCTTGTGTATTGCGCACACACTTGGGCACTATAAAATTACTCCTACGTAACTGGTCTGGTTTCATTGAAACCGGCCACTGCACCGCCCCGAAATGGGTGTGGGAGTTTTTTTATTTATTATAATTACCAGCATTGGACATTGGGCATAATTATTGAAATACTCGTTAGTCTAATTAAATTATTAATCTAATTGCAAACACAACACAATACATTTTATACATATTATTATTAATCAACTTACGGGTAATTTCAGATGCACAATTACTTCATCAATCTGATTAATTTGTAATCTGATTAAAATTACTAATTACTTTTTGCCCAACTCTGCACTAGATAAACTAATTATTTCTACATTAACTAAATTTAATCAAAATCGGTTCAGCAGCTTAAACGCAAATTAATAAAGTTTACTGCGTGAAAACCGAACATTTTCCGTGATAAAAAATATTATCCTATGTCCTTCTCCAAAACCTTACGTAATATCTACGAGTACATGTACTTAATATCGATATTTTATGCAAAATTAATTGTTGTTGACTGCGCGGGAACCGTACATTTTCCGGGATAAAAAGTATCTAATGTCATTTTAATTGATTCAAAGTATCCGCATACAAAATTTTATCAAAATTGGTTCAGCGGTTTAAGCGCAAATAATTTTAGAAACATAGCACATAAATGCTGTATACAAAACCTCACTAAGAGGAATAAGCATTAATCATTTTTGTACTCTAGAATATGCTACAGTGGGTTTTCAAAGAAATGGATTTTACTGTCGTAAACCTTATGTTATAAAGAACAAAACTGCATTATTAACTCAAAACCCGATTTTATGTGGGATGAAACACCAATGCTTAACAGCAGCCAAATATAGAATACGATTAAAAAGTCACTACTCACTAATAATCTAGAGTGTCACAAAGTTCAATAAAAATCAGCTTCAGTTTGGATCAGAAGGCTCTACGAAGTGCTACGAGTATTTTGAAGATGCCAAAGAATCAATTTAGTTGCTTAGCATAACCATATATTATTAATATATATATATATATATATATATATATATATATATATATATATATATATATATATATATATATATATATATATATATATATTTAATGAAATAAGGGGGCAAACGAGCAATCGGGTCACCTGATGGAAAGCAACTTCCGTCGCCCATGGATTCTAGCAGCATCAAAAGAGCTGCAGGTGCGTTGCCGGCCTTTTAAGAGGGAATAGGGTAGGGGAGGGTAGGGAAGGAAATAGGAAAGGGTATGGAAGGGAAAAGAGTAGGGGATTGGGCCTCTGGTAAACTCACTCACTCGGCGAAACACAAGCGATGTTTCAGGTTTTCTGTGAGCCCGTGGTATTTCTCTGGTTGAGCCGACCCATTCGTGCCGAAGCATGGCTCTCGCACGTCACATATGAACTTAATATAATAAGGTTGGGTTGCACCAGAGGCGTGGTTAACGTTAAAGTTACGGTTATAGTCAAATATGGCGTCCTTTAGCTTTAACTTTAACCTATGGAGTGTAAATGGAGGAGAACTATGTTAAATGGGGGATATTTGAAAAAGTGTCCAGCTGTACGCAGTAAATAACAGTTGAAAAATCCACCAAGAGTGGCGCTAGCTGCAGCAATGAATGTAGCCGTTGGTTGGTACTACTAATATATATTCTGTGCCGTTGATGACAAAATATAAATTGAAGTTAGCCGAATAGCCGAGTCACAGATTTACTGGGTTAATACCAATATATTTTGAAAAATATAACCTAAAATAGCTGCAATAAAAGCTGCTAAATGATTTAAAATTTACCTTGTTGCTACTGTAGCGCCACCCTAATTTAACGAATTTCAGCGGACACTTTTTACATACAGAGATAGTTCTCCTCCATCTACACTCCATACTTTAACCTTAACTTTAACCGGAGAAATTCACAGATGTCTGTTGCGTTTATTTTTTTTTATTGAAGCTACAGGTAACGGGATTGAGGGTATAAAAAATTGAATTATCCTTAAAAATCAAAATTTTTTAATCGGGACTTAACGCGACTTATTTAAGTAGTAATGCTACTACGAGTACATACTTTTTCTCGACGTTTCGGCCGTGTTGCAACGGCCGTGGTCACGAGGGGACTGCAGGAGCGCGACGTCGTCAAACGAAGACTAAGTATTTATACTTTCGCATTGCATTATAAGTAATTATAACGCAACGCGAAAGTTTAAAATGTTATCCGTAAAAATCGTCAGGAAAAATATAAAACTGTAAAACATAGTAAATTTCCAGATAAACGTATGAAGATTTGACATTTTGCACTGTAGTTATAGTTAAAGTTAATAAATAATAATAAATATCTATGGACGCTTCACACCACGTCAGTCTGGCCCCGTGCTAAGTACCTGAAGGACTTGTGTTACAGCTACCAGACAACGGAAATATATTTAATACTTTTATACTATACATATATTTATGATTTTTATTATATGATACACATATGTAATACACATCCAAAACCCAGGAACTTTTTTTGAAAAACTTTTTGTTCCGTCGGCGGGATTCGAAACCGCGACCCCCGGCTTGAGCTACCAACAGCCCAGCAACTGAGTCACGGAGGTCGTCGAGTTATAGTTAAAGTTAGTTGGTGCAACCCAACCTAAAAACTATTTATTATAATACTCTAGTACAGCCTACAGGTAAACCTAGACGTTAAAAAACATTTTAAAATTACTTAATCATTAAGTAAATTCTTAAGTACCTATTTGAAAAATCCTTAACACAATTCATCGTTTTAAATGTCGGTTAAGTTTAGCGTTAAGTAGGTTACTTAGCCTTTTAATTATAAAATATTACATTGAACATACGAAATTGGCGTGATTCGCGATGTTTCGTCACAAGGCCGGGACCTGCACACTACTACAACTACTACATCATACTACAATATACTACTGGCCTTACTGGCCTTACTGGCCTTACTGGCCTTACTATGTATGTTCTAGACGATTTTGGAACTTACTTCTATTCTTCAGTTTTGTTATATTTCTTATGTACAGAAAGTTTCTAATATATTTTGTTTTGCTAAGGTTCTTTATTATTAACCTTTGATTAATTTTATTTTTCAAGTTAAGTGGCTAGAGTCGAAATCTTAGGAAAATGTAAAGCTCTAAATACAATCTCTACTCTTTTATAATAAAAAAAACACACTTTACCACCTAATTCCCAAATTATTGTGAATAACCCGTAAATTCTATTCAGAATAACTTAACACATGTTTATAATATAATCCCTATCTCGTCGTCATAAGGTCCTGCGAGAGGTAGAATATTACCGAACGGCGGAAGGGGGGCAAGCGGTGAGGCTAGCGAGTAGCGACTGCGAATTTGGGCGCAAGTGGGCCGCGGCCATGACACACTGACTTACTGCCGACTGCCGAGTGCCGTCTCATTGTTCACAATCAATAACGCATCAAACATCAGGTGGGTAAGGTGGATGAAAGAGGGAAAGAAAGAGAAAAGGGTGACGAAAGAAATACCATCTTTATGTACATAATATATTTTTTGTAAGTAAATAAAAATTGTTGTCCTTATTCTACGAAATATACTTACAAATTAGTACAAAGGAGTGATATTTGATACATTTTAGATCTCTATATTTTAATATCTTGATTACAAAAGAAAAATATTTATTCTATCCAGCGTTCAAGGTCTGTAGCTTCTTCTTACCACATGCAAGTCCACTCTACTATACTCTGTCATAAAACAGTGCTTACGATGTTTTCTGCCAAATAAAAAAAACAATTCTGTGGATAAGCAATTCTACAATCGCATCGTTTAATAATTTCTATTTCAACCAATTTATAAAAAAACAATACATTACACTGGTATTTTGTAGAAAAAGCATGCGGATCATCTTGTTGTGTGACCTCGGTGTTGGAGGTCACTTCACGATCTACAGCGTAGCGCCGATACTGATGCTACTTGATGCGAAAAAGGCCTGACAGGAAAAAATACTTCACCTACTGAGCTAAAATTACTTCTAACTTATAATGTTGGAACGAAGTTCCTTATCGCGTGTTGCGAAAGGGAAAAAGACGGAAAAAGTTGTAACGACATGACACTAAAGTTTCGGTATAATATTACAACTATAGCAAAAATGCTATAGTTAAAAGCCGTGCGGTAGCGCGTGTTTCTCTCTCTGTCTCTCTGTCTCTCTTTTAATTTGATAACTTCATTCTATCCAGGTGTCCCTTGACACCTCTCAAGTTTTTTATTTTTAGAAGGAAAATATGAATATTATGTATAACAATGCATTGTTTTTCGTCTATTCGATAAAACCAATGCTAACATAATAATTATTATAGCACATTAGCCGTGTTTATTTTGACATATTTACGCATTATAATACAGTACCTATCTCAAAAAATACGAGTAAAAGCTTCAAAAGGCAACACCGTAGTCAGCAACGCAGGCGTGCTTCCAGACCGAGTCTTATTGTCCTCTAGATTGAACTAGCTTGTTTTTTAAACTTAAATACATTACACATGAGTCAGAGTAGTAAAGAAATAAAAACACCAATTAAAAGCGAAGTAGAGGCCGCCGCTAGAGCCGCGTAGCGTAGATATTATATGCGTCTTACCGAACCGGCGGCCTTCATTGTTCAAATTAAAATTATTCAATGCCTTAATGTTGAAGTTGGATAATAGTTAACGTGTTCCGAAGGTGATAATATATCAATGTCATCATCATCATCATCAGCCCGCGTATGAGAAAGTTTGATTTAAGTTTTTTTTGAGTTGTGACTTTTTAACAAATAATACTAAACTGAACTGAATTGTTACTTTTTCTTTTATATTTTTCCGAATAAGTAATATAACTTTCTTACTTTAGTAAAATATTTAAACAATAAATTGCTCGCCTTTGCCAGGTTTCTTCATACGTAACGAATTGTTAAGCGGTTTTTATAAGTACTCCAAACACAAAGTTAGCTGCTATTAATATGCTTACTTACCTAAAAAGCAAATTAACATAATAAAAAAATTAAAAAATATTATTTTAATGTGTTTTTTGTTCAGTCGGAAGGTAAACCTCGCGGGCCGCGGCCAATAAGTCTCGTTGGTCTCAGGAACCGAAAACGTTAAACAATGCGCTCGACCTTACGATTGTGTTACACACTCGCACATAATACATGCAATTAATGTTTATACTTACTGCCAAGGTAGGGTTAGAGTTTAGTATGTTAGTATATTAGCTATATCTATACAGAAAAATAATTTTCTTTCCTTTATGAAAATAATATGGTGCAAATTTAAGAGGGTAGAAGATAGCATATAAGTACACTGTACTATATGCAATTTTAGACATGCTTACGCCAATCCAATGTGGTCTTTGTCTAATACGTTGGGAGCCATCTAGTTGTAGTATACGTTGACGATGCGTAAGCGTGAAGTAAATATTTTATTATTAAGGCCTTATGAGTAATAACCCTTTGCGGGGACCAATGCATAAAAAAAAAAAAAACAAACGTCATCTTGAAACTCACTGTTTGGCGCCAAAACTTTTCAAAATCAGTCGCGAGATTAACAAGCATTAAAAAAACTTTCACCATGGAGAAAATGATGCTCCTCGCCATAAATCGTGGTTACGTTTAGAAACCTCCAGAAAACGCCGCGTCATCGACCATGTAGATGGAGCCACTGGCGCAGATAGATAGCTATTGATAGAATTGAAAAATGCAGCCGAACATTATAAAACGTCCTCTTATCTGGTACCTGTATTCTGAGTCTGGTACTCGATTAGGCTTTGCATTTGTAATGGATATGTTTAGTGTTTACAATAAAATTAAAATCCTTTTCTATAAAGTAGAAGGTAGATTACAGGGAATTTAAAAATGCAGGTAGAGTTAAAAGTGTTTGTTTTATACTATCATCTGAATGAAATTATTTTGTGTTTTGATCCGGTTATCGACTGGTTAAGGTTTTGACGATTTTCAATCAAAAATGCTAGTGAACAGAGAAACTCCTGTCGAAAACCTCAGAAAGTAATCAACCATCTCAGTATAATACACGTATAATGACCGAACACTACATAGTCGTGTTAGCTCGCCGTAACAACATAATGTAATAAAATTCGTATTAATTTCGCTTTCGTCGGCCGCGTCACGTCACGCCGACTGTCACTTTCTGTCACGCGAGCGAGGGGGGAGAAGGGGGACAGGGGCGCAGGGGAGGGGGCGGTGAAAGGAGCGCTATGTTAGGCTAGGTTAGTGCATTCGTTAATTAATTATAGTAAAATGCAAGCTACTTGAGGTACACCTGAAGTGTGGATGCGCGTGCGCCGATTTACAGATTACAGATGTAGAGCTTAAGAACGCCATGGCGACGTCCAAGCAACGTCTGGCGTCTCTACGTCACCGCAAAGCGCTGTTTTTCTTAAAGTTAAGTTTAAAAACACCACTTTGCGGCGACGTAGAGGTGACATGGTAACGTCACTGGCGACGTCGCCATGGCGTTACGTTGAGCTATAGCTATAATATAGTCCTCATGGTTTAATTTGATGGGAAAATGTTGATAAGACCGACCTCTAACACATTGAACACTATTTTGGTAGTTATTTTTGACATTTTCTGGAGCCGTATTTCACATACTATGTTAGGTAAAACCGTGGGTAAAACACTCAAATGGCCGCATTCAGAGACATTTAATATTCATATTATGTAGAGTTTGACAGACACTGTATTCAATTTGTGTTAATTTTTTTCAATATATTGAAATTAACTATTAAGTAATAATTAAATCTCTCTCTGTGCACCTGAAAGACCTGAGATTTGATATTATCACAATAGACATTCTGTCTACTCTGATATTATACTCTCGTCAGATCTATCCGTATTTCAACGCTGTTGATTGAGTAAGGTTCGAAGTTGCATTGTAGTTGGATTGCAGTAGTAAAATCAGAGTATTCCACCATCTCTGGAATGTGGTGGAATAGTCCACATCTATTGTGAATTTCTGATTTGTAATCAATCATATTTTAAGCTACTTATATAACCGTTTTCAAATGTAAACAAGACAATATAATTATATATCAGAGATTACGATCGGCGACTTTGGTCCACTCCCAAATTCCATACCTTCGTAATCGCCACAGGCAGTAGGGTATCAAGGGCCAGCTGATTAATGCCAAGATTAATGTCTGCTGGGTACTTAGTAAAGTTGCAATTGATAGATTTGACAGCCAAGTTAGATGTAAAAATATATGGGATAATGTATAAATTGCGAGTTGCGATGCGTTATGCCAAATCATATACAGGTGTTACAAAACAAAGCGATAGTATTTCTTTCAATTGTTGTATCATGTATAATATTGGGTTATTGGTGACGTCATAGTGGGACATTTAGCATAGGAACACAGAAGTCAAAAGTAACTATTTCAGCGCTGCTATACTTTCAAAGTGAATTTAGTATAAAATGACACATGAACATTGAACATTGAACACAACATTAATTCACTTAGATTTGTTGCACCCTGTATATTTTTATATCTAACTTTGCTGTCGAACAATCGAATGCAATTTGACTAAGCACCCTGTTATGTCACCTGACCTCCCGCGTCACGACCTCAGGCTGCGGTCGACTTTCCCATTTCCACGAGTTTTCCACCGCAGCTCTGCTGTTCACACTTCTGCGTTCAATTTTCACACTTTTGATTTCGCTCTTGGTACTCTGTGAAGTGTAAACTTGGCGAAAATAAATAGATAGATAATAGTAGGTATCTCGTTACCTACTAGTAGGTATCGTACATTTTGACGCAGTAATAATAAATATAATGGGTAACGCCTCCGTGGTCCAATGGTTAAGGGGTCGATTCCCGCGTTGGAAACGTGTTATTTCCAAGTTTGGTTAGGACAATGCAGGCTGATTACCTGATTGTCTGACAAGTAAGATGATCCATGCGTCGGATGGGCATGTAAAAAGTCAAAGATCTCTCGCCAGTCGTGTCGGTCTTCCGTCCCACTGGGTTATGACTTATGAGAGTAATAGAATAGAAAGTGCTCTTGTGTACTGCACACACACTTGGGCACTATAAAATGACTCCTGCGTAACTGGCCTGGTTTCAATGAAACCGGCTACCGTCACCGAAACCGGTGTGGGAGTTATTATTATTATTATAAATATAATGGGTAATGTTATGTCTTTTATAGGTAAACTCAACTCAAAGTATACTTTTATACTAAAAGATATTGTAAAGAATTATTATAGTATACTGAAGATAAAGATCTATGCAATATTAAAAAGAGGAGAATTGATTGTTCGTTCGAATGAAAATGAAAAATGAAACAACTGGATCGATTTTGATAAAATTTAGGACAAATGTAGAGTTTACCACGGGAAAGACTATTGCTACTTTTTATCGATTTGAGATTCTTTGCGCCCACGAAGTCAAGAACAATAACCAGTTGCTATTAAAACGTTATGCAAGTTAGGTCTTTTGTTTGCTTTGCGATGAAATTGGATATAATTTTTTTTGTTCAATATTTAATTACCCAAACGATTTCTAATTACTATACTTTTTCCAACTATTAAAAAAATATGTGTATATTATGTCATATTCATTATATTTTATTTCTTATATTGAAATAAACTCGGCCTAGTACGAGTCGGACTCGCGCACGAAAGGTTCCGTACCGATACAGAGCAAAGATAGGCTAAAAATTGTGTTTTTTTGTATGGGAGCCCCACTTAAATTTTTATTTTAGGTATTTTGTTTTCAGTATTTGTTGTTATAGTGGCAACAGATATACAAAATCTGTGAAGATTTCAGAATTCTAGCTATTGCGGTTCTTGATATACAGCCTGGAGACAGACAGACGGACAGACAACGAAGTCTTAGTAATAGGGACCCGTTTATACCCTTTGGGTACGGAACTCTAAAAAAAAGGTTCATTTAAATTAGCCCTATTTCAAGTTTATAGACATTTTGAAATACGTTAGAATTTTGCCGTCATCAAAATACATATTACAGGATTTACTAGTATTATTAGATTACAAGTTACAACACTTACAAAACTTCGATATGGAATAAAGTCTGGCACACAGTAAAACATAAGCCTGAAAACCTGTGAGCCTAGGGTAGTTACCGGGACTATTTCCTATGAGATATCTATTGTTATAATTTTCTTACTTTAATACCATACTTGTCTATAGACCCGATGTTCGCAGTACAATTCGTCATGTGGTCAGGTCCTAGACCCTACAGAGAGGGCTTCGACCCCTTTCCTCAGAAGAAAGTCCGCGCTACACTTATCAGTCAACTAGAACGTGCATGGGGTCATTATATGAGATAATACCCATCCACGCTATTTCATTAATTAAAAGCACATTTTTCATCGTGTGCTGTCTCGCTCTGACGTGTAGAGTAGAGTATATCCGTCCCGCTCGCGCCCGTGTTATCGCGCGAAAGCGGCGGGTCGCGTGCGCCGGTGAAAGAGTCGATGACCTGCGCGGGAGCAACGAACGTCTTTGCGGCGAGAACGCACCCCCGCGGGGGGAGGGCACGCACAGACTCGCATAGAGCTGATAATACAGATGGCATACTAGAATAGGACTTGCGTTACACAGCTGCTATGATATGCAAACTCTATAAAATATAAACCAAACTACTTGCTTTACATAGGTGCAGTAAAACATTTTCGCTAGTTTATGGTGCTCGACAATTTTTTTTTATGAAATAAGGGGGCAAACGAGCAAACGGGTCACCTAATGGAAAGCAACTTCCGTCGCCCATGGACACTCGCAGCATCAGAAGAGCTGCAGCGTTGTCGGCTTTTTAAGGGGGGATAGGGTAATAGGGGGTAGGGAAGGGAATAGGAGAGGGTAATAGGGGAGGGTAGGGAAGGGAATAGGAGAGGGTAGGGAAGGAAATATGGGAGGGTAGGGAAAGGAAAAGGGTAGGGGATTGGGCCTCCGGTAAACTCACTCACTCGGCGAAACACAGCGCAAGCCGGTTTTCTGTGAGCCTGTGGTATTTCTCCGGTCACGCCGGCCCATTCGTGCCGAAGCATGGCTCTCCCACGTCAAATATGTAAGCTCTCCCCTGTTGCTAAGTAGTAAGTACCAATTACCAATAGTAAACGCATCATGAAGATAATTCTACAAAAGAAATATACTGCCTAATGACATCACTGTTTACATCGTATAGTGTTTTTTTTACCAAATCTAGCCTAAGTTTTTTCTTCGGATGATTTTTTTATTGAATTTTTTTAGACAGACCTAAGATTATTACCTTAGAAGTAAGAATTGATGCATATGATTTTCACGTAATTTTATGAATCATCTAGTTCTTAAGAGTTAGCATTCTAATAAATTAATAAGTATATCAGCTCGCGGTATGTCCCGCTGCATTAGACGCACACAGGCGCAGGATGCACCGCGCGCCGCACACACGCGCACTTCTAATGCTGGCCTTAGCCCGCGTTCACAACGACGCTGGTCTAGGCAACCTAGGCGGATTATTTTATGGTCCTATTGTTTTATAATTGCTACAGGTTTGTTGAATTCTTCAAGGATTAAAAGTAAGTTCTAAGTAAATCCTTAAATACATTAATTTTAGTACTTACCAAAGATTTACCTGTAATCTGTTTGAACAATTTTAATAACATATAATATGGGATGAAAGTGACGTCTTAGTTACGTTAAAGGATACACAAATTTTGAGAGTAGCAGTTATATTTTAAAACTTAAAAACAGAATAAGGATTTGTGGGTGTTGAACACGGAAATTCTTGCGTCTACCTCTAAAGTCGACCATAATTTTCCACAGTCATTTCATAGTAAGATTATGTCCATATGACCGCGCGCTAGGCATAGTTTGCGCAGTGAAAGTGAGCGCGCATGTGTGCGGCGCTTTCTGCAGCCCGCCGCGCGCCGCCTGCGCCCGCGCAGCCGCAGTGCAGCGCTGGAAAAGTGAATGTTCAACCTGGGAGTTACATCTACTACTCCTGCACTGAAGGTATTAGGAGTTTCAGACTAGCTAGATGAGCTAGATCATGGCAAAGCGCCTATGCTTGGGAAGTCAGTTAAAATGAGCTATGGCACTCTGGGAAAATTACTTTTTATTTTCTTTAGAACACAAATCGCAATAATTGCATGTGTGGTAAAGAGTGTGAAATTTTTTAAAACACAGTGTTACTAAATAGCCTACCAAATATCGTTTTGACTTTTGACTTTTCGAGTGATATTTATTTACTTTGAAATCACAGAAAACATATTTTTCAGGATATTTCCATTGATACAACTGCTTTCAAACATAGTTGATTTGCGTTTTACAGATGTATAATGGCTTATGGCACATAAAAACGCCTTAGATCTTTTTATTCTTAAGAGAAACAGAATTAAAACAATCATAGAAATAATTTATCTGGAGAGATGAATTGTATATAGTTTCGATATAATTTGTAATCAGAGTTATGATCGTAATCGCAAGTGTATGATGGGTTCCCAGAAGCGACCGCCCAGAGAGCTTAGATAGAGCTAGCTCTAGCTAGGTCTACACTACTCGGTACTAAGAGGAATTGCATTTGCTGGTTTCTATAGCAAAGTTAGATATATTTGACATACTCGTAACATACTGCAAGCGCCATAATGACGCGATGCGTTATGCCGAATTCCATGTTGTAATATAAACAATTCCATATTGCCGAATTCCCTATTATATATAAACAATTTGTCAAACATTGTTTATACATTATATAAACAATCATTGACAAATTGTTTATATAAGTAGAGCGAGCTTTTCTCAGAGTTAAAAAGAAGCTCACAAATACGCGTTTTTACAGGAAGTTTTGAAAAACACACATTTTTTTAGCGTCATCATTGCATCCATTGTCGAGAAAACGATAACTATGATATCATAATTTATATACAAGATAGTCTCTTTTAAAGTTAGATTCCATATTTATCCGAGCAGCTTTCGAGGTACGCCACGTAGCAACTTATTAATCTGTGAAACTATTAGACTACAATTGAGCGAATATATCAGGCAATTACCAAAAGCGGCACAATCAAAGGGACCGGACAATGAATCTGGACTGGCCCACTTTCCCCAATCTATTGGCCAAGATGGCCGTCATCTTATAAACAATCGGCTAATCTGCGGTGCAGCGCTCCCCCCCCCCCGCGCCTCTCAGAGTGAATGCACTCTCGCTGGCTGTTATGTAAGCCGGTGTACGTGTGTACGTGTGCGCGCGCGCATGTGTGCTAGATATTGTTGTAGTGAGAATAGTTTGATTATCTTTTTATAGGTCCGAGCTAATTGTAGTCGTCAGTTTGCTGTCGAAACGTAGCGTAGGAATAGTAATGGATATGGTATGGTACTGTAGTTTTCACAGTTGAGAGATTTGGATGTAGTGGAGCAATTTTTTTATTCAAAACGTTTCGCCCGGTTTCCAGCAACCGTGGTCAAGTGTGAACTCTTCCAAAACTATAAACAATTTGATGAGACGATGTTGCAATGTCGCAGTCCGCAGACTAGAATAAATTATCGCATTTCATCCTGAATATCTGAATAAAATAATGTAGGAGTCGAGAGTCGAGAGTAGTACTCACAAATTCTGTCTACTCTGTCACACAAGTCACGATGCTAAAAACCTCATAACTTTTTCGCTTGGATTCCTAATCTGATGACAGAGCAAGATGCGATCACAACAGTGCACAGTGTAAACAATAGAAAGGAAATGAACAATGAGTGTTCATACAATGTCTATTTTTACTCGCATTGCGCATACAATCACGACGATGGCGGAAAATTCGGAGAAAATTTTCATTCAAGACATTAAGTTATCGCTTTTAAAATTATGTAGGCCAGCGGGGCTAAAATGGTCACATTTAGCAATTCCTCTCAATCAATTCAGCAAATGAATTGTCAAGACTGTCAAACTGACAAAAATGTCAAATCTGTACAAAAATACAGAAATGAATTGCAAGCAGAGTTGCATTTTGCGATTTTAGAAAAATGAATCATGTTATGATTCATATCATGATTCTTCTAAGCGACAATTTTAGCCCCACAGGCTTCAAAAGTTTAGGTTTTAACTCTATACAAATTTTTACTGTTGTTAATAGCAGATCTCAAAAGCACCTTACTTCTAAGGTGGTTGTATTTTAAGGCATAATATCTTAATTCTTACCAGCTTTATTATACTTATTAAAATGTAAAAGTATTTGCTCTTGGTTCTCAAAAAGTGCTGCGTGGCCTGCGTCCACTGCATCAGCCGTACGCTCTATGCGTACTGTGTTTAGCGTTCACAAAATTGATTTTGTTAAAAGATTTTAACGATGCATCATACAATGCATGTTGCATGGTGTATCATACAAATCTATACAGGAAACAAAATAGCGACGTACTTATTCAGTTCAGATACGACAGTGGATGCAGCGCAGTTTATTGAAGCTTTGTTGTAATCAGTAAAGTTAAATTATATATTTATCCATAAGGATCTCCTAGGAAGAACTTAGGCCATGCAGATGCAGATGCCGTACTGTCTGGGCAGCTGCAGTTATCGCCTCAGGCGGGTCCAGCGGCCCAGCGACACGTGGAGAGGAGGCACCGTTGGGTTTTGGTGGGTAACCAAGGGTGCTCCTCCTTGCCGCAGCACCCGAGGAGTCCCACATATACAGGCGGCCCCCCAGGCCGTCGGGAATGCATCAAGCATTTCCCAACATAAAAAAAGGAACAACTTAGGCCCAAAAAACCAGAGCTCTCAGTCAAATTCATCGCCAGTTTCAATAGTGAAGTTAGATGTAAAAATGTATGGGATATGACATAACGCATCGCTAAATGTCTTGGATGGATGAGTAATGCCAAATCCCATACATTTTTGACATAATATAACTTCGCTATCGAATTACTGGTGAATGCATTTTGACTAATCTCGCATTCATTTTGCAATGGACCGATATAATCGTTTGCAAATGAGTGACCGCAATAAAGGTAACCGCGGTAACTGCTCAAAACTGCTCTTTTTGACTCTCAATAATTATTATCAGTATTAGGTTCAGCAACAACCCTGATCGCATTCAACGATTGTGAAAGATCGATTTAGTTATATTTACATACCACGAGACTTTCACTCCCCCCTGTCGTCCCCTGCCTCTCCCCTGCCTTCCCCTGTCGCCCCCCTGCCTCACCACGCCATCTGTCCCAAGCTGTTGCACAATACGCTGTTGTAATGCCTCAGGTCTATTCCAGAAAAATCTTAGGTTATGCAATAGCAACGAAAGCCTAGATCTAAGTAGAGTAGTGAATATGCAGTCTAATTTTTTAGACTTGTGTCCACTGTATGATTATACCAATAACTAGCTGTCCCGGCAAACGTTGTTTTGCCATAAAATGATTTTCCCTGTTTTCCTGCTTTTCTCTTGAGGTTATTTCTGTTTTTTTTTTCTATAGACCTCACGGAGCCCGAGACCTTTTCAACGAATGCAAAGCTGTGGAAATCGGTTCGTGCGTCCTGAAGTTATAGCGTCAGGAAGGAAAACCCGACTTATTTTTATATACTAAGAAGATATACCTCCAGTCATTGTAATTTAGTGACTATGTGATGATTGATCATTATGATGCGTAAGAAGATTTTCCATGACGATATCTTTAAAACATGGAAATAAATATGTTGATCGGCCATTTTAAATTATTATTAGACGTACGGTCAATGCACAATGCACACCTTAAACAACGGAGTACGTTCATATTAAAGTGATACATTTTATATTGAAGCGATGCTTAATAACGTCTCAACGCCTACAACAAACTATGTGGTCTTAAATTTTGTAATTCTTCTTAGTAACGTAGATTCAACTTCGAGTTATATCAAAAGTTTGATGACGAGTGTAGAATCGCACGATAAAGTTGTAAACTTTTAAATCTTTTCCAATGAACTAAAACAATCATTATTTTACATTCTAAGATATAAGTATCTCGCTGACTTTTATCTTATAAAATAGCTGTATTACTTTAGAATAACTAAGCTAGGGTACTATCTATATATATAAAACTCAAAGGTGACTGACTGATTGACATAGTGATCTATCAACACACAGCCCAAACCACTGGACGGATTGGGCTGAAATTTGGCATGCAGGTAGATGTTATGACGTAGGCATCCGCTAAGAAAGGATTTTGATAAATTCCAACCCCAAGGGTTTCAAATAGGGGATGAAAGTTTGTATATAATAATACTTCTTAACGCGAGCGAAGCCGCGGGCAAAAGCTCGTAATTAATAAATACGAAGTCTATTATGATTATTGCAAATAAAATGAGTTATGTAAAGCTGTGCGCTGAGGACCAGGGACTAGAGATGTGGTCTGCGGTCGGTGTGAGGTTACGGAAAGCCTTTCCACTGACCATTAGCTGCACGCGTTATGACATCCAGCTATAATGGCAGAGAGCCTACGGGCTACGACTATAAGGACCATCGAAGAAATTGTTTCATAGGCAAATGGCGGACCTACGTCATATATTCGCGTTATGTCAATTCAATGTTACTGGTGATCCGTTGATTGGGTTTGACATAACGCAAACAAATTATGTACGTGCGCCACCTGTAATTCTCTAATAGTACGTTTGGATGGAGGCCATATTGGTCTAGGAAAGACAAGAATCATTGGAATTAATTGGAATAATTTTAATTAACCATATTCAACGACTGTAAATTAACGTTTTAATGGTTGCCATTTTGTGGTAAGAGAACACGCGTTTTCGGACGAGGCAATGACATTTGGGATGCGGAAGTGTCCTTACTGTGACCTCGCGGGGCGACCTCCGTGGGGTGCGACCTCCGCGCGGCCTCACAGCGACCTCAACCGAGGTCGGAGTGCACTAAACTTTCGTAATACGTATGACCAATTCGATCATGTCAAGTCATGTGACCTTTTGGGGCTCGTGTATCACGTGTTTTCCGTAGTCCCACCTTCAGGAGCAGGAACACCGTTGGGGTTTTAGTGGGTAGTCCCGGGTGCGTCTTCCGTCCGCCCCGGGGAGTCCCACATACCTCGGTGGTCCTCCCCAGGCCCCGGGGATGCGTAAATGCATTCCCCCAACGATAAAAAAGGTCATATTGTGACCTTACAGCCTGAACGAGTACCGGGATATACCATGAGTTAACGTCCAAGTAATGCAATGTCGAAATATTCAAAGCGAATCTTTCTGAGATAAGACTATCCTACACCCAGAGCGGCTGACACTCTTAACTCTAAAGTATCTCAACCATACTACATTTTATTAATTTTCAAATCATGTACTAGTCTTTAATCTCGATACAGCTACACACTTTGTATGAATTATTTTGGAACCCTGAGGTACACACGACGGAACATCTGGAATGCTTTAAACTTTAAAGATCCTGCTCTACAATCTACATTCTATAATGTACAGCAGGGATTACCTACTACTAATGTAGTTGGTAACTATTTATTATTTAGTAATATCTGATGCATTGTTGCATCAAGTAGTGTTAGTAAAAATAGCATAAGCATTAATTATAATTAATTGTTAAATGCCCATTAGCAATAATTAAATGAATCGTACTTGCTAAAAATACGATTGCTAATATTATCGTGCGTAGCAATAGTTTGCGATCATGATAAAAAATTCACGTCCGCGCTGTTACGCCCTTGTAATACGCACCGCGGCGCAAACTCTTAATGAATTGCTATTTTTCACTCGATGCGAAATAATACTCGACGCGAGCGGTGCTATGCGAACCGATAATTCACGATGCCACGTTTTTAGCAAATAGCAAAGCAATAACGCGTAGCATGCTTTGACATCATGTTAATGGAATTAATAGAAAATAGCATTAATTCCCATTACTAGCATCAAGCATTAGCTACTTTGCATCCGAAAGTCCTAAAACATGTAAGTTTGAAACTATGAAAAGATCCTGTTTAAATCAACTCTACATTTTCGAGAAGGTAAGTACTGTGTAGGACAAATCTTGATAATGAATAGAGCTGATTGCACGCGTTTTCTATCAGACTATGCCGAAAGGCATTGTTTTGCAACTGTCAAAGGTGAAAATTAAAAAAAAATCCTTACAATTTTCTAAAAATACTTTTCATGAAAACCTCCAAAACTGGCCATGTGGCCAAGTTTATGTTTGGTTCGAATTGTTTCTGAACGTATAATTAACACTGGCAACACAGTAATGACGTTCGGCGGGAAAGAGCTCACCTTGGCTGACGCGCTTCCCGCGGCCTCGCTCGCGGCCGCCAGCTCTCGGCCGCGCTCGGCCGAGCTCGGCAAACATCGGCGCCACTCGGCCTCGGCCGCGCTCGGCTAAGTTCGGCTCCGCTCGGCCTCAACAACTCGAAAATTACACTCCAAAAATAATACGTACTTTATTGTACTTTACGTATTGAAGAAATGATTAGCTTCAACAAAGCGAGGTGATCAGTCACGTGTATGCGCACGCTGGGCTAATTAGATCTGAGTGTTTACAACATTGATACTTATCTTTACTGAATAAGGGTGCTATTAGAGGTAAATTAAGTCTGAACGGTGTGTAGTACAAGGCTCGACGATAGGCCGGAGATAAACATAATTCCCTGTATAGGCTTTCTCAATGCTCACTCAGCAATTAGATCATAATGTTATGTGCGCGAGCTCCTAAAAACATAATACATATTGCATAATTATCGTAAAATACCGTATTTCCTATAATCGTATAAGTAGAGGTATAATCAAAATATCGCATTTTGATTGATTATACCTCTACTTATACGATGTGACATAATATACACCTGAAATGATCATAGTGGTCTTCGGCTTGATTGAAGATAACACCACATTGAGGATAACCGCACCCAAAATCTTCCTTATGGGACTCATGTCTCATGTACTACCTTCGGAGCTTGCGCGCTTCCTATAGTAAAGTTTATTCTTAATTTTAATTTATATGTGGGAGAGCCATGCTTCGGCACGAATGGGCCGGCTCGACCGGATAAATACCACGTTCTCACAGAAAACCGGCGTGAAACAGCGCTTGCGCTGTGTTTCGCCGAGTGAGTGAGTTTACCGGAGGCCCAATCCCCTAACCCCTACCCTATTCCCTTCCCTACCCTCAACTATTCCCTTCCCTTCCCTTCCCTACCCTCCCCTATTACCCTATTCCCTCTTAAAAGGCCGGCAACGCACTTGCAGCTCTTCTGATGCTGCGAGTGTCCATGGGTGACGGAAGTTGCTTTCCATCAGGTGACCCGTTTGCTCGTTTGCCCCCTTATTTCATAAAAAAAAATACTTTATACAATATTATGGACTCTATAATCTACAAGTAGGATTTCTAAACTTTCAACCCAAAAGCTTTAGTTAAACTAGACTACACACCTTAAGCATAATGAAAAAAGTCACACTTCAAAACATTATTTGCTGGACTTTATGCTCAATTATCTTATAAATTACTCTCATTTTGAACATTTCTTCATAATATTGCATCTGTCAGTAGTCTCTAGGTTAGGCTTACGATATTCTGTAACATACAGGCGGTATTTTTCCACTCAAACTTGATAAACGAACACTATGTTACGACTTAGTACGTTCTATACTAATAAAATAATATTAGTTAGCAATTCATATTAAAACGGCTTTTCACTAAAAAACTCTTACAAAATTTTAGATTATTTAAAAAAATAAATGGTATATACAAAATACGCCCAGAATTTTTATTTTTGGGTAAGTATAAATATTACAAAAAAAAAAACATTTCGGTACAAAAAATTCCATTGTTGGATTTGAGCGATGACGATTTGGCAATGAAAAATAATAGTTTATGTTATATTTGTGAAATTAAAAAAAAATCCCCAAAAAGGACATACAATATAATTATGTGCACGTGCATCCAATTTAGTATTTATCTAAAAATTGTCTCCTCACTTCCAAAGATACTCGCTAAGATAAAAGGAAAATAAAAAATATTTAAATTTTCATTTTAAATTTATACGGGTAACAAAGAAACAGACAGTAAAATGAAGTCACGTGTTGCGACATCAAAGAAAAACCGATGATTGTGTTACACAATAATTTTAATTTTTCTTTTATTTGTAAACTTAATAATGAAAGAAATTTTGAAATAATTTTCGTATATAATATTCTAAAACGCAAAAACCCGACGCGGTTTTTAAAGGTCAGAAGGTTTTTCCAAAGGTCACTAAAGCACCCGTAGGTTACGTAGTCTATAATATCCTGTTCGCCCGTAAGGCTAGTAAAGTACTTTTTAATTTTTAAATAAAGATATCTTGTTAGAATCATAGCTTTAAAGTCCAGCGGGGCTAAAATGGTCGCTTCGAAGAATCATGATATGAATCATTGTATTATGATTCATTTTCGTAAAATCGCAAAATGCAACTCTGCTTGCAATTCATTTCTGTATTTTTGTACTGATTTGACATTTGTCATTTTGACGTTTTGACTATTCATTTGCTGAATTGATTGAGAGGAATTGCTAAATGTAACCATTTTAGCCCCGCAGAAGTCCCAATCTTTTATATAACACCAACCACGTAAAAATATTTTTGTTTAGGTGTATACTAGTTAAAAGTGCAAGAAAGTAGCTTATTCGAATCGTATAATAAGTTTTCTTATGAAATACCGAAGCAAATCTTTCCCAAAAATTGTGTACCTTTTTGAGAGAATGGTATCTATATTTTCAATTAAACATCATCAAGGGTAAATTTTAAAGAGAGTCTGACAACATTAAAAAAATTCCCAGTTAAAAGATGTAAAAAAAAATTAAAAGTTTTTCCCACAAAAAGATTTAACGCCTTTCCAAATTGTTTTTCCAAAGTTTCTGCGATTACTAATTTTGCTATTTGCGACTACCTAAAATTAAACCTACAACCCACCCTTTCTCAAATTGCAATGGTGGTCACAATTTTTTTTTATTTCTGGTCTAAACATTTTCAATATAAGTCGATGATAAATATATTAAGCCTTAAGTTTCGGGAGTCGAAGAAAGTCCTAACGGGGGACAGTAGCCTGACCCGATTCCTAAATTCAGGGTTTGATAAGTGGCCGGCGGCGGCGCGGCGGGGGCGCTGGTTCAGTGACTCGACGGCCGGCGAGCGCGCCGCACGCACTCAGTGACACCCGCGCGCACTCCCAGTGAACGAGTGAACAAACTGAGTGATTGTGATTTTGGAATTTGGATTGCTATTTGGATGAGGTGAGTTCTGAGTGATAGTGACCTCCGCCCCCAAGGTCGAGTCGGTCGTAAGTAGTGTTAGTGTAATGATCAGTTAATGATTAAAAATTAGATCATAATACAATTAAAGTACGCGGCACACCGAGCGCCGCCCTCCGCCCTCCCTGCGCCCGCCCTAGCTCTGTATTTATTTACGTTATGTTTATTAACGTTGTATTTACGAATTATAATGTTTTTGAGTAAAAAGTTATGATTATTGACAAAATGGTGATTAAGTTGTAATATTATGATAGTACTTTTAAGTTATTATATTCCTTGTTTATAGCTGATTCTCTTGAGCCATAAACTAAAAATAAGTATGTATTTCAGTGAATATTATTATGTTTTTGTAATGTTAATGGTTTTTCTGCAACTTTCTTTACATTAATTGTTTATTATTCCAAATCTTTTTAATGTACTAAGATACAGACTAGAACAAGCTAGAGCAAGCTCTACATTTTAATTACAATTATTATGCTACTATTTAAAAACTTTTTTTACTACACAAATAAACTTTAATTTCAAAAATTGTATAGGTATAATACAATTAACAGACAACATACAATTGCCGCATTTTGTGGATGAAACAATATTATTTTTTGACTCGCAATAATAATAATAAATGTGAATGCAAATATCAGTATAACAAGCTGGTGATCGCGGAAGCGCGCTCAAGGGAACGTTATCAGCAACCTTGCCCTTATCACTAGACAACCTCTAGCGGACCTAGGACGAGCGCCATTGTCACTCAGACCTTCCTACAGAATGGATCTGTTACTAGAAATTGCTGTATTAAAGATACAGCATTTACAAGGGGACATTTCATAACACAACTTCATCACCAATCATATACTTATTACTTACGTTATAATATTATGACTTACTGGATGTTGCCCGCGATGTGTCGTTTTAGTGAAAAGCGATTTGTCCGGGATAAAAACTATACTAGGTAATTATGTCCTTTCCCGGAGGTTAAAGTAGGTATATTATACAAAATTTTATCAAAATCGATGCTGCTGTTAATTAAGGCGTAAACGGATTACCTACAGTTACAGACAATTCTTCAATTGTAATAATGTTTTTTAATTAGAATCATCGTCGCCATAATCTTGTAGCTACAGTCCTCAATGAGATGGTCCACCAAACCATGCTACTGCTGAACAAGTAAGAATCAACTTCTAAACCATAACATGTTATTGCAAAATTGTCCGTAGGAACGCCACGCTTTAGCAAAATACAGCTTTACGGAAAACCGGTGTGAAATAATGCAAGTAAGGTAACCCTAAGGTAAACCCTACGCGAATACAAAATATGATGTACAAGTGTAACTCTGAGCTACAACTTGCCATAAGCGGCAATAGCTTACTATCAGGTGATCTGCTCGTTTCATGGTCGATATAAAAATGTGCGCATAACGTCGCAGATAGGTAGAGGAGTCAATGTCAATGATTGTTATTAAGGCAGAGGCTTGCTGTTGAGTATTATACTTCCTTATTAGTTATTACAGACAAATAAATACCCTTTAAGATTTAACCATGATGTAAAACTGGAAAGAGAGAGAATTCAGACATTCAATAAGATAGCCAAATTGTTGTGAAATGTTAATTGTAGACATGTAATCGTCATAGCGTCTGACAAATCGCTCAAAAATAATATTCAAGCTTCTCAAGAAATTAGCATGATAATAATTTTAATTATTATTTATCAATATCATCAGCATTACAACAAATGTTTGGTCAGCGCTGTCGTGGCTGGCCAGGTTTGAGGTAACCGGGTCAGACCACAATGCATGCTGTCTCAGCAGTCAGCACTGACACAAACATTATTGGTAAATAATGTACAGGACATTATTATTTTAACTGTTTGGGAGATGTTAAAAATACTGTAGATAGAGTTGCCACTGCCTCTATTATTAATTAATAGGAGTTGACTACATGATCTATGTTGAGCAGTTCCTTATTTAAAGATTCTTTTTTGGGTCTCGGGACGGCACAAAGTGTCCAGTAAATTCGAAATCAGTTTAGCATTTTAAGAGAGTAAAAAGGTTACTGACACTTTTGCATATGTTTTAATGTTAATATAGATTATATTAAACTCAATATTTTTATTGTCGCTATATTTTAAAATACATTTTAAATTATTTTTAAAGAATTATAACAATTCATTTTGCAAATGCCACAAAATTTCTGAAGCAGATATTTTTAGTTAATAAATTCTTTGCACTTGCTGCCTTAACTTATACTAATTAATATTTTAACATATTATTATGGCATTACATATTAAATAATATTATATAGTTAATGGCTATCATAAACTTAATACATGTACTCAGCATACATAATTGCTCTGATTTCTAAAGGCGCGAAAGCATTGCTCATATTTTATAGTGTAGGAGCTTAACGATATTTTATTTACCATTTTTAGCACAACATCCTAGCTTATTGAATCATAAATGTAAGAAAACTGATATCTAGTAATCAATTTACAGCATTAAAAAAGTAAAATAAAAATGCATCTTAAAAAAGACCATGCAACTTTTTGTCACAATCACAGAATACAATTTATTAGTACAAGTACCACAGTTATCTCCTGATTTTATCAATACGAATAAAATGTGCCAACTGCCACACTTTTTCTTATACGATTTCCACCTGCGGAAATCTGATTGCTATATGCGTCATGATTTATTCAATATAATTTTTGCTGTATCAACTTATTATTAGGTAAAACAAAACAGAATATGTTATTGCGTTATGCAATCTTGTGTTATAAGTTTTTTGTTAATAATTACCGTTATAGCTTGCTGCACAGTGCATAATCTTTAAAACCAAAAATACAACATTTAAGATTTTTGCTAAATTAAATTACCAATCTCTAATTCGTAAACTTAACAATAATAATTCTATATTAAAAAGATGCAATGTTTAGACATAAAGTGGTACCTGTGACTCCTCTGGCAATGCAGGTGTCGACGGGCAGTAACAATAAATAAAACGATAGGCACTTCTTAACTAGATTAAAGGGGCAGAACTACAGCTGCCTCCTGGCCTATAAACGTCGAAGTGAGGGCTAAAAGTTACTTAATTAATTGTCGATTGTACTTTCACTCGATTAAACATTGAATATAACCTACGTGTATTGTTCAATGTAAGAATCTTATCATACATAAGGTCTTAGTGGTATGAATTGTTATAATATTTGGGTACCTTAAAACTTGTGTATTTAAACATTTAAAAAAATAATATTAATGCGGACAGACAGGCATCTGAATTTCAAATATAACGGGACCCTGTCAACTCAGGAAAAAGGTGTAGTTTCGTTAATATCTAATAAAAAAGCGACGCGTAGTTTGCGGCAAAGAATTTACTTTTTCATTTAGTTCGATTACCTGCAAATGTTATGGTACCAGAAGTAACGCTAAAAGTTTACTTCTCTACTATCCAATTATTATTTCAATCTCTACCTGTTCCCACTTAGGGGTTAAAAACAAAGGGTTGTGCCATTTCATTGTTATAAACGGTATTTTTTTACAAAAAATAAAACAGTTTTAAACAATTACATGCTTGGCGCAATTGGAATCAAAGGCAGCTGCGGGATTTTGAATATTCTTGGGATTCAATAATATTTTTGTTTTCTAGTTAAAGACTAACATGACTGATTCATGAGGTGATTAAGGTTATAGGATGTCATTTTTTGTACATTTTTTCTGTATATTATGTCACATCATTAATTTTACATACTTTCATATTATTTAACTAATATCATCATCAAATACCAGGTGATGACTCATCAACCTACTCACGCTTGACCCCAATGTAAGTGATCCACACACCGCACATAGTGATCAGTTGATGATGATACTATCACCAAGTGACCACCGCGCTGATGATGATGGCCGGAGCGCACGCGCTGGAAAGTGAAAGCTATTACGTGGCTATTATATCTTAATCAACACATTTTATGTTAATCCAGTGAGAAAGTGGTCATCGGCCCTCACCTACTAGTGAAGGACAGAAGTGCACTTGATGCCTCTTGTTTATGACTTTTATGATATTCTAGTATACCGATAAGCCATATAATATATTAGCGACCCGCCCCGGCGTCGCACGGGTATAAAATATAATATATATAGCCACTGACAGCCACAAAATTATTAAAATCGATAGCCTATGATCCTTCACGTGGTCTACTTCTTATCTGTGCCAAATAACATAAAAAATGCTCCAGTAGTTCGCGAGATAGGACCTTTCAAATAATTTCCCCCGTTTTACCATATTCTCCTATTATTCTTAGCGTGATAAAATAAAGCCTATAGCCTTCCTCGATAAATGGGCTATCTAACACTGAAAGAATCATCAAAATCCGTTGCGTAGTTTTAAAGATTAAAGGGAACAAAGGGATATGAGGGAAAAAAGCGACTTTGTTTTATACTAATCATCGATGTACTAAGTAATCCTACGTTCGCTGTCACTGCCGCACTCAGAGTGGAACATTAAATTCAAAATTTTGACATAAGCCCCATACATTATCTATCAAACTCTTCATATTGAAGCTTAATCATAATTAAATGTCTTTGAGTACGACGGTCAGAGAATTTGAATTATTAGGAAAAATGTAATTAAGTTTGACGTTATACATTTGTTGTAAAATTTTTCATTAAATTGAAGATAAACAATCATTAAAATGTCTCCAACTGCTATCGTTAGTGCCTCTCAATGCTGGCAGAACATTGTTTTTTCAAAATAGATTTGTATTACTTGGGTTTATTGCTAAATACTTATTTTTTTTTACATTTGCCATACAATCACGTCATACAAATAAAATATGGTTATGTAGTAAATAACAGTTTATTTTTAATATTCTGTAAGAATAAACCAAATAAGCATCTTTGGCAGAACAGGATCAAATTGGAAACAAAAGTAAAAAATAATCGCCAGAAACCAAACACTATCTGTTTGGGGTCTCGTGGTCACTTTTCTTTTTATAACTTTCTTTCGTTACGTTGCGGTTTACGTCGCTTTTACAATAAACTCGTCTCAAATAGTTGCATAATAGTTAAGTCATCACCTGTATTCGTAAAACGGGTATTTTTTTCTAATATATAAAAAAATATATAATATTATTATTGCGTCGAATTAACAGCACATCTTTTTAAACTACTAGCTACTGCTAACAACTCCGTTAAACCAAAATGCATTTAAAGCGCGGGAACGGTACATTTTCCGAGATAAAAGTATCCTACGTCTTTTCCCTGGACTCAAAGTGTCTCCATACCAAATTTCAGCAAAATCGGTTCAGCGGATTGGGCGGGAACAAGTAATATACAGACACTTTCGCATTTATAATATTAGTATGGACGTTAAAAGGTAATTCCGAGGCAAATCTGATACGCCATTTGTCACTTTCTTAACATAGCAGACAAGGTCTAATTGTCTAAACACTATAGGTCGAAAAAACGCGGCCGAAGTTCGGCATGACACACTATGCCGAATTTATGTTGCGTTATATTGTATGCGTCTCGCATTGCTGGTGTAATCATGTCGAACTTCGGCCTCGTATTTTCGGCCTAGTGCGTTAAGACACTTAGGGCCTGTTTCACCACTTCCTGATAAGTGACGAAAATAGGCTATCTGCCAATTAACTTGACAGATCAAGTATGGAGAATCTGTCAAAAAAGTTGTGAATAGCCTATTCGGCACTTTATCAGAAAGTGGTGAAACAGGCCCTAAGCCTTACAAAAATCACTTTGACGGAGATCTTTTTGTAAGCCACTCTCTGTCTTACATTTTGGAGTCAAACAAATGGTCAGTGAATCGTGACTCGTGAGCGATGAAAGTACGATCGATATAGTTATTTATAGTTTCGCAGCTGACACGCGGTCATTGACCCCGCCGTTTTCGGCTGATATACAATGAACTTACACTTTATCAATGTCTTCATTGATAGTGTAAGTTCTCACAGTATCTTTACTGTGAGAGTTTGTATACCCCATACACGAGCCGGACGATTCCATTCAAAATCTGCAGTTATCAATACTATCAGAGAAGTTGATTCCTATGCAATTCGGGGACCTAAGTAGTTTGGTTGCGTTACGTCGAACCCAGCTGACAGATCACAATTAACATTGAATTAACATATTCGACCAAATAACTTCCTCGATGGTACATAATAAGTATACATAATATATACCAGATACCTATTACCTATACAGTTTTACTAGCACTTGAAAACAGAAAAAAACGTTAGTACAGTCCGTCAAGAAAGTGAAGAAATTAAAAAGTGGCAACATCGTAGTGTCATCCCTTTTTTCTTAGATTGATTTGAAAGGGATGACACGACGATGTTGCCACTTTTTAATTTCTTCACTTTCTTGACAGACTATAAGTAGTTACTTACCAACGGTTTCACGGAAACTGCTCTCCTATGTTGTAACTTCTAATACTATGAGGTTTGACCATTGTAAAAAATTCCAATTGAGCATACCAAAATTGGTCATTACATTTTAGTAAATTACCCTTTGTTTAGCGCGTATTTTATATATTTGTATTAAATAATACATACATATTTTATGCAATTATGCAATAATTCGAACACCACATAACTAATGGCTTTATATAATCACTTCAAGGTTTTAAATCCAAATATGAAAATTAATAACATCGACGTTACCACTAATCGGTCTTATATTTCAAAATTATAGAGCCATTATCAATAAATGTCACCCTCAACATCGTTGCGCAACAATTTGCTTATCGCGCGGGAAGCGTGAATTTTTCCGGAATAAAAAGTATCCTATGTCCTATCCCGGGACTCGAGTATCTTCATACCAAATTTTAGCAAAATCGGTTCATCAGTTTGGGCGTGAAGAGATAACAGACAGGCAGACAGACAAACACATTTTCACTTTTATAATATTATTATGGATTGAAGTCTATAGTATATTACTATATATTAATTATATAAACAGCTTCTAAGTCTTGTTTGTATACAGTACAACAAGACCTAGAATTTAGGCTACACGTCATAACTCATAGCCTACGTCGCAACTGTGACGTCACAAGTTCTGTCTGCGGTGTGACGTCATCCAGGCAATATTACGCCACAAGAACGACGGAGTTTAAAATTTCCTAATTCACCTTACAATATTATGTATTTACCAAGCTATATTTATATAGGAGTTTTTGGTGTACTTACCTAACAATTTTTATGAACATTATTGCAATTTATGTATTTTTTGAAATGTTTTAGATACTTAACATGATGTATTCCTTTAAAACCAAAATAATACTTTAACTGTTTTATAACGAAAGAATATAAATACGAATCACGTTTTAGCTACTTAATTCTTTTTTATAATGCGACGCACTTAACACTATTTTGATCAATGCAATGAATAAAAATGAATTCAATGTTACAAAAACAACAGCCCACGCAACAAATAAATTCGGACGGTCCTAATTCTAAGCTCGCGAATTTTTCTCCGACATCCTTGACACACATCGGCGTTGGCGCGAAAATTTACGATAAAATTGCTCAGCTGATACATTATCATATATTGTATAATCCTCTCGGGGTGTAATAAAACTAATAGAAGATACGCGAGTTTGGTTCACCGCTGACACCTGTTGGAAATTAATTGCATTTTAAGAGTTTAACTTTTTTTAGGGGTTTAACTTTTTCATTTGTTTGATAAAAATGATGTAATTGATTGTACTGTTGGTTCTTGGTGGAAATTCATGTTGAACACTAAGAAAACACAATTTTTCGTGCACTTTTTCCACTATATTAAGAAATTATTATTTAAATTTTAACAAATTACTCGACCAACCGACGATTGATAAAAATGACTCCGACAGACATAATCCATGTTGATCTAAATGTCAATAAAAATCAGTATAAATGATTATAATGTAACGAATTTAACTGCACATTACCCGTGCCGATTAGTCGACTTCAAATATTTTGTTCACTTTAAGATCAAAATGAAACGGAGCATAGGTAGACATGACTTTAGTTTTACTTCTGTAACAGCAATGTAAAATATGATTCCATACTTTAATAAAAAGGGCTGGAAACAATAGAGCAGCCCCTTTATAAAATTACTAAAACAATTGTTAAATGAATTCATAGCTGCATGTTCAATGACCGGTCATTATTCTACTCAGAAAATTCTAAATTAAAAAATGATAGGAGTTAATCTATTCAACTGCGTTGCTGATTGGTTGATTTTCTGACGACAAGAAGTGCTAGAACAAAATATAAGCTCTAGTGAACAAACTGTCAGACTCAGATAGCGGACATTAAAGTTAAATTCAATGTGGTAATTCGTTCCATAAATAAATTTAAAAATAGAATATTACTTATAATCAAGTTTATTTTAATTTATAGGTAATAAAGGTCGCTACCCTACGGCCAACTCCCACGCCCAAGACACGACATTATCAGGTATCACCTGAAAATTGAGTCTAGTTATTTTTGTCAGTACTAACTACTTAACTTAATTCGAGCACGGGCTAAAAAAGGCTTTGTGTAACAGGAAGAGGTAACAAATTGACAAGCATTTTCGTTTATACCTGATTGCAGCTTTTGCCTTATTACTAAAGTTCACTTGTATAACAGTTTCTGGTCACATGGCAAAAGATTAAAAAATTAAAAAGCATTTAAAAAAGTAAAAAAGTCAAAGCGTAAGATAACACACCTTTATTATTATATTTTACTGGCCCCTCATTGTTGCAGCTCACAATGGCTTTGGAAAGGGTTGCCTCAAAAGCGCCATTTCTTTTCAAACTTTTTATGACGCGAAATAAAAAAGCATTACTTTGTACGAGCAAAACTTTCTTTTAAATTGTATTGTTTTAAAAAATAGATTCGTCGTAAAATCAAAGAGTTAAACAAAAGATATGTTTTCAAAAGCACTTTTCTGTACCAGATTTTTTAACAATGTTTTAAAAAATCCTATCTCAAAATGTCCAGAAAAATAGTAAATAGTGTGACCTTCGGGCGCGCTCGGCAACCTTCGGCGAAATTCGCCTGCGTCACTCCCCGAAACTACGCGACCAGCGCGGATGACCCGCGGCGCCCTCCGCGCGCCTCCCGCACGCCTGCCGCCTCCACCGCGATGTGCCGCGATACAGTATCACGGGGGTCAGGCTACGCTGGTCGGGGGACCTTGGCCTACTTTGATAGCACCCGCCCCTCGATGTCTTGATAACGACTTCCTAATACGATCCGCAATGGAATGTAACATCACTTTTGTCTTAGGAATCTGCGATTACGCGTGTCTAGATTTCTTCAATTCTAGTATTTTCTACTTATCGTAAGCTGTAGTTTTCAGGAAAGCTTAGTACAAGCAATAACTATGGAAGTTTTTTTATCTTATTTATTTAACCTTACTCGTGCTAGTAGTGATCTAGAAAAAGAACGCGACTTAATTAAAACCTAACTTTAGTTTTAAGGTTCATTTTTTTCCGCCACTATTTTTAGGAAAACCTCAGCAGTTAGCACTGCAAATCCTAAATTCTTGTACTAATCTTATCAAATGCTATAAACGATAAATATTCAGAATAAATTGCGCGGCAAATCGTAAGATATTTTCGGTGGTAGGTCGAAGCTTGGTAGATATCTAGTAATATGTATTATTATTATTTAATAACAGAAGCGTCTGTTTAATTGAACGCGCAAATCTAAACTTTATGTGATTTGGCACAAATATGGAGTAGGAGACTACTCTACTATTTGCTACATTTTTGCGGGCAAATATACGGCGGAATTCCTTGTATACGCAAGCGGACTCGGGCGGAACCACATAACACACATAGTACAAGTAGCGGAACATCTAATCAAAAAAATATCACAAATGTTTCATACAACAATACAAAGGTTTTCGGGTAATATTAGAGTTTTCGCAGTCAGGCTTTTATGTTTCAGCACATATTGCACATGTAGTGTTGTGCTCGTGTCGTAATTAGCCTCAAATATTAAGATGCCCTCAATGACAGTGGCGCAATAATCTACTTGCATTGTCTTCAGTATGCTAAAACTCTTTAAGTCATTACAATTTTAGGCATTCACGCTAAAATATGTGTATTATATACACATCTTTAAAGATATAGAGGCAAACTCTTATACTTACTTGAAAAAAAACTGACCAACATAATATAACCTCCTCCTTTTTTAAGTCGGTTAAAAATCCATACATAATAATTATTATAAATGCCAAATTGTATATGTCTGTATGTTACCTCTTTACGTCCAAGCCGCTGAACCGATTTTGCTGAAATTTGGTACGGAGATACTTTGAGTCCCTTCCCGGGAAAGAATACGATGCTTTTATCCTGGAAAAATGTTCGGTTCCCGTGCGATATGCGATATACGAATTTAGGCACATCGGAGTTTTTTGTTCCCTCTTATTTAATCAGCCTATGTTTTAAACAATTGTACCAAATGTGCAATTAGTCTATCTGTGGCGCCAAGCTCGTAATGTCCCGTGACCTACATACGATATTTTCGTCACCCATCTCACGAAGATAAAAACTGTTTCACCAAACTGTCAACGAGCTTTTTATAGCGATTAATCTTCCCAGTAATGTGCTTTAAAGTAGGCCTCTTATGTCATAATATTATATAGAGCTACGTTTCCCGCCTATACAATTAAAATCTTTGTTGATCGAAAGTTGCTAGCCTATTGGGCTAGGTTAGGTTGGCTAGAACCAGGCGATTTTGACGTCACCCTTAAGTAGGACGCACATTCGATTCTTCGTTCAGCGCTCGTCTATTCGGCCTTATGCACGCGTCAGCGGAGCCTTGATCTCTGAGAGCCGGAGCCGCTACTGAAAAATGCTGCATTTAAAACACCTCATTGTCTCGCACCGGCCGCCGAGCGATTCCGAGCCTTAGCGCCTACGAATAGAGCTCATCGCTTATATTTAAATCGGCGGACCTTGAGCGTGGCCTCGTCGTCGGCTCCACTCTTTCCGCCTTCGCCGAATCAATTTGTACCTTATAATTTATTTCGTTCGATGTTGCCAGCGCGAGCACATGTCCCCAGCTACTGAAACATACGAACTATAAAAAATATTCGGTAATATTCCGATAAAGAATTGGCCCAGTTATGCTGCGACCTAAATAAAGTCGGGTGGGACGAAAATTTGTGTACGAATCGAGCGTACGCGCCGAATGTGTGTCATGATCAGTGGGTTAAGTTTAAATAAATTGGTTTGAGGGCCGCGCGCGCAGGTAGCCCCAAGGTCCGTGACGCCGCACCTCCCGCCCCCCTCGCCGCCCCGCACCGCCCCGCGCCGCCCAGACGTCACCGTCAACACCACGCCGCCCTAGCACAGTTGCGACGCGACGCGACTTTTTCATTTAATGCCAAATGTACTCTAGAAATTGTCGGTGTCCGACTCTCGGTAATCTATTATTAAAGTCGCCATGTTATACGTAAAATAATAATCTTCCGGGATCCTGTCCTTAGTTCTCACATATCATTGTTTTTATGTTTGTGCCAAACAAAATAAAAGAATATGATATTCTCGTTTTGTCAGTCATTAATCATAAGAGATATGGTTCACCTGCTCGCAAGTGCGTTCGAGTCGTGACATTCAAAGGCCAGGTAGTACTTTCTTCAAGGAAGGCCTTCTCCCCAAAATACCTTGATTAATTACAATATTTCATTTAAAGTACTGAACTGATTTTGATGAAATTTGGTATTAGGATGGCATAAGGTATTTCAATATTTTATAGTAAAGCCGCATATAAATGTTTGGTCCTGAGAAGTACTGTTCCCGTGAAATACCATTGTAGACGTGGAAAAAGGCTACTTAATATAATAGTTTATTATGTCATACGTTTATTAATAGAATAACTTAACACATTTGGTTTAAATCAATGATATTCTATGTTACTAACGTAACTAGATTGGAAGTTTACGGTAGCAACGCGTTGCCACTTCGAAGGAGAATCTTTTGTAAGACATTGCTACTCTAGTATTTTAGAAACTCATTGGTTTAAATTATATTTCGGGGTTCGATTTTAATGCCGGTGCGTAATTCGCGCGAACTCCACATAATATTATGTAGAGTTCTTGAATATTCAGTAGCAGCGCCTTCAGTTTCTACCGATATTAAATTATAGATTTCTTGCTGGCACATAAGTTTTGTATATACACATGAAATTAAGATATATTTTATAGTGACTGTATATTTTCTTCTATTATTATTTATTAAAAAGCATATTATAATAAGTTTATGTTAAGCCGGCCTACGTTATTTGGTAAGGTTATACATACTTACATTGACTTATCAATGTTAATCCTGCAGGCTGGACTTAAGTTTTGACATAATTAGACCTTTTACAGATCTATTATAGTAGGGGATATCCTATATTACTATATAGGATAACTTCTATAAAAGATCTGTTTATCTACCTACGAATTAATTTCCATCTTCATCATCATCAACCTATTGCCGTCCACTGCTGAACGTAGGCCTCCCCCAATGAGCGCCATCTGTTTCCCTGATAGTACATACTTTAATATATTTACGTCACTGTTGCTGTTGTAGTGTGAATCATCAATGACGATGGTATGGTCAATATAAATTCCCATCTTGACGACTTCATAAAAGTTGGCGCCAAAATCTTAATATGCAATATCCCCGGCGCCATATATAATTGTGCATGGCTCATCATATTTGATCATCGCAACTTCATTAATTTGTAAAAAAAAAATCCCTAATGAAAGTCTTTCGGCCAAATATCTTTAATAAATATTCAGAAGTATTATATTCATATTATAAATATAACAAATGGCCCTATACTATATCTCTAAAATTAATATACCAGTAGTATATCTACATATTTCATCATAGCTTAGTAGAATTTTATCACAGTTATTGACTATTTCTTATTTTTCTCTACATTAACGGTGGCTATATTAGTATTACTAATTAACAATATTATCAAAAACGTACACGTGTACCGTATTTATTAATTAATAAAAAATCGATTACTCGTGTCTATATCATTACTATAATTTCGCAATACTTTGTGACTAAAACACAATTATCGTCAGTAAATAGTGCTCTTTTGAAACTGTAGCATTGTGGTCAATCTGCTTTGTAAAATAAACGTGACTTTGTTATATTTCGCCCTTAGCGTGGTATATATAACAGTTTTTGGCAGACATATCGGTGGGAACGTAATATGAAGCCAATATTTACTACGAGTTCATAGACACCTAGCCAAGTCTCCAACACATATAATGTAAAGTTAATGTCTTTACCAACATCTGTATGAAATCAAAAATTTAACTATGAATAGTCAAACTCTACCTACTAATGTATTTTAAAAATGTAGAGTTAGAAGACTATTAGTGTTTGTTTTATTTCAAAAGTTAGCCTATTTGGTTATCTTTTTAATAAGTGTGTCACTTAAAAATGGTTTAACTCGTAAAACTAAATAAAAAGAAATTGTCAGCCAATCAAATATTGTACCTGTCAGTAATACTATGTGGATTGAGATGACTATTATACTACTTCTATACATAACTGAGAGATATTAGGGATTAAATGAATCACCGTGAATACATTTTTTGGTGCAAACTGAGGCAATAAAATTACGCAATTCTTTCATTTTACGTCCCTTCTATTGATAACATAGTTCAAACTATAGAGTATCACGTAACGTTCTAGTTTGTATTAGCGCCGTGCGTTCTACATTTGAATATTATAAAAAAATAGCACTTAGCCGCGCAGACATAATTTTTGTGCTTCTTGCAAATTAAGTAAAAAAAAAAGCAAATCGAGCACAGGGACTGCGTTAATTTGCCGAAAGATATATTATCTGTGGATCTAGCCTCGCTAGGAATAATGGCGGGACCTTGCAGGCTTCCCTTTGTTGTAAAGATGGAAATTGTTTCGACACTCAAGGATGCAATTAAAATACAATAAAATTTTTAGGTGCTATCATATTACTGCATTGTATAATGTGTAATTCCCGCGGCGTCGTTGGCGTACATATTGTCCTTTATTTGAAAACTTTATATTTTTTTAATGTTAACTGAAAATAAGTATCTTACTCAATCAGATTTGATACCAAATATAGTTTATTTGCTTTGTAAAATAACGTTGGAAGTGCGTCTTGGCAAAATTTTTAACTCCTGTCGTAGTATTTGGGGCGTTGTATCAGTTTCTGACGTAGCTGCATTTTGTTAATACATAAAATCTACAGATCAAATGAAGAGGTACATGATGCTCTTAAAATACGAAAGTATTGTAAAATTTTCAAGTATGTGTAAGTGAATCTACACGAAGAGTACCTTAGTATACGTGTCAGAATACTTCGAAAAAATATTTATATAACAGGTACGAAAACGCGTCTGACTATTTGTCTGCCTGTTTGTTACTTCTTCGGAATTAAACCGCTATTAGGTATAACCTTTGTCAAATTTTGTATGAATTTACTTTAAGTCCCACAAACGATAATGAAAATGTTTGGTTTCCACGGGAAATATTTTTCAGTATTTCAACGGCAATCTTAGTTAGTCTGGTCCGAGTACAGACCTGTCTCGAAAAGAGCTGTTTTTAATGAGCTGTGTAGCATTACCTTGGCGAAGTATGAGGAAGCCGTGCCTATTGACAGCTACTGATTCAGTACTCATAATGGCAATAATAACATCTAATCAATGTTAAATCGAACGACATTCTCAGAATTACACAACGTTTTAAAATGTAGTCGGGGCTTAAATACAACCGAGGTTGATACGTCTGAAGTAAACGTAAAAATTTTGGTCGATATTTTTAGTTTTATGTTAAACTCATAGATGTAACAGAAGTACTAAAAGTGCGTTTCTTGAAACGTCTCACCCACCTCCCACCCCTAATAAGAGGTTGTTTTGGGGCCATTTTCACTCATCATATCAGCCTTTTGTCGTCCACTGCTGGACATAGTAGGCCTCTCTCAATGAACGCCAAGATGACCGATCTCCTGCTACTCGCATCCAACATGGGCCTGCAACTAATCGGAGATCGTCGTCCCACCTAGTTGAAGGTCGACCTACACCCCGATTTCCCAGCCTTGGACTTCATTCCAGAGTAAGTTTACTCCGCTGGAGTATCGTCTGTTCTTCGAGCACGTGGCCAGCCCAGTTCCACTTCAGCGTACTGATTTTCACTACCTCAATCAAACCGTAACTTTTCATGTGTGAAAATTTTTCAAGTAAATATACGTCGTAGCTTATCCTGACATTGTAATTTTTTGTAGTCATAAAAGTATTAAGATTACATAACCACGTCAAAACACAAGTCAAAAACAATCATTAAATATCTACGCAGTTAAAAAAGTATGAAACGCATATTTGAGTGGAACGTTATATTTTGTAGAGCCTGAAAAAAACATTACTATAAGATACTGTACGATACTCGGCGCGGCGTCTTGTAAATACTACGCCGCACTGTTGGGGCACTTTACAATTTAAGAAGTAGGCCAAAAACGTAAAACTACGTAGTAATCCGGTAGTGACATAAACTTAATTGGAGCGAGATGCACATAGCGCGGCGCGCGAGTGCGAGCAGGACAGCATCAAGGTTACGCTCAATGCCGCTGTGTCACTGTCGGCCGCCGCAGACTAGAAATTGATATTTCGATTCAATTAAAAAAATATATGCTAATACTAGGAAAAATACTAGTTTCATGTATTTTTAGCTGCTTATTTATAACACGTGATTACTACTCGGCTAACGGTAAATAAATATGATGAAATGTTATTGAAATATTAACAGTACTAAATGACATACGCGTGAACTTTTTCATAACTATTTCGTTACAACTTACACCTACTTACTGCTTTACTCTACTTTTTATTGTGTACTTTACATTGTTTTTATATAGAGCAACCACGTGACAACTCAGACATTCCGTCTATTGTATAAACAGTCTGGAACTTTAAAAAACTGTTTTTTAAAGTCTCATAAATATGTAAACACGGGTGGTCTTATCTATCGACCTTGGGTGACATAACAGCAAGCAGCGAGGTAAAAACAACACCTCGCCAATTAAAACCTTAAAGTTCAAACGGGCGAGCCAATTAAAAAAAAAACTTTGCATAATATGATAGATTCGTACGTCAACAATAGGATATAAAATCTACAATAGTATCGTTATCACCGAAAATCCCAGAGATAGTCAGCCATATAAGGCCATCGAGCGCGGCGCGGCCGAGGCGGGAGGCCGCGCGCCGACATAGACCCAGATACCGCGACATTGGCACTACATTCATGCACTGAGGTCACTCGCTCATTTAAAAATAAACCGAGCCGCCATTTTGACACTTGCGGATTTGAATCTGGAACTGTGACGTCACGAATAATTAGGCGGGAACGGCGTCGCTCGAGGTCTCGAAAAACAGGCATCTTAACGTTCATGGTCGAGGTCACTTGATCAAAAATTAAAAAAAAAAAACGCCATTTTGACAATTGCCGATTTGAATCTGGAACTGCGACATCACGAGCGGGAAAAGTATCCCTCGAGGTTTAAAAAAAAGGCTTTTTAACGAGCTGTCTCGTTATTTTGTAAGTAAATATTTAAAAAGAAATTAATTGGCAGGAATTTTCTTTCTCAATGTTTGGAAAACATGATTTACCTTGAATGAGGTCACTCGTGAAAAACAAAAAGAGGAGCCATTATTTTGTTGATGGACTAAATTAATGCGAAGTTACGATATATATTTGTTTGGAAAGTTACAAACCGCCATATAATTTTCGTCGCGCTATCTACTTTTTTATGACAGCAACTGGAGTTAAAGATCAGTCCAGTGCGTGCGGGTAATCTTTCTATACTGTATTGTACTGTATGTATAATATACATACAACATGGTATGATATACTATGTCGTGTGACGTGTCATATATATATAGTAAGTAGCGGCCGCAGCCACAGGAGACCTTCCCTTGTGTGAGGATGTGTGACGTCACAGACTGCACCCACTGACAGCAGCTAGCAACCGACTGTGACAGTTTGTGGGACGTCTGTTACATTAACCGGGTAATTAATAATTCTTGAACTATAAAAGGGTTTAAATTGTTAAAAATGTTACAAATTATTCACTTGTCTTCAATTAAAATTACTAAGTTGTTACTTAACCGCAAAAAGTATGATTTGAAAACGATAAAAAAGGTAATTCTCATTCTATTTATATCTTTATAATTTGCTAGATGAATTAAAAAGATGTAAATAGAATAAGTCGTGAGTTTTTTAGACACAGACAGACAGGTGGACAAAAGTTTAGATACATAAATAATAAGCAGTTAAAAAATTTTTGCAAGCGAAGTAACGTTGAGTAACAAGTGTATTACAGGGTCAAGTGTGAGCCAATGTCAAATATTATTGTTTATTAGCATTTATTGCGCAAGAGTTTCATAATATTTTATAATACTCGAGTCCTTCAGTACTCGCCTTTTAAAAAAACAATTAAATATTATAATATTTAATTTCAATAATGATTACAAGCAAAAAAATTAACAAATGAGCTGGACAAAGTCAGATTATTCATAAAGAATTCATAAAGAAGAAAAACAAAATATACTTTAAAAAACCGGCCAAGTCCGAGTTGGACTCGCCCATGAAGGGTTCCGCAGCAGCAATAAGATTTATTTTTATGAAATTAAAAAGTTTTTGATTTATTTTTATATTTCAATTGATTTAATGAAAGATAATTTAAGGTTTACCATTTATGACGTATAAAAAAACTACTTTTACCACTTTGGAAGAGTCTCTCTCGGAAACTATTCAGGTTAGAAAAAAATGATACTTGAAACCTCAATATGATTTTCAGAGACCTATTCATAGATACCCCACACGCATAGGTTAGATGAAAAAAAATATTTTTTGTTTCAGTTGTACCTATGGGGACCCCTAAAATTTTTATAATTTTTCCATATTTGTATCAAAATCTTAAGGCGGTTCACAGATTACATCTATTTACCAAGTTTCAAAAGTATAGCTCTTATAGTTTCGGGGAAAAGTGGCTGTGACATACGGACGGACAGACAGACAGACATGACGAATCTATAAGGGTTCCGTTTTTTGCTATTTGGCTACGGAACCCTAAAAAGCGCACATTTTTTGACATTCTTTAATTCATGTAAATTAACATAATTTAAGATTAAATTCCCATAAAATGAATAAAAAATTAGAACCTCGTTTGCGAAGTCAGTTAAAAATGAATGAATATTAGCATGACGTAACTCCAGCGAGCCGCCTACGCCGCGCGCTACGGCGTAGCGGGTCTACGGCGTAGCGCCTCTACGTAAGTTTATTGATTTTGAGTTAACTAGCCTCCGCCGTAGCTACGATTTGGATGTTATTGTAAATAAAAGAGTACAATAAAAACATTCATGTAAAATATTTTTGCTATTTTTTATTATTTAAAAAAATATAAGAATCAAATAATGATAATAATGCTATATTTAACGACGACTGAGTTCCTTATAAAAAGAAGAAAAACAAATATTATGAGAAAAATAATTCTTAGTTTAGAATAAATGTTTATACCCAAATGCACAAACATTAAGTTATTCATGGCCACAAATGTAGTATAGGAAATCTTTTAATATGATATCAATATTTCATAGTTAACAAAACTCACCTTAGGTCGTCAGGTTTCCGTAAAACCTATTTCCAACTTAGGCTGTCAACTCAATTACTCCTGAAACTATCTAAAAGCCTTAAAAAAACGATTCCATGCCAATATTTATTTAAGATACACGTGTTTTTCGATACAGTAATTGAAATATGTTTCTCCCGCAGAATGAACTGTCGGTCGAGGACCTCTCCTCTCCACGTGTATCGAACTTTCTATATTTTCTCTGTAGGAGGTAACATAATTATATTATTATTGAAAGATATAATATTTTTATTTCGTAAGAAGGTTATGGAGGGATTATTTGTCCTAAGTAGTAAGTACATAGGTACTTATTGAACCTACTTCCTACTCCTATCTTCTTTTCATTAATTTCTATGCGGGTCCCAAGACAGTTTTAGCATGTCCCTCGGGCTCCCTGAGAACGCATCGAAGGGTTTTCATGGTTGGATACCGCTGTCGATCCTGGCGACACAGGAGATACAGCGGTGGGAATGTGTAGTGGGCCAAAGCCTGTTTAAAAAATATATGAGAGTGATTTATTTATCACTTCTATTTCTGCCCTCTCCCACGAAAACTTTGAAATCGTGCGTTCTTCTTTTTTTGCAAGTATGCATATTGAAAATCATAATATTTACTCGTTACTTAACCGTAAAGTAATAAAACAGTATTTACGTGGCGCGTGTTATCACGTAGTACGACGTAGTACGTGGCGATCGATATAGGGTCTCCGGGGCCCGTGACGCCGCCACCTGGCACCGCCGGCGGGGACACAACGAGCTCTAAATATTGTTGTAATATTATTAATTAATATTTTAGAAAAACTAAAAAAAACACGCTTCTTTTTAAATAACAAATTATTGCATTGTTATTGGCTCTTAATACGTATGCAAAGTTTCGAATTAATTAAACTACTGGAGATAAAAATCGTGCTTCCGTTACATAGAGCCCAAGTTAATAAAAGCGTTAAACTGTTCATGCTTTAGATTGGAGTGTTAGGCTAATTTTGAAGTTCTTAACGAGGCGTAAAAGTTAACCAGACATCTAGGTTAATGCACATTCCACATAGATCATGCCTACTTGAGTTCTTAAGGTACTAGTTGGAAGCCGGCTACATGTAGCGGCAGCAGTCGACGTGTCGTCGCGACACTACTGGTTTCTATGTATTATGCGCATGCGATACTTTCATAGAAATATACAGAAACAGTAGTGTCGCAACGACACGTCGTCGGGTATCGCTTCATGTCGCCCGCTGCCAACCGGCGCCTTTATGGTATCAGATATAATGTTATGTGTATGTTTCCGTCTGATTTAACATTTAAGCAGTCTGTAGTACATAAGCAGAAGTTGACTATTATTATAATAACGACTTTTGTTTCTTTTATTATTTTTACGAATTTGTCTCATAAATAAATTTTGTGTATCAAAGGTAAACTATAAAAGATGTCAACCGTGACACGGAAGCCGCACATTTTATTCTCCTTTTAATAAACTATATTTCGGAAATACGAAACAACAATTACAAATTTTGTTTCCAAAATTCACTTCAGTTTATTTTCACTGAAAGTTATTCAGTACCTTGTGAGCCTCGTGTGTTGTTGTTTACGGGCGGTGGCGCCTGCGCGGTGCGGAGTTACGCAACGCCGTGAATGGACGCACATGCATCCAACTTGCCGGCTATTTTCGGCCGCTGTTACTTACATCGTGTACTAGATCTTGTATCTCATGTTTGTAGCTTACGTTCATCTCTTTCTTTCGTCTTTATTTTCTCTTCATGAATCAAATGTTTCCTATTTATTATATAGCTTAAAGAAGTAATTCTATAATTTATCATATTAAAAGGGGGAGTTTGATTGTTTCTTTAAATTGAACGTTATTCGCAACTAGAGGAATTTATTTATTAGGGAGAGAACTAAAATTACGATTTATTTTTGCTATTTAAGCTACTATATGTTACGCAACCTTGTAATTTTACTTTTAATCGGTTTTTCTCTCGATTTTGCCAATCTTAGCTCAATACTTACTAAAATTTAAAAAGTTTAACTGCATTAAACAATGTATTATTTATGACACTTTTTTAAAGTGATGTAATTTATAACAGATACTATAAAATATTTCAATTTTATGAAATTTCTCATTCCGAGACGCAAATAATTACTTGATCTGTAGAGTCCCGGGAAAACTAACATAAGCAATGGATAATTAATGTAAACATCAAACAGGACGCCATTTTCGGGAAACGGCACAAAGCACCATAGAACCACGTCTCATAAAGCGAGCATAAAAATCTGCTGCCGATTTCCGCGTCGGACTTTCGCGCTGCACCCGCGGGCTTTTCGCGGCTTTCCTGACAAAATATAGTCGTCTCGCTCCCCCGTATAGCGCCGTCTCGCAGGTCGTCGACCGCGCGAAAGCACTTTCACTGCGCCGGCGCACTCTAACGCGTTGCTAAGGCAGGTCCGGCGCAGGGATGAGATAAGGTTACGTCCAGATAAACCTCTCCCCGGGTATGCTGTCCTGGTATCGAGGTATGCTAATTACTCGGGAAGATAAATTATCTTTCTTACAGCGTATATCACGCATCCTTTATCCAGGCTAATAGCTGCCAAATAGCATGTTGAAAATGCAATATACTACATAGTTGGTCCGGCAAACCTTGTTTTACCAACTTCGGTGTGAGAATATGCTCGTCGTATCATTTCGACGTTGTCATGGAGGTTCTGTTCATGTCACACCGATCTTAAATGCTCAAATATGCGATTCAAGACTTTGCTCTGTTATATCCTACAACGTTATTTTGAGTACGAGTCATCGGCCGAACCTCAAACTTACAGTAAAAGCACACTAAACTTAAAACAATCGGTTCAGCCGTTACAGAGGAGGTTGACGACTAACTTTGCGACACGAGTGTTTTATTTTATGACATTTCTCAACACTTACAAATTACATTGAAGATGGAAAGCGTTTTTGCTCCAGAGTACGCGCTGACATAACCATAATATTTGCCGACTACGATGTGCACAGTTACATCACGATGTTTACAGTCGGCTCGAATTGCTGCGCACGCGCATATTGTGCGGCGGACATATTTTTTGTCGCTGTCGTGCGGTGGTGGCTGGTGGTAGCTGGCGGTAGGTGGTGGTAGGAAGTGGTGAAAGCTGTCACGCGTTGTTGTTAATTGTTGTAAAAAATTGTAGCAATTGAAATAGAAAACTATAATTATATTGGATCGAGTTAATGGTGATGACAGGGTGTGCTGACCTTATTAATAAAACATACATAATATTATGATTATGCAAAAAACCATATTATTTATTCGTGCGGCATAATATATTATATTATCTACTTAATTATTATGGTAAATACTGATATAATATCAATTAAGTACTTTACATTTTAAAGAAGCGAATATATCTTTTTAACTACATAAAATGCTGGTTAAAAATATATGTTTAATCTTTCTGGCTTTGAAATGTCAGAAATGATCAATATTGTGATGAGTGGTCGAGGACGTATAGAACAATATATCATCCCAGCTATATGTCACTTCAGCACGTAGGACGAGCCTTTTGAAAATTACAGTCAAATATGAAGGCACGAATAAGAAAAAAGCTTCTATATTTTATCTCTGGCCACGACTAATATGAAAATATTAGTTGTGGCCAAAATATTATGTTACCGCTACCAATATTCATATTTGAAGACGAAGAAGAAGAAGAGTGTAGGACTGGAAGTGTGATTTAACAATTTGAATACTGTCTTTTTTGCATAAATGGAGGCTTTGGAAATGTACCCTGCATTTCCACTGACGCGGAGCGGGGCAGAGACGAGCTTAGCGGTGCCCGAATTGACTAATCGTGCTATTCGAGCGGAAGCGGAGCGGAGATTTCGAGCATGGTTATTGGTCATTTCGGCACCGCTAAGCTCCTCTCCGCCCCGCTCCGCGTCAGTGAAAACGCGGCCTTAGGACCGGAAAAATAATTCAAATAAGAAAATGTGGATTCTTTGTATATGATGAAGTAGGAAAGTAACAAAGTGTTCAAATTATAAGGTAAAAATTGAGTAATTTCTCTAATGTTGTAAAATGTTAGTTACCCACTTCACTCATGTCTTCATTTATGAAAGAGAAGGCAGGATATGTTTAGAATTAGAAATAGTTCCAAGTTTGAATTAGGATTTCACAATATCTTTCCGTTACTTTACACGTTTGCTCTTTACTTAATACAGCTTGTATTTTTAGCTTGGGTACGAGTCGGGTACGCGTGTAAGATCCGCTTAAAGCCTACGCAAGTGTCATAATATAATTACCGCCGACCTTGGAGTGTGAGCAGCCTGATTTCTCATCATGAGCACTCCACACTCACTTGTTTGAAATACTACAAATTATAAATAAGTTTGCGTCCGACGAAACAACTTAAATTTTACTTGCGTCGGCAAATCGTCGATAATCGAAGATAATCATTGTTGCACACCTGTTTTCTGCTAGGCCGTCTTATTCGTCCCGAAGCATTGCTCTTTTATATTATAAAAAGATTATTATTATAAATATTATGAATAGTATGTTTTGGAAGTTAGTGTCTGTGCTTGCCTATTATAAAGGAATAGCTCTACCAAACATCTAACGGGACCCCAGGTTTGCATAGAATGCACATTGTATGCACATTTTATATTTATCTGTAAGATCTGTATCACAGTATTAAAAATTAATTTAAATCCCAATTATTTTAAATTTCTTCGGTTTACATTTTATTAGTACAAAATAGGAATATATTTTCCATACAAAAAGGCATAGAAGGCAACAAAGTACGGGCCCATCGTAGCACTGGACCAATATAGCCAGGAATTTATATCCACTAAAAATATGATCAGCATAATAAAAGCAAAGCCTAGCACGTGTCTGAGCGAGCGGCGACTCCGGGCTGCGTCTATTTGCAGGAAATAGGTCAAGCCGATCCCAACTTAGATGCAAGAACGAATACAAAAAGAGTAAAGCGCGAGCGGCCAGCGCCACCACGCGCTAAACCACGGTTATTCGGAACATCAGATAAATTGACTCATTGGCAGAAGGCGGACATACATTACTTAGTTGGGTTACTTGAGCTTGACCATACAAATTACGCTTTTGTTTATGAATCAGTCACATCGTACGTCTGTCATTTCCATAGAGACGAAGATTGTCTAGCAAAATGGTTAAGCTATATTATTATACACGTATGGAAAAACTATTACATAATATTATGTTATATAGAACTGAACAAATTAAAAAAATAAATAACAAATCAAACATTACTTTAACATTTAAATCTATTTTAAGTATCACCCTGAATTCAATGTAGGAAGCCGAGATTTAGATCCTAATCACAACTATAACGTACATATTAATCATAATAACACAATTTATAATAATATATGCAGCCTTGCGGTGTATTTTCATTATTTCCGTGGAAGTTTTGGGATCCCCGGCACGCTATGTGCTCGGTTCAAGGCGAGTAAAGAATAGTTGATGACATTGGGCCGGCTCGTACACACATAATTTAAATAATATTATTGTGCATTTATTATTGTGCACTACGGAAGTGTCTCCAGTCGACCTTACGACAACTTTATCGCTATCTGTTGCTCATATCACCATGAGTAAATTAAAGTGTTTATGTTAATTTTTTTATGTATTTTTACGTTAATGCTGTCTTTTTTCCTATTTTTTACATATGACACACTCTTTATGTCGCAGAAATATGAGTTTGTATTAAATTGAGCTACTTAAATATTTGAGATACGTATCTTTGAATAGTTCCAGTAGCAGGTGATTGACCATATCTTGTCCTTGAGCTAGTGAAGTAAAAAGTGGGATCTTTATATAATCATTTATTTGTCAAAAAGGTTAATATCTCGCACCGAGTCTTTTAATTCTAATTTTAAAGTATAACCAATAGCCATAATTACACAATACGTTTAACAAGTGATCATTATCTATAACCGTGGTTTATCTAACCGTGTCGCAGCGGCGGTGGCACCCGGCGCGCGGTGCATCGTCCTCCGTTGCGCAACAACTATTAATACCCCCGGCTGCGCGCCTATGCGCTGACTCGCCCGCTTCCTTGTGACTTCGCGAAACGCCGAAATAGAAGGATGTACTTACTAGGTCAGAGCGGAGGAAACGATGTTTGTGTCGGTGGAAATATTCCTATTTCTGGTTACGCGCAGCAATGAGGAATCAGGGGCTGAACGGGCCGCGCTTGACTATCCAAATATGTCCCGCACTGCCAACCACGATTCCTTATACACGCTACACTTGTAAACATAGTACAATGAAAAATCTTTTAGAACTGAGATCACTGAACCCTCAACGAAAATTGAGGTGTGTTATACTGATAAGATTGACGTGTGTGTCTGTATCACCCCAGAAACAATGATCCAAATTGCATTTATGTACTTTTTTAGTTTGAAAGCTGACGTAACAATTCTTAGCTTTCTGCTTTGAGTGTTACCTAAATTGTTACTTTAGTCGAATATTTTAGTCAAAAGTAAGACCTAGACCTACCATGCTATCATAACTTATATTACATAATATATAAGCTAGTTATGTACGATGTAAATGAGTTAAGAAGTGTTTGATGTATACGAACATGTTGGTGTTATCTGCACTCGTTACTTCAAAAGCTACTTGAGAATATTCAGTACACGCTGCGATTATTGCCCTTCAATATGAATTCTTAAAGGGCGATTATTCTGTTGGGTGATTAAACATTTTTTGTAGATAAGACTACTAATTATTTACTACAAATTGAGCTTATTTTCATTGATGCAGAAACAGACATGACAGGCAGCCAATGTCAATGAAAACATTTGCCAAACAAACTGTAAATGTAAAGAATAGTCCTTATACATTGCTGATCCAGTATCGGCTCAAGCGATTCTCGTTTTGTATCCATTTTTAAACAGCTCTTAAAAAACTTTCACTCGATAACAATCTCTTCTTTTCCAATGTTTACCCAAGAATAATTCTTGAAAGTATTACTGGTTATTAGATCACGATAGATACGGCCTCACGCTGGCATTGCGGACTCATTGCTCGGCGAGGCCGCCCCGCCCCGCACCTCGCTGCATCAAAGTTCAAGACTCCACTCCATTCCACTTCCGCGTTTAATATCAATTTTAAATTTAAATTAGGTTACAGCCTTGTCCACAATCAAGGTTAATTGTTATCTGGAAATATTAGTTCTAATTAGAATAGTGCATATTAAGAGTAGGAAACGTCTGCGAGTTATTTTGGCTTGTGTATCATTGTACGTAGGAATTAATTTCAGGCCAAATTATCTTCTTATATATAAAAATGGATTTTCAAATGGATGGTGTTAGTCGCGCTAAAACTCGAAAACGGCTGAACTGATTAGGCTGATTTTAGTCTTAAAATATTCGTAGAAGTCCAGGGAAGGTTTTAAAGTGACACGAAGTTCACCGGGACAGCTAGTTACAAATAAAAAGTTGTATGAGTCACAAACTGAGAAAACTACGCCATATCGTGTAATTGTAGTGTAAACTAAACTACGACTTACTTTTAACATTGAGGTGAGTGTTTAACACGCGCATTTGGTACGTGCATAAAATCTACCAGACTTTTTGTTTCACAAAATGTTGTCTTCAGTATCATATTCGGTCTTAACAATATGACATACTGATTTGGAAAATTTATTTTCACAATGTCGCAAACAATTAGGACAAGTTTTATTTTCGAATGGATAAAAATGGTTTCGTAATTATCCTAAGAGGACTTAAACTTTAAAGGTACCACACCTTACGTCATAAGTTTCGAAAACAAACTGAAGACTATAAAGATGTAAAGCAATAGAGTTCATGGCTTGGCCTATTTCATTAGGATTTATATAACGAGCTATATAATTGGGAAACGCCGAGCTGTTAGTTGTAACTCATTGGCAGCATGGGGTTAATTATAACACGAACCTAACTTGTTCAAGTTACTATTATAATTAAAAATGTATTTACTGTTTATTAGCCAGCGATTATAATATTATGATATTCAAGATATAATTAATAGTTGAATCCAATCGTATCAGTGGAATTTTACATCAAGACGATTCATTTAAGTAATCGTTGAGAGTTATTTGAAAGTCCAAGAAAATACGAGGGTTACGCGAAAATGCCACGATGCTTGAAACGGAATCCACTTTGGGAAACTTTGGACTTAATTCGATGTAGTAAAATCTGCCCAGGAGTATAATTTCTTCACAAACAGACATAATCGTCTGATGAATGATGATTTTGAAAAATATAATTTTATATTTAACAGCGTCATTTAGTATAGAAAGGGCGCTTGTCCCATCATTTATGCATATGCAGCTTATGCCTGCACACGGAGTCATTTTAAAGTCCAAGTTATATACGAAGCTTCAAAGCTTCGGCACAGAACTAACTTCGGAATTCCTGGACTCCATCTGTCCATGTAGGAAAATTAATTCAGTACTTTCTAAACAGAAACTTAATTTCGCATGCCTATTATACTTTCATACCAACCATCGTCGTCCCATAGGAAGTTTGTCCCATCCCAGGTGTAGGTCTCTCATTAGAGGTAATGGCTGCACACGGAAGCGTTACGTACGCATTGTTGAACAATTGTTTTCCCATTTTCGTTCCCGCGGGCGACGCTCCCGGTGACCGGCGGCGACCGTGCGTCGACCCCGCCCGCTACCCGCCCGACTAGCGTGAAACCACGCCGATTCAAAAATGCATTTTTTTGAGGTCGAAAAATGCAGTTTTCCATAGGATCGTTAGAAGTAGTTTCTCATAGGATTGAATATGTCATTCGTATACCGAAAAAATGCAAATTTCGTATGGCCAAATCACGCAATTTTCGTTAAACTATAATATTTTTGATGGCCAATATGTTGCCATTTTTGCCATTTTTTGTAAGGCCAAAAAAGGCTATTTTTGATAAGGCATAAAACCTTTTATAAAGCTCTTTTATAAGTAAAAGTTCTGGTTTTTTACTAGCCGGAAAAATCTCATTTCTAAAAGAAAAGCCGATAAGTTGCAAAAGAAGGACCAAAATTCTTTTTTTACATGCTGAGATCTAGTCTGCATTGTTTACTTTATAAATACATGATGTAATGATCCAACGCTGCAACGTGAAGCTGGCATCAGCTACTATATCAATGTAAAGTATCCTGATATTTACAGCCTTATAAAAAACTCCTAAAATCTTATACAATTATTGCAGGGGTGAACAACAATTAAGTTGGTCCTGTAACAATGTTATTGTCTGCTAATTGGTCTGGAGACAACGGCCGCACGGGCGTCGCTCCCTGGCAGCCGCCCAGGGCCCACGCACATTCATCATAAACAACCAAAATAAATCATTCACGAGACTAAATTCCAACATGTTGTATAGAAGCCGCCGTACGAGCTGCCAGGAAAAATCCTCAACATTTTGCATGAAAAAGTTTGCGCACCTCTGCTTCATTTCTGGAAAATTTCTCGCGAGTATTTGTCATGCTGCCATTTTATTTTATAGTGCCCAAGTGTGTGCACTCATACATGTCTTAATGTTTCTTTAATATTTAATATGACTGGCATTAATATAAGGCGCAGAACTGACTTTTGGTCCCAAACGACGCATGGATCATCTTTCTAAGGAAGGTTGCACCAGAGGCGTGGTTATAGTTACAGTTATGGTCAAAGTTAAGGTTTAGGTTAAGGTTAACTTAACTTTAACCTTAACTTTGGCCACAGAATGTGACAGACGTCTGTTGCGTTTATTTTTTGTAAAAGTTACAGTTAATGGGGTATAGAGTGTAAAAAGTGAATTATTCGTAAAAATAGACAGGAAAAATATTTGTTATAACGACACTGTGAGCCATTGTAAATTTTTACCAAAAAAAAATCTATTTAAGTTTGAGCAGTTATGGTTGTCGTTAAATATGGCTTCCATTATTGACTTTAACCAAAGATTTGACATTTTTCGTTGCAGTTATAGTTATAGTAAGTTGGTGCAATCCACCCTTATTAGACAAAATATATATTAGACCCCCTTCTAACAGATTTGCGGAGAAACCGTTACAAAAATCTAATATGTAAGTACGAAGTAAAAAAAACTCATGATATAACAATAATTTATTACTTAACAAGTTATTTACATAATATTATGCGCACCGCTTAACACTATGTGAGAGCATTAAAACGAGAGTACAGTATAATCTACATCAAATTAACGAGAAATGCATAAAATAATTATTATTAGCAATAGTAGAATACATAGTTAGTAAAGTAGAAAACACAAAAAGCACCTATTTGTAAGTTCATTGAAAATGTGTTGATTTGAAACTATACTATACTATAGGAACAATATAGACAAAGACGTATATTAAGTGCACCATAAAGGTATATAATGAAAACTTTATTTGCAGAAGCATTCAATTGTTTTTCAAACCAATTGAAACACAACACAATTTAATGATCAAACCTAAACTACTATACTAACATAACATACAAACACAAAATAATTTAGCATCAGCTACCAACCAATTCATACATCTTTGATACTTGTCTTACTCTACCAGTCTTGATACTCGCTACCTTTCCACTATATTAATAAGCACCACGTGTTCCCCCCTCACCATGATCTGGGGCAGATGCCTGGTGCACTCCAGAATACCGTTTCCAATGGGTGTCTCCGTCACTTCTGGCACCGGGGATATGGTCGCTGCAGTGCCCTTTGGTACGGGTGTCCCTGTAGAGAGGTTGAGTTATACGGCTCGGAGGAACAATAATCTTCAAATGAGTAACTAAATAGTATTTGATGCGGCTTTTATTAAGACAAGAATATTCTACACCCCCTAGAATCTAGATAATAACTCAAAAGGTTTTGTGTATGGAATCACAGAAAAAACTAGTTAATAGGCATTGCAGTGGTAGAAATATGAGATTGGCTACACACGCAGTTGTATTAAAATTTACAATCCTGATAAGAAAAATCGCCGGAGCATAAGTTATATCTCTTTAAAATTAAGCTTTGAAGCAAAAATCCTTATTTCCGTCGCTGGGGACAAGTCCTTTTTGTCCCCTAAAGTCCCTTCGACTTTATACAGCTCCCTAGTCCCAATCAAAGAAGAGTTTATTCAAATAACTACCAGAGTTATGTCAATCTCACCTAAGCACGGCGGGATCTTTCTCTTCTTGGGCGCCTTCCGTTTCCAAATCTCCAGCACGTCGGTGAGCGCGAGGTTCCACTGCTTGTCGAAGGCCACCAGGTTGGCGTGCAGCTCGCCCCTGATGCCCGACTCCTTGCGGGTTATCACCTGGAATAGAGGATATATCTTAGCTCCAGATCTGACATAATTTCCTTCTTTTTTTTAACGAGAACTTTATTTTTCAGTCTTAAAAAGATCCTATTTCTTCTTAATTGCATTAGTGGTTCAAGGTTCAAGGTTCAATGTCACTAAATTAACAAATGTCGATGAGGCAGTTGCAGAATTTAGTAACAAACTCTCAGCCATAATTGACAAACATTCCTCTTACGTTCCTATTAGCCGATCCAAGTACACTTTCCAACCCTGGATGACTCCTGGCTTAATTAGATGCTCAAAACACAGGGACGCTCTTCACGCTAAAGTTCGTCGCATTCCAAATGACGCCACGTTAAAACTAATATACACACGCTACAGGAATTTCTACTTTAACCTTATTAGAAAATTAAAACAAAATTATGAAGAACTGGAGCTAGAGAAAAACAAAAACAACCCTAAAAAACTATGGGACACAATAAAAACCATTACTCACTCAAATAAAACAAAAAAATATCCAGCTGAACTTACCGTTATAAAACCTAATATTGTAGACTCGCTCGACCACTGCAATGATTTCTTTGCTAGTGTTGGTAAAAAACTTGCCAGTAAAATTCTGATGGTTAGTGGAGAAAATGAACAATCTCTCGCAAATAAAGTAAAAATTAATAACTCACCTGCACAATCTTTTTTCTTCCAACCAACTGACGAATCTGAAAATGAGTCTATAATTATGAACCTAAAATCTAGTAGTACCCCCGGCTTAGATGGTATAAATAATAGATTGTTGAAAGAGATTAGAAGATACATTGCTACACCACTTACCTTTATATGTAACCTCAGTTTATCCGACGGAACCTTTCCACTAATCTGGAAAAAAGCTGCTGTAATACCGGTGTTAAAATCAGGTAGTAGGTCGGATCTTGGCAACTACCGGCCAATATCACTTCTGTCTTCATTTTCTAAAATCCTCGAAAATATTGTACACAAACGTCTTGTCGGCTTCCTGGAACTTAACAATCTTCTATCAAATAGGCAGTTTGGCTGCCATTCAAACAGATCTGCAGAAGATGCTGTAAAGCTGCTGACAGATCTTGTCTCAAATCACCTGGAAACTAAAAGGGCGTGCATCGGTGCGTTCATAGATTTGGCTAAAGCCTTTGACACCATCTCAATACCTATTTTACTGAAAAAGCTGGAACTGTTAGGTGTAAGAGGTATAATCTTGACGTGGTTCCGAAGCTATCTTACTAATCGCACTCAATGTGTTAAGATCAATCAACAGATAAGCAACCCCCAAACAATCGATTATGGAGTCCCACATGGAGGCAGCATTCTGGGCCCGACACTTTTTATATTATACATAAATGACATTCTTGATTTAAATTTAACTAACACTGACGTTATATGTTACGCTGATGACACGGTTTTAATTTTTAATAGTACAAACTGGACTGAAACAGTACATACAGCTGAAAGGTCACTAAGGGAAACTGCTAAATGGCTACGAAATAATCTTCTTACTATCAGTATCCCAAAAACAAAATTACTATTCTTTCATAAGACAAAAGCCACAGCACCGCCAGTTGACCTTGACATAACCTTACACACATGCCTTTCAAACAGCGTTAATTGTAATTGTAGCCTGCAAAGTAAAACATCTAACGTAAAGTATCTTGGAGTTATAATTGATGAAAAATTTGATTTTAGGGAACAATCTCAAAAACCTGCGAACCTCCGCTTCTTTAAGCTTATTGAAAACTGTGTATGTATCAATCTGCCAGTCCGTAATATCGTACTCTATTCTGATCTGGGGGGGGGGGTGTGCTGCCGCTACAAACATGATAGTATTGGAGAGAGCTCAGCGTTCAGTTCTAAAAGTTATTTTGAAAAAACCTATCCGCTTTTTTACTATCACTATCAGCCTACGAGTATACAAAAGCCTTGGGGTTCTTACTGTGCGCGGACTCTTCATACTTCGTGTAACAGTGAAGGAACACAGCATCCTTCTGAAATCCCCAAACTATGAAACTCTGCGTAAAAAAAGAATCCTAAGATTGCCCCTTCCACAAATAAGTTCCAGTTTAGCAAGGCGGTTTGGCTTATTCCTCCATCCATTCGTGTATGATAGGGTAAGTCTTAAGTGCCACATCAAGGACCGTCAGGTTGTAGAAGTAAAAAACATTATCACAAAGTGGCTTCTACAATTAGATTACCGGGAAATTGAACAAATTTAGAAAAATTTATTAACTATAATCAACAAACATCCACCCATACAGACACACACATCCACACCCACCAACCCACCGACACACAAACACACACTCACGCATACACACACATAATTATACACTGATACGGCGCTCTTAAGCTTAAATTTTCTTAACTCTTTCATTTGTAAATTATTAATTCATGTATGTCCATAAGTAAAATAATATATTATGTAACCTTAAGTAAATATTGGGGACCTGCAAGACAGGCTGTGCCTAGTGTAGGACCCAAAGTAGAAACTAAGTCTGATAATGTAAAATGGTATGAAATAAATGAATTATGAATTATGAATAAGAACCATTTACAATAATCATGGACTCGCTAGTAGCTTCACAATCCGTCTATACGAAATAGACGGATCTCATAAAAATAGTCTGAAATATGTATGCAAAAGAAATGTATTGGAAATTACTGATTTTAATTCGTTGAAAAATAGCCAGAATTTTGTTTTACAACAACAAAATAAAATTTTTCTTTAAAGATAATAAAATTGTGAAATGTTAAAGTCATTAAGATCCGTTACACATGTTGGCAATATAAGTAATTTACAGTCAAGTACACTAATTTGTCTCTAAGGAGATGTGAGATGGAAATCAGGTGCTCTTTATTCGTTTGGCATATTGTAAACAAACGTAAAAACACGATGACTAATTCTGCGACGTTCTTACTCTGAATAATTTTACCTTGGACAAAAAAATACATATATCGATACGATACTTGTTTTTGGGATTTTTGCAATATTATATAAATTATATGTTTTTGGCATGATTATAGTACCTAAACGGCTTATCGGATTTCGTCTCTGAAGCAAACAGAGTCTTGGTAGTTATGATAGTATCTTTTTTAATCAACTTCCTAGGCAATTTCAATTTCTTAATTATTTTTTGCCAAAATATAAAAAAAAAATTACTAAGTAATATATTTTGTCTTTGTTACAGACGGCAGAGAGACGGCTGGCAAGTTACCCACCAAATGTGTTCAGACGCAACTACAGCCTTCCTAGTTATACACCTTCAACATAATAATTGAAGTAAGTACCATAATATATAGTTAAAACGCGTCAAAAAGATAGTGACGTCAGCTTAATATAAGACTGTTCGTCGTAGGCGTCATTTGTCAAATGCGTTGACAATTCACTATGTTTTGATATGATTTCAAACGTAAAATTTGCTAGTATCATCTATTTATGTATTGTAGGACTGTACTTCAGTAGATTTTGCCCCATATACACGCAGTTTATGGAGCAAAATCCACTGAAATAATTTTGATGAAACATGGTAGTAATTATTTTCTAAAGTAGCATAGAGCAATTAGAATAGAGCAATTTCAATTAAATTTATAGGCGTTAATGTGTGTATAATAACAAGTTGGTGGCTCTGAAAGTAATAATAGCTTTTTTTAAATACAAAATACGTTTACAACAAGTAAGACGATGTCGTAGCACCGACAAAACGGTGCTACGAAGTGCTACGCGACGAAACGTAGTCACAGAACTTTTAATGATTACACTTTACCTTCTTAAATTTACTCTTTTTACCTTGATAGGTATGTTTATTATGTACCCTTGGAGAAAAAGGAGGGACAGACATGCATTTTATATAGAAAGAAATGATATTTCTTTCTATCCTACGCCAAACCCCACCAGTGGTCTACTCTCCCTCTCAATCTCTTCTTTCAATCGAGACACGCGTCCTGACTCCTGGCCACAATATCATGACGAGAGCTTAACATGTTTAACCTTCCCAAAAAGGAGCACAACGCCGCCATAGCGGCGTTGTGCTTCTATATAAGTTTCACCTCAAATGATAAAAATTTCCACCATAAAGGAACAAACAAGGCTGATTCCACAGCAAACACCCAACTCCAAAACAGTGAAAAGGTCGTGTTATCGTGAGTGAGGTCGCGGGTATTTTCCGAAACCTTCGCCCACCTCCGACGTGACATATTTGTTGATGACCTGATTATACGGGGCCACACTTAGGGGATACGGCAACGCACCTGCAGCTCTTCTAATGTTGCGAGTGTCCATGGGCGACGGCAGTTGCTTTCCATCATGTGACCCGTTTGCTCATTTGCCCCCTTATTTTATATATAAAAACAAACCCCGTTAAAACTTTCGATGACGCCATAAAAAAACAATAGACAAGCTAAAACTACATTCTGTAAATTAAATGAATTGAATCGAATTAAAGTACGGATACCTTGGTATTTCTAGTTGCCTTTTAAGTCTACTAATATCCATACTTCCATGCTTTACTTAATAATAAATGCGAAAGTAGTGTGTCTGTCTGTATGTCTGTTACTTCTTTACGCCCAAACCACTGAATCGATTTTGCTGAAATTTTGTATGGAGATACTTCAAGTCCCGGGAAAGGACACAGGATACTTTTTATGTCAGAAAAATACGGTTCCTAGTTTTCAATATTTAGTTCATACTAATTTTACGATCAAAGTCAATGGGGCGCGCGAACTCTTCATTTTTCCTAAACTAACCTCAAAGTTTCTCGATTTTTTTTATGAAATAAGGGGGCAAACGAGCAAATGGGTCACTTGATGGAAAGCAACTTCCGTCGCCCATGGACACTCGCAGCATCTCAGCAGCAGCTGCAGGTGCGTTGCCGGCCTTTTAAGAGGGAATAGGGTAATAGGGGAGTGTCGGAAAGGGAAGGGAAGGGAATAGGGGAGGGTAGGGAGGGGAAGGTAATTGGGGAGGGTAGGGAAGGGAATAGGGTAGGGGATTGGGCCTCCGGTAAACTCACTCACTCGGCGAAACATAGCGCAAGCGCTGTTTCACGCCAGTTTTCTGGGTATTTCTCTGGTCGAGCCGGCCCATTCGTGCCGAAGCATGGCTCTCCCACGTCGAAGTCACTTCTCGATACAAAATTTCTTCAAAATCGGATGAGGTGTGAAGTGGTAACAGCCAGACACACTTTAAGTATGGATAAACTAAAACAATGCCTTGTACTGCTTTAAACACTTGTAGTATGAACAAATGATAGTTAATACTAGGATACTTACGAAACCAACTTAACAACCAAATTAAGGCAGCCCCAGCTTACGTTCGTCCATAAATATAATTTGACATTATATAACTCAGCCAGCAGCCTGCGGGCGACAGTAATATTCTAATGCAATACGATTATACATTACTCTGGAATTTGTCGTAAGGGCGGATACTCACGTGCGATCGATCGTTTCGATTCATCGCAAAACTTATAAAAAATCTGTTTAAGTCAGGTTACTAAGTCAAATTGCATACGATAGCTTCGTCAGCGAAGATATACAAAGAGTGTATGGGATTTGACATAACTCATCGCTATCCATCCCATACATTTTTTAATATTATCTGACTTTGTTGTCGGTAATATAGCATATTATGAACTGACTAAGTACCAACTACCAATTAAATTTTGCGACAGATCGATTAACTTGCCATTTGATTGTTTCAATTGATCGTAAAACTAGCGGTCGTCCTGAAAACTTTTTACTGTGCGTTCAACATGTTCATGTACATGATTGTATAATTGTATATCCTTATCTCTTTGGCATAAGGTACTCCTCCTTATGCCAAAGGGATAAGGGTCACTCCCATAAAACTCGAACACACCGAATGAGTTTAAAAAGCGGCCCATAAGCTGTCATTCAAGGGCGAGAACTGACCTATTACCGAAACGATCCCGGCGAGTACACTCCGCAAAATAAAACTGTACCATTTTAATAATATTATTTAATTTAAATTTGCTCTTATTAAAAGTGATTAAAATGTGAATCTTTATATCATGCTCAATATTATAAATGTATATAAACATTTGTCAGTCTGGTTGTCTGTTACCTCTTCATTTAAATCGCTGAACCGATGTCGATAAATTTGGTAACTATAAGCATAATGAATAATTAGGATTTAGAGAAGCGGCATAAGTGACAAGATATTTTTCAACGTGAAAAAATCTAGTTCTCGTGAGATTATCATCAAAATTTCTTAAATACAAAGCCGTCATTGGTAAAAGTTTTACTTTGAAGGCAAAACAGAACAGAAAATAAAGTTTCCGTAAATATCTATTTAAGAGTAAATAACAAAATGAGCCGGCAGATTACAATCGTAGTCAGAAGTTTAGATTGTTATCTAAATCTGTTTTATAATCTTGAAATGACTTTGTAAAACTTGACCTTCGTAGAAATCACAGATAAGAAAATCTTTGCAGATTTTTAAAATTCTGTCAGCCAGTTTTTTCGCAGTTAAATTAATAAATTACTGAATAAAAATAATAATAAAAACACTAACTGACTGACAAATGTCACTTATAAAACAGGATTATAAACGGCTCTGTCAAGGCCGAATTAAAAAAATAGAACAAAACTAGTTCACACTGGTTCGGTTGTTTACCACAAATACAGCATCAAATGATTAAGATATTTTTTATAACCTTAGTCGAGGTTGATAGTGCTTGTGTTTGTATTAATAGGCTTAGCTTGAAACAACTTAAGAAAATTTAAATATTTCATAAACTTAACTGAAGCGCTAATATTATAAGACTTAGGGCCTTTTTCACCACTTTCTGATAAAGTGCCGGATGGGCTATCTACAACTTTTTTGACAGATTCTCCATACTCTATCTATCAAGTTAAATGTTGAATAGCCTATCCGACACTTATGAGGAAGTGGTGAAACAGGCCCTAAGGAAAGGAAATATTACAATTTTTGTGTCAGAAAATTTACCGTACAGCAAGTATGAAACTTTTTAACTTGTTTATCATTCACACTTAAGAACTAAACATTATGAGAAGAAAAGACAGTTGTTTGTTCGAATTGTTAAACATAGATCCAAATCGCACGTAAAATATAATGGGTACTATACTATTTTTCGTTTTTTTTTTTCAGAATTCACGAAGCCAATTTTCAAAAACTTTATATAAAATAGACTAAGCTTTTTTTTATTTATATACCTTATTAACATTATATACTCTGTATATTAGTGCTCTCGGTTCAGACCGTATTTATTCGGCGAAGTGTACAATATTATCATGACATTCGGCGCGACCTCGAGCGAGTACCAACCAAGGTCCGCCCGAAAACGACTCGGTAAATATAGCACCCACAGATCTCCGTAGATACTTGGTCCTGCATGTACGAAGGTATAATCAAAGGTTTAAACCCTTTGATTGAATATTTTCATTGATACACTTGATACACAATAACATAATTAAGTGTTTCAGAGTTCAGACTAGTAACAGCTTATAGGGCTGTCAGAAGCAGTTGTTAGCGTTGAATAGGCTCCAAAACTACTAAGTCGATTTCTATAAATGTTAGCACAGACGTCAGACACAGAGTAGATTATGTAGAAGGATATAAATAGGTTACTGTTTATGACTATGAAACGTACGATTCGGAACTTTCCTTTGCGGCAAGAAGTCACAGGTGTGCAACATCTATACGTAGATTCTATCTTTTTACGTAAACTTCTCTAATAAACTGGCTGATTGGTCTTGCTAGTGCCTAGTAGTTAATAATAGCAGTTTGGTAACCTGGCAACCCTAGGGGCTATTAGACGATAATGCTAATCTACCAATATAGTCTCCATTACCGACTATTGTGTTCACCAGTTACATCTCGACGATGATTGCATTAAAACCGGTCCGATGAAATATAGTTGACCAAACATGGCGTCGTAGACTTAAGCGAGGGTCGGCGGGATAAAAACGGTCGATGTTTTCCGGGTGGAAAGTTGGTCCGACAAGGCCGACGCGAGGGCGCCGCGTCACCGGGCGGCGTGCGCAGACGCAGCGTGCACGGTGCAGCGCATACGGACCGTGCGACCTGTAGCTCTACCATGAGTTTAAAGCTATAGTATCTATCGATACTCGATACCGACTACGTAAATATTTAGTATGGCGATTTTAGTTCCGCAAGTGACCGCTAGAGGCGCTGTAAAATTTGCCATACTAAACATGTACGTAGTCGGTATCGAGTAGCGATAAAAACTATAGGTTTAAACTCATGGTAGAGCTACAGGTCGCACGGTCCGTATGTGCATCAGTAGTAATAATAGTAGTAGGAAAACTGGCGTGTAATATTATATAAAACGAAAGTAGGTATGTATATAAAACGAGAGATGTGTAAATTGTAAAGCAAACTTCCCCGTGGGTGGCGGTCTATTTTTTATACCTTAGATTTTTGTTTGGAATGTCAATAACATGATTTTCTATGGTATGAAATCAGAGCCAATAATTGGGTGTTTTACTTGACGTGGATAATGGATATACGCCAATAGTATTTTACTTTACGTCTATAATAAGCCTACATAAGATCCGTAATTGTTGCCGTAAGTCGTAAGCCGAACATCATCAACACTTACGTAGAACTTCAACTGTACAATCAGAAACACAATGCTTAAAAGCAACATGTTAAATCGCCGGTTACATACTATTTAATTTAGACAAGAATGCTGCTTTTAAACATTGTTAAGGATACCGCAAAAGGCGTCAAAACGTGACCTTGCACTATTTTAGTCCTACATTTTGGCCTTGTGATCCAGTCACAAGACGCCATACGTGATCACACACACGCACACACACACAGCTAATTGGCGTGTGACGTGGGCGGCACGTCCCTTCACCTGGCATGCAGAGTCCTGATTGTACAATTGCAACTGCTCTTCCTGCAATGCAATCATATCCCACGACGACAATCATCGTCGTGTTTGCATAATTCCTAAAATCCTGCTGTTTGATGACTATTCGCTCAGGAATGTTAAAGAGCATAAATTGAAATAAAGAAATATTAACACGTTATGTTAGAGTGCCTACAAAAATATTTATTATTTAGTTGAATACAAAATTCAGGCATAAGTAGTAACTAACATTGATTTAAACATTTGGCGTAAAGGCTTTGTTCAGATTTGTCAAATGCTATAGTTTAAAAGTATCTAGAATCTAGTCGAACAGTCACAACAAAGGAAATATGCATCCAATAAGAATTAATTCAAGGCTACTACAACAAAGACCAGTAAAGAAATTTCCAGAAGACGCTCCACGTTTCCCGCCAACCTTAACTAGTGTAGTTATTAAGTGTATATAATTTATATGTTCGTTAGTCATTAAGATATAATATATTGTATGGGCCTATGTTGCCTGATATAAATAAATAAATAAAATAACCAACTGAACCTGCACTGCACCAGTGACCGTGGCCGCGGCCAATTGCCACATTATCGTTATCACGAGGAAGCAGTTTTGCTATTATATCATTAGCGTATCAGATACGACACTCGGAACTATCAGATTCCCGAGACGAAGGAACAATGTGAATACTTAGGGCTGTATATGCCATGGCGGCTCCCAACGAAATGCGTAGAGATAGGTCAACAGATGAGTAACGCTATTATAGTCTATGTTGGTAGTGGCTTTTGCTTGAGTCTCCTTGTGTCACAGTGAAAAATAGGCGCTAGGATTTTAAACGAAGATGAAGATAGGTCTCGAATTCATGACCTATCTCTATCTCACATGCTGAAAAGACATTTGGCTGAACTATAAATAACACAGTTACTTCTTTCTTAATCTTTGTTTAGAAAGTCGTCGATACTTATGGATCTAATCAAAAAAGTCTCTAAACATCATAGATATGAATAACTTAGACAAATAACGCCACACTACTGTGTCACATCTTAGAATTTAGATTATCGTCCGTGAATGAAAAAATGTTTCTTTGTTTTGGAAGACAAGTTCCTTTTCAAGTTACCAGCATGAATTAAATGATCGTTTATGGTTCGTAGGCCTACTAACGCAGCAGAGAATCCTTGTCAAAATATCACTTTTTCTCTCATAAACACATAGAACGATAGAGACAACAATAGATCGTCTTAAACCCAGACACAAGTGGACATTACCAGGCCGCGCCGACCGCGTCCTTAGCCGGTAACCTCGGCATTGACACTGTGTGCTAATGTTTCGACTTTGTTTACTTCTAATTCAGAGTGTCCTTACATTTGCATGTAAATCGCTTATGATTTATTTCTACATTAGTTTCATTGGACTTTAACTATTACTAGAACAAGAGAATTTAAAGATGTAATATAAGTATTCTTGCTGCATTCTTGATAGTAAGCGACTGATGATACATTATACGAACAAGTTTTTTGGAGTCTACTTTCAATCCTTCCAAACTTTCCTTGCAACCTGACATTCTTTCAAAACCTCACATCCGAAATAGTTTGAAGATTTCCAACGAATAAATCCGTCTTTACCACTATCATGCAGTACGAACGTTGTGTTTGGCTCGCGTCTCAAGGCGAAGGGCGCTGATCACAGTCCACGTTTAGAACAACATTATTATATTATATCATTATAATTATTAATAGCTTCAAGTATATCGGGAAATATAGATTATTTTGGTTTATGAAATATAAAGAATTTGATTCAGACCAAAACCTAAAATCTCCATTTTAAATCAACGTTATACTTAGGTCCAATCTATTAGAACGTTCGTCAAAAAAACAAATGATTAAATTTTTATCCGTAGCTTTCTGACGATCTTACTTCTCTTTCAAGTTTAAAAGTAGTACCTGCTCTGTAACATTATTAACGCGAAAGTCCATATGTCGGTTATTCCTTAACGCCTAAACTGCAGCCGATTTCGATGAAATTCGGCAACAAGATACTTCAAATCCCGGGAAAGGTAGGAAATATATCACCGCTAAATACTCAGTCCCTGCACGCTAAACGATGTGTAGGCAACATGTAGTTTACTATATATTTCTGTTTATCTGTCACTGAGGGTAAAATAACTGCCGCATGTTGCAACAGTTAGACCCACGGACGAAATTCTGCCAAAACCATCAATATCTCAGCGAATTAACGAAACACGGAAATTGTTTATTTATACGTGCCCTTCGCATTCACAAAACAACACGAAACCCTCGCGTGCTCACCAGCTACAAATATAAAAGCTCCTTTGACACTTTAATTCTATATGGATATAACATTGGAAAGGTATAATTTCAGGGTGAGTTTTATGTCGCGGGATTATTTTCTTAACTTAAGAAGTTGTAAGTTTGGTGAAATAAATTTACTTCACACCAAAACATATGACACACACAAAACAAAGAAACTAAGTGAAAAAGTACAAAAGGTGGTGTTATCGCTATAAGCGATTATACTGGACAATCTTTGTAGGCGTTTCTTTTACAAGGATTAAGTGATAGAAAATGTTATCGTAAAGATAAATCAAAAACAAAGTAACTCAAACAATTTGGGACGATTTCAAGTCAGAAACAGCGATGACGACAGATTTGCTGCGCAGGAGGATATGCAGCTGTCATACGCGTCATTTCCGTAAAAGGGCCAAGCTGTAACAATTGATAAATAGAGATTATATTTGTTACGTTACTTAAGAACAGTTTAATCTTATACGGTAAACGAGACAATCTTATAAATATGTAATCGTCGTTGCCGAGAAACCGATTCCCTATTCAGAAGAAAATAATGAAAGTATAATAATACATTTTAAAATTCTATAACGCTACAAATATTATGTAACTGTTAATGCACACACAATTAGCACACCGACACACCAATGCTGCTAACTGCTAAAAAGTGGCTGACAGATCTTCTGTTTCACAGGTCAAACAGCAATTATTTGTCATGTTGCATCTTGCTCTATCGCAATTTCATCGCTTTTTCGCAGTTTGCAGCGTCGGTGCACAGTCAGAGAAAATGAGCCATATGCAGTTGTGAGTTGACAAACCAACGTTATATTTTGGTGAAAACGCCTCCGTGGTCTAGTGGTATAGAGCGCGCCCTTTGACTCTGAGGTCGTGGGTGCGATTCCCGCGTTGGAAACATGTTATTTCCAAGTTTGTTTAGGACAATGCAGGCTGATCAACTGATTGTCTGACAAGTAAGATGATCCATGCGTCGGATGGGCATGTAAAAAGTCGATCCTGCACCAGATCTCTCGCCGGTCGTGTTGGTATTCCGTCCCACTGGGTTATGAGAGTAAAGGAATAGAGAATGCTCTTGTGTATAGCGCACACACTTGGGCACTATAAAATTAACCCGGCGTAGCTGGCCACCTTTCAATGAAACCGGCTACCGTCACCGAAACCGGTGTGGGAGCTATTATATATTATATTTTGGTCAGATTATGTAAATTCAATGTACGTCGTGATCTGTCGACTGGATTTGACTAAATTAGATAGGTTTAAGTTAAGTTACAGTGTAAGTCCACAGTTAAGTTATGTGCCGATGAAGTATCGATGATCGGGCACCTCGACGTATCCTTCACCTTGGGCGGCGACCACGGCAGCGGCATCCTTATTATGAAACACACGCTTTTTTTCCTTCCCAACGATTCATGTTGTAATTGTTATCATCGACGAACCAGCGTAAGGGAATCGACGCTTTATTCGTTATAGGTAAAGGCGATATTATTTATTCGGCCGATAGAGGAAATAAAGCGGAGGTCGTATGCTGATTGACCGTTTGTGTTACAATTCAATTATACAATTAATCGATTCATGTCAAATTAACATTCGCATCATTATCACCATGGTTATCTTAACTTTTTAATTAAGTATACACAAAAAATTATAAGTTGAATTTAAGGATTTGTAGAGATTATATTTTTGTCTACTAAATAAGTATACAAATGAAAACTAAATAAACAGCTTAGCTTCGAAGCTTTATATTACTTAAAGTCCAAAGAAATTCTGTGCCGTTTTTTGTACTAAATTACGCTGTTTAATTCAACAATTGTAATATGTAGTTATATAGAAAACGGCAACTAGTAACCAAATGATTGAGACATAAAACGTTAAGTGTAGAAAGCACACAATTATTACGCAACACGCAGCGCTCTCAGACTGACGTAGAAAACTCGCGGTTATGTTCCAATGACGTTGCAATCACTGAGAACATAAATTATAATAAGAGTACGAGAAACATCAGAGTTATGTCGAATCAAAAGCTAAAAAGAAACAGACATACCTACAAGTTAGAGATTTACAGACATACATTTTAAAATACAGAGAAGGGCAAAATATTATGTTAATTATTCAGAAGAAACACTTAATCACGATTGAAAACGAATTTTAAGTGCGAGACCGACACTGAAAAGGAAACAAAAGTAGTTCCAAAAGTACTTAATTTTACAAACTCTTTGACTTAGTACTACTTACGAGTGAATATTTACTTATAAAACTTTATGGCAGTAACAATAAAGTAAGAACTAGCTAAACGTTAGCATTCTCAGGCGGATCTGAGTGAAAGTCCTGCGCAAGCGCATTTGCATTTCAATTCAACTCCAGCAGATTTGCAATCTAATGAGAAATGTCATCGGGTTTAATTGATTCAGACCAATATATTCTACTGGAATTTTGACGATGACACGGTAAAACTTCATTGAGTTATGTAAAAACAAAGATGAATTTGAGTTTCGAGATGATTTTGACTTTAGTGTCGAACGTAGTGATAAATATCGGAATAAAACTATTCTACGTTAATAATATCTCCTAAAAAAAAGATGTACTGTAACATAATTCATTGAACTTCACTCAGAAGAATCAAGAACTTTATTCCAAAGAATATCTGGAACTACGACCGAGTCGATCGCATCCGAGTACATACAAGGAGAAACGAACCAAAACAAAACCTTGAGCACAAAAGTGTACAACAAGGTTTGACCGTTGACCGCTATAGAAAGTAAACACACACGCGGCCTTCAAGGCCGCTCGAAGTAGACCTTATATAAATACATAATTACATAACGCAACGATCAAAATTTTCAAACGGCGCTGATCTTGAAATCTAAGACTTAGTTCTCACGTAACAGAGTGCAGTTTAGCATGCGACGTCGCCAGTGAAAGTGAGTGCGAGTACGGAAGTGTGGTAGCTAAGCGAAGGCATTCGCTATTTACTTAATGTTTACCTCTCATTAACGTCTTTCACAGCAAAAACGGGTTTGAGTACATTTTAATAGTAGTACTAGTTATTAGTATTGCCTTCTTGAAGATCGATCACTTCTCTACCCTAGTAATAATACTCCCCACACCGGTTTCGGTGACGGTGGCCGGTTTCATTGAAACCAGACCAGGTACGCAGGAGTAATTTTATAGTGCCCAAGTGTGTGCGCAGTACACAAGAGCACTCTCTATTCCTTTTACTCTCATAACCCAGTGGGACGGAAGACCGACACGACTGGCGAGAGATCAGGCGCAGGACTGACTTTTTACATGCCCATCCGACGCATGGATCATCTTACTTGTCAGACAATCAGGTAATCAGCCTGCATTGTCCTAACCAAACTTGGAAATAACATGTTTCCAACGCGGGATTCGAACCCACGACCTCCGGAGTCGAGAGACACGCTCTAACCACTAGACCACGGAGGCGTTCAAAAAACCCTAGGACTCTTACTGTAGCATGGCGTTTTAGAAACCAATCTATAGGAGACGCTCAAAAGCTTTCATACTATCAAAACTAGCAACTTTTTAAGATTAACTTTTAATGCGCTCTAAATACGTGTTGTATAATAAAATTACAAACGATATAGATAAGATACCATAAATTTTCCTTTCAAATTTGATAGTTGGTTCAGAATCGAAACGTTTTGTGATATAGACTTAGTGATTCTGATTACGATTTTACAATGGAAGTGGTGTAATCATGTAGAAAGTTTTCGTCTAGGCGAATCACCTCGCGACTTTAATCAGCGACTAACAACGGTAATATGTAAAAGTTATATTAGATTTCCAATCTGGTATTAATATGCAATGAGTCTGCAGAAAGGCGTCTCGGGTAAAACTTCAGAGAAACTTTGATTTCTGAGCCAAATTATGAATTTTCCAGGCTAAAACATCCTCCAGCCCACATTTTTGCTGGGTAAAACTAAAACAGAATACCTTAGGATAAACATTGCAAAGTAATTCATAAAACTGTATATGAAGCGCGAAGGCTTAGCATACTCGTCAAGTGCCCAAACATGAGGCCTGCCCTCGTACCGGTATTTGGGCGTTGCGCAAACGCAGATCACTCTCGTTTTCGGCGCCACGGTCACGGACACTTGCTATTGTTACATTCTTTATTCACGTGCCACTGACACACCTGACTTCGGCCTGATGAAAGAGAAAGGTCGAGCCGATACCAGCCCTTGATAAGTAAAGGGCACCTTCGAGGTTTAAAGAAAGAGAAGGGAATTTACGTGATAGGATTATGAAGACTTTGGAGAGAAAGAGAAAGGTTAAAATAATATAGCAAGCTAGCCCAGAACATTGAATATGGTAATACTTCTTACTAATCTCGATGAACTTAAATAGACATAATAAATTTTGCAGTTGAAACATTTTCAGATAATAATGCATTTGAATTGAGAAAGTCACCAATACTTACAGTATTCTGTACTTTAAAAAACGCAGATTCATATTATACTTTAAATATTTTTAGATAAAGGTTTGAACCATTTTATTTAATGTTTTTAAATGGATTCAACGTATAATAAATTTGAAGATCGCCATATATGAAACTTTACTCATAGGCTGTTCCGTGCCTTTTTCGTCCGGGTTGGCCTTGCAAAAAACCTCTGATGCATCAATTTGGGTCTCGGTTCATGCTTCATAACCAAATGATTTCCGCGTTTTACTTATGTTTATAACATTAACAATAATAGTGCATTAGTCACGGCCACTATTTTTAACCACTCAATGTAATTGCATTAATTTTAAAGCATTTCAAAGAATTTAAATACTAATAATAATAATAGCTCCCACACCGATTTCGGTGACGGTGGCCGGTTTCATTGAAACCAGGCCAGCTACGCAGGAGTAATTTTATAGTGCCCAAGTGTGTGCGCAGTACACAAGAGCACTCTCTATTCCTTTACTCTCATAACCCAGTGCCCATCCGACGCATGGATCATCTTACTTGTCAGACAATCAGGTGATCAGCCTGCATTGTCCTAACCAAACTTGGAAATAACATGTTTCCAACGCGGGAATCGAACCCACGACCTCCGAGTCAAGAGCCGCGCTCTGTACCACTAGACCACGGAGGCGTCTAAAATACTAAACTAACTTTAAAGATCAAGATGGAACATTTAACAAATCTGTTTCAGAGACTTCGTGAATAGTTCAATGATTTCGCAAAAAATCTCCACTTTATTGGCTTTGTGAACCAAAATTTAATCAGGAAGGAAACCGTGGAGACGGAACTTCAAGTGATGCGTGAAGATTACAAAAAATACGGAATCTAATCGACCTCGATACTAAGCAAGGCCAGGCCCTTATTAAAGCGTAGATAAAAGATAAAACCAATATCAAGGCCCAAAGTTAGTGGGTAAAGGTCAAAATTTGTTTTGAGGTTGCTCGGTCTATCCGCCGCGTGCGACATTGATAAAATGGCAAAATTGCAAAACCAATGTCAAAGTCAAATTGGTGAATCCAAGGTGTTAATTAATGTGTGATTAAGTATATGTTAAATTCCAGGTAATTCAATATTAACATTGGGGTTTTTGACAAGGGCCTTAAACTTTTACAGCTTCAAGTTAAAATGTTTCATAAACAATGATTACATGTCCCATACGCATATCTTCAGGGTGAAATTGTTTTTTGCAACAGCGATGCAATAAAACTACAACAAAAAAATGTGAAATTTCTGCTGTAAATAGCCTGTTGCATTTCTGTCACAAGATACATGTTATTACATAATTATCTTGACTATCAAATATGCTGTATTATTATGCTTCAGTTCCAAATTTATACGATGTAAATAAGACAACAACGTGACCACTGACCAATATAATCAGATTATTCATAATAAATCCAGTTTATTGCTGGCTGGCCCTTTCCGTTCTTTTCGATGAGAAAAACACGTCAAAAGAAATCAAAAGAATTAAGATCGATCTGCATCTGTATTGATAAATTACACAATCATAAATTTGTGATTGCGACCGCCTGGCGAAAATGATCATGAGTCATGGTAGGAGTCAAAATATCTTCAATAAAGATTCCATTAGTATTGCATAAGTCGTAGAACGGACGGGAATATAAAACATCTCCTGATGGGATTCCACTGTATCGATATCTTCATCGCTAAGTTATTCTGGTGTCCGTCCTATCTGTACAATATTGTGGTGCTACACCACTAACTCCATCAGCTCTTGTCTTATCCGTTTAAAATATCCTATCTGTTATCGAGTATTTATTGCGTTTTGCCTCCGTGCGTTATGCGTCGTGGCGTTTCATCGAATCTTAATGGATCATTAATAGATTCATATTTATGTAGGTCAGAATTAATTATGCAAATTAACAAATTAATATACTGTTAGTCTTTTGAATACTCACTTCCTTGTTTGAATTTGGCCATCACGTAATAGTTCATTTCTTGAGTAGTCGCTCGTAAAGACGAAAAGTAATGAAAAGTAACTAACGCAATTTTCTTTCACAAATTTTGATAGAGGTGATGCTCTGCTTACTGAAGTAGCATTTCCATTTATTGTAGCGAGAGTAATGTATCATCTTCAATCTATGAGAATAACGTTACAGTTAGAGCTTTCTTGGAATCCTATTTTAAATAAACATTCAATATTTAAATTCAGCGGCGCGCCATTCATAGGTTTATTCTTGCATTTACGGAGTTTCACGCTTGCGGAGTCGGAGGGAATAGTTTAGCATACGTTAACTGTACCGCTAATGCCTCATTTGGTGCGAATATTTCACGATCCGTGAACGAGTTCATGAACTTGTTACGGGCAAAGAGCACGAAAATCACGTATTGACGTATCAGACGTACTTAGGTCATTTGAATTGTGAGGTTTAGTATCGTTCTAGAATCTGGATTTTCGAGCTGTTTTTTAAGATATTGATGACTTTTTCTTAATTCTAGTTTTCGACAGTAATAATAATTACACTGTATATTGGACTATTTAATATTACGGTAAAGAAGTTTAACAAAATTTCGTGGATAAAAAAATTGGAAATATTAGTAAGAATTAGAGATGTGCCAATCATGACTTTGGCCGACTAGCCGATTAGTCGGCTGCAAAGAAGCCGACTATTCGGCCGACCAGTCGGCCAAGCCGATCATGGTTTCGGAAGTTTCTGTAGCACTTCTTTTACTGCTGATTCGCCGGTAAGTCACACACGCCAACTGCAAAGTTGTCGGATCGTGTTATGTTTACTTCGCGCACGTAACTTTTTTTTATGATACAATTCTTGTTCGAACAAGAATTTTATCATAATAACAATTAAATAGAACTATTTAATTCTTGTCTCAATCTTGATCTAATAATAATACATACCTAATTTGTTATTTATAAGTAATAACTATATTAAAAAATATTTATTTACTAGCAAGTGATTTAAAAACACTTCTTTTAATTTTGAAACGTGTAAGACTTATGAAGTGTAATATGAACACATTACAAATAATCAAGGTTTTTATAATGTAATTTCAATAATAATTAGAGCAAAAAGTAATAACCCGGATAGTTGGCGCTTTTTGCCAACTACAAAAGTGGCCGGATAGTCGGCTTTACCGACTAGTCGGCACATCTCTAGTAAGAATATATCATTTTATACAGTTGATCATAAACGATAAATATTTAGACATAGTTTTATACGATGAGCTAGACACGTCCGTATCGCACGGCGTGCGGTCGGCAAATGACTGCGTCGACAGGCGGAAGCGTGCGCGCGCGCACCCGCACAAGGCTGCGCTCATGACCTCGCCTCGTCTTTGTCTAGCGATATCTAGCGTTTGTTTACCCGCGAGGCCGAATGCATCATACCACTAACCACCGCCTCTAAATGATTGTGGAAATCATTTGCCGAGCTCGTTCGCGTAAATTAACCCCGCTACTTACAAACGCGACGTTATGACTTTATAAAACTGGTGCTGAGAGATCTTAATCGTTTACGTCTTTATTATTACAAGCTTGTCTGAAGATCAATAAACCAGTAACATTTTTATATATTATCTAACTTACCTATGAGGAAAAAGCTTCACCTTATCATTAAGATTTTATACTGAAAACTTAACAGTTAACCTACTAAATGTCAAAGCTTTTATCAAATCTCAGTAGCTATAAGTTATAACCTTATATTAAATGTAGGGAATGTTATTATTCGACAAATTTACTATTCGAATAATTCGAATATTTTACAAAAGTTTTCGAATAATTCGAATATTATTCGAATAATTCAAAAATTTTGAAAAATGCTGAAAACTCCTTCGAAAAGTAACAAGAAGCTTCCTACAACCATGTACAACCTATTTTGTTAATACTATGAAGTGAGCAATTCTTATTTTTACTTTTATCAACATAAATCTGTGTAAAAAACTTACATAGTTAGTTTTTATTGTTAAACACTTTAAAAATGTATATTTTAAGGTTACAGCTGGGCAATAAAAGAAAGGCTGTAAAGTGTAAATCGTTTTCGATCGTAGCACTTTTTACTTTTCTCATGTGATTATGCTTAGCCTTAACTCTTAACTCTTAAGCAGTTGAGATTTAATAATAATATTATATTCGACGTTATGATATCTATTCCTTAACACTAAGCTAGCTCACCCGTCTCTTTTTATATTTTCGATCTACGTTCACCTAGTTGGCTTCATTTGTGTCAACGTGGTTCGAAATTATAAAAAAGGGCCGCTAGAAAACAAACACCACAACCAAGAAAAAAATTGCAACGAAGCCCTGGGGGAGGGTGAAACAATCCTAAAGCTGGTGACTTTAGTAACTTGAAGTTTGGTAACACCAATAACATGATAATATTAGAGTGATTCTTCAAAAATGATTCTCCGCGTCATTTTCGTGGGAATTTTTTATTTTCGAGTTATCTTTAAATAAATGCAAATACCTTTAAGGTGCTCTAAAGGTAATAAATACGATCTTAAAGGCATGTAAATCGGTCCATAAACTACTGAGATAATCAAATTTGAAATTTCGGTCCCCACGAAAGTTGCGACAAACTCCACGAAAGTTACGATTGAATTTTCTAGGAACAAAATATGGATTGAAATCTTTTTTTCCTTAAAAAATAAAATAAATTATTATTTATTTTTATTTAATCAGTTTTTATTAAGATCGACGATACTAAAGAGCATGGAGCTTTAATTTGTTGCTTAATCTGTCAAGTAACCTGTCCTGAAATGCTGTGATTTTTTCGAGGTTCAGGTGATTTTATTTGAATTTCGTGAAGTTTAAGTGATTTAGGAGGTCATATAAGGGGGTTTTCAACTAAATATGGAGATTTAGGACTCAAGATCATAATATTTTCTTCGATTCAGTTTGTGGGATATATACGAGGGCTCGCTTCGCTCGCCCTCATCTGAGTATCGTATCGCATTGCATTCGGATTGAGGATGTAATATCAGTTGGTCATGTAAAATACTGATATTCAGGTAAATCCACTAGATTAGAAGCAGATTCGATATTTGGGGAAAAGATCAGAAGGTAGATTGATGTATAAAGCCACATAAGTTTTGTTTTTCAAAAAAAGCTTTTAGAGTGAAAAATTCGTTCTGGGTACCAAAACCATAGCTGGAAATACTATACTATAGCCAATTCACATAGGTAAATGGTGTACAAAACAGCCTACGTAGCTTTCGTAGGTCACAAGGTAACTATCATTGGTGAAAATCCACGAAAATTGTGCCATGATTAAAGTAATAGGTAAATAAACAAACAAAGTACTAGGAAATAATCTCGATCATATACTTTATTCCTTAATTTGATATGAGTGTCATAATTATAAATTATTATTATTCAAAACATGCTCGCAAAAGTTACGTGACTACAGCGACCACATAATTTTTAAGGAATATCTTATCTTATATTTTCTTTGTTTTGAAGCAACGAGGGTTTGAGTCCCCTGTACTGATGCTGGAAAGACACTGAACGTTGGTGCAGCTAAAACGTGTAACCACAAATCGTCGCGTTTGGAACGTCGGAACGGCGTCGCGCTCGTGAAACTAGCAAAATCGTGTGACACAGACGTTATGCCTATTAACTTTTTTTAACTTAAGGTATAACATTATTTTATTTTAGGAATTAGGTAGCCCAGTTAATCTACATTATTTTGATGTATCATACTCTATGCTAATGAATAGAATACAAAAGTTATTAAAGCTTTCCGTAAGCGCGAACAGAGTGTGACACGCGGAGAACACCGATTTTGCCCCCGTTTCCGACATTGAATTAACCATTAAACAAAAACTATAAATAATTATAGATGTTTTTTATTGAAATCAGATACTTAAATAAATGAGGAATAACGTGTGTTTGGTCCTAAGGCTTGTTTATTAGGGTAGTAGTAAAGAGCGTGTGACCACATTTTGAGGGGCCTCGGAGAATTACTCATTAAGGAGCCATCGACATTTTTTGATACTGTACTAACTGTTTCAATTATCAGTCGAGGACTGCTGCGGTAAAGCTATTGAATAGCAAATTTTTATCAACTTGTCGAATCATAGATCACATATCGTGAGCTTTAAGCCAGAAGTTTTTATTTAACTACATATTTTAAAACTCTCAACATTGCAATGCACTTACATCTATTACCTTCTTATAAAACGAGTTTGTTTTATATACACCCTTATGGCGTAATACTGAATGATATTATGACTGAAAGGAGTTTATATCAATCTTCATTTGCATGTCTTTAGGTAAAATAACGTCTAAAACATGGTCAACGGCGATGATGAATGGTCGTATACTCATTTGTTAGACTAAAAACAGATTTGTATATATTATTAAAGATGTAGAATATTCATAAATAATATTATTTTTCTAAAATAAATTTAACTATGTTCTTATTCCATATAAATTTTATGTTTAATAGCATTTTAAACAAAAATAAAAAATATTTTTAGTATTCGAATTATTCGAAAAATAATTTGGCGAATATTCGAATAATAAAATCGTCGAATATTCGAATAAAATGAATATTCGAATATTCGAATAACATACCCTAATTAAATGCATACAAAATGTTCAAATTAGAAAAGTATTATGTATCCTTAAACAATTATATACTTACTATTAAATGGCTCATCTATTCAGTATAACATTTGCTATTTTTTAAACCGACTGGTATTTGATAATTGAACGTTAAGAAAAGTACTTTTTTCATAACTTTTCGACACGAAACACTTTCAAATGACGCAAAAACAAGACATTTAAAATAATACTGTTCCAGGTAATGGCGTGCAATTGATCCTGCCGCCGCATGCTCCGACAACACCACACGATAAGCTGTAAGTACCCTTCAAATTATCGCCCATCGCGCACTCAACAGCGCCAATCACACTAAATACGAGTACACCACACGCAATAGAAATCAAAGGTTTAAAAACTTCCAAATTAAGTAAGCAAAAAAGCAACTGAATTCAAGAGGATACTTACTTCTCTACTAAACTAGGAAGAAGCCCCTTATACAGACGTTATAGTATTACATCGTTTATTACTTGTCCATTAAGCTTCTTTTTCAACGTAAAAGACAAAGATTTTAATACACTGTAAAGTCTTACTATTGGTATGGGAACTCATCTCTAGTTTAGTACGTATCATCTTGGAGGATACACCAGGGATCCAAAGATATAGAAAATAGAGAGATATGAAAAAAAGTACGTGTAATATTTATAGCTGTCTCCTTTACCTCAAGCCTATACCGCAGAACGCGATAGAGACAACTGCAGAAAATCAACTATTCGTTGTCCCCTGATTCCTTCTCCAAAACTTAACCGATTTAAGTACTTTTTTCATTAAAGATTAAAGAAATGCTTGAGCTGTTTTCCTATGTTTTTTTTTTGTAAAATCTAGCCAAATCTGTTTTCTGATTGTTTGAACACAGCGGAAAATCTGGCTTTTTTTGGGTTTTTGAACGTTCATATTTTATTTAATAATTAAATTATGAAAAGAAATAAAACATAGGGACATTGTATTAGTGGACGTAGATATTCAGGAAAAAAATTATAACTCTACTAATGCTAGTAGTAGTAGAATCCAGGGAGGAAACAGGGGACAACGTTTGTATGGAAAAAAGGGCGGTGTGGACTCCTCTTAAGAGCGTAAGCTTTTTTGCTCCGCTCTATCTTATCAAGTTTAAACTAATAACATTGCTAGCAGAAATTACTCAGATAACCTCTTCATTGATTTCTGAATCTCTGTGACTCTAGTCCCTATATGTAGGCGATCTTAGAAAATATAATTACAATATTATATCAGCTATTTATAGAGCTAGATAAACTACATGCGTCAAGTGCTGGCGACATGTGAAGAAAATTTAAATACAAGTATAGCGAAACGCGCGTACATACCTATCTTATTACAATGGCAATAAAGTTCATAATGTAGTTCGTTTCAAAGTTAACACGAGTGGAACACAGGGCCACGAATGTTGCTCGCCTTGCATTATGCATTACATACATTTCGGGGGCAGGCTCCGACAAAAAACGGGCAAAAAAACCACCCAGTTCTGTGTGAGTACCTTATAAGTGCGATATTTAGTTATCTCAAACGTGTATTTTCTCTTCTCGATTGTAAAAAAAGGCTGAGTACAAGTTGCTAGCATACGAAAGGTTCCGTACAAAACGCCAGAAAAATACGCTTATTTGTTTTTTTTTTTTGGATATTAGGAAAGTAATATTGGTTCATTCTCGGACTTTGTATTTTATAGTTCAACTTTTTAATTAAAGTAATACATTTCTCTCAAAAAAAAAGTACAGACAAGGAACAGATAAATATTTGATTAATTACTGTGTAAAATATAATTTTAAAATGGTATAGCAAAAGAACAATAAACAAAAAAGTATGTAAAGTACGCACATGAAAAAAAAAATCAGCACGCGCAACCATACTGAACTTATTTCACTATGTCAAATTAGGTATCTAACATTGATCGTGTGTCGATCAATTATATCTATTGAAATTAATTCCCAAGGTGAGCACCAAACTTGACTAATGACTGATAATCGTACATACTAGGAAGTACCGAGCACGATCCCAGCACACACACACACACACACACGCACACACATACAATGGAAATGGCAATGAGATAACTGACATCACAACAAGGTCTCTCCACTTAGTATAGAACGCAAAACAAACTTGTATCCGTCAAATTAAATAACAAAGTAAAAAAAATGACAAGAAAAAGAAATACAAAAATAAAAAATATCCACAGCCGAACATATAACCTTTTTGAAAGTCGATTAAAAAGAGCCTTACAATAGAGCAGTAAGCGAACAAGTAGCGTCTTAAGCGCCCCGAAGTTGTAAACTATCTTTGTTTGACAAACTTGTTAAATGAAATTCACGTTTTCATTGTAGATTGTACAAACGCTTTAAATAAAGCTGTACACTATCAAATTGTTTGACAAACACTTAAAATTTGACAAAGAATTTGATCGTTTACAGGGCACTACGTTAGAAAAGATTGTATAACGATATTTTTTAAATTACATAAATATATAACAACCGATATCTATGTCAATCTCAATAAAGTGTAGAAATTGTTCTTAAAGCATTAAAATAAACATCGCATTTAAATCGTATAAAAATAGGTCGAAACCGTTGAAAACTCGTGAAAAAGTGTTCTATTTTAACATTCGCTCGATTACCTTGGAATCCTACGTGACCTGTATTTTATTTAAGAATTATAAATACTAAATATATGTGCCTTGAAAACCTAGTGCTTCAATTTATTGAAAAACTTCTTATTTAAATACACTTTCATTTCAATAAGAATTGTTTTCTACGCCAGCTTTGCTAAACTGACCTACAAGTTTTTTTTATCTGAAAACTTTTCTATGATTGGAGATAACTAAGATAAAGAAGAAAGCTCGCTAATTTCCATGGTTCCTGTCAATAGCAAATTTTAAAACTAGTAAAGCAAATTTGCTCGTTGTATATTTTTATAGATTGCAGAAAGTTAAGCCAGCGATCCTTACGAAGGCGTAGAACGGCCGCCCCGGGCTGGCCGACCTTTCGCTCCCAGATTAGGGACGCCTGCCTAGTAATTATGATATATCTCCGAGATCAAAGTCGACATCTGATAGAAATATTATGTTTGAATTTGCGATATCTAATAGGAAATCTAAAAGCCACAATCGTATATTTAAGACAGAGAAGTTAGTTCAAATTACATAGAAAACATTCAAACGTCGACATAAAATTGAAAACTATGATTGTCCATGCTATATGGTATGCAATTATAGACGATTATGGCCCAATGCCCACACATAATATTCTTTGTCTTAAATTGGTTCATCCCAAGCTCATCTAGAGAGGCCGTAGTAGATCACGATAAAAAGAAAAAAAAAACAAGCTATCGCATCAAGCCCTACATTTAACAAGCATCGCTGGTTGTCACCTGACAGCTAAAAAACAGATGAAAGTTGTCTGCTGTCGGTACACGTGCAACGCGCATGCGTAACACGCGGTAACGACAGCAGCTGACCTTCGCCGGGGTTCAGTCCGCCAGTACATAAGAAAAGGTTTCAATGTTAAAAAACTCGTTGTAAAAGGTAATGGAGACATGAATTTCAAATTAAGAACACCTTCCGAAATTTAGGCTAAAATCCCACCTAGGGGGTACGCAGGGGCTGGTTTAAAATAGGTCACAAAATTTAAACCGTAGCAAAGTAAAAAGTAAACACTACAGTATAACATTTTGAAATAGTCTACAGTGTAGACTATTTCGGAATGCGGTCTACAACCTGAAAGCTCATGTTCAAGTGCTAATAAAATGCACAGTGAACTCTATATAAGGGACACATACCCACCCTAAAGTAAAATCATTAATATAAGTTACAACTTTTATATAAACTCACTTTTTTATTATTATTATTTCCCCCGTACGTAATACAGGTCAATTTTTACAAAAATATTTTATTTTTTTACATTTTTTTTCTTACATTCCTTGTTTCCTAATGATTCTCTCTGACATTTTTGTGTTACCGTACTATTTTACATATCAATACACCCTTATTATATATTTCTCTCAGATACATAAATTATAAACTCACATAATATACAACAGCAGATTCTCTACTTAAACTTTCACGACCATCTGGTGTGGTCAAATCATTCCAGATGGTCTGTTCAAGCTAGCGAATTGTAGCACAGAAAAGCATTACTTTAAAGACATTTAGACAAAGTAAGACAAAGAACAAGATTAAACGTACATCTACACAACAAATAAGTGACATATCCCACGAGTCCAGATTTCAGACAGAAGATAGGGCAATGGATTAGAATTTACGATTTCTTCGTAAACGAAGCCACAGAGTAAATAGATACGGAAAGCAAACAATGCAACCACGGAAACTCCACTGCCAGTTTACAAATATAGAAATGTGGGGATGTCAAGAAACTATAAGTGTACTGGGCTCCTCTTTTAGACAAATGTACGGGTTTAGATAGATCCGCTTTTTTTTACATGCCTCGTTGTCGGGGTTATCCCTTCACAAAAGAATAACCGATTTTTGGGACGAAATGTCAGATTTACTTTCTCAATGTGTCTCTTTGCTTATTCTTTCGTAGTAATAAACCTATGTGCAGCCGCAAGCTTAGCGTAATCATAATCACAGTAGAAATATTTAAAAAAAAACATAAATATTATTACGGAATCAAATATAAACTGTGGTGAGCACCAGAGGGTATGTTTCTATGAAATAAGCTTGCAGTCTTCTGTCTCTACTCTGTGGTGCTACAGCGCGAACAGGATCTTTTGAATCAAATGCATTCGTCGTGTTCCCTTTCTCTTTGTTTTATCTGCAACAACGGACTTTCATCGACAAGTACAGCGGTGTCGACACTAAATCTGCGGGACCCGACTTGTGGCGGACAACTTAATACGGCGAATAATGCGCCAGGTACCTGGAGTTATTACCAGTAATAATCCACCGGTTTCGGTGACGGTGGTCGGTTTTAGTAACTTTACAAGACAAATGTGAGCAGTGCACGAGCACTCCCTCTTTCTTTAATCTCGTACCCCGGTGGGACGGATGACCATGACCGGCAAGAGATATCAGGACTGCAACTTTTCACAGGCTCATCTGACGTGTATTTATCGCCTTTATTGTCAGAAGATCAGGCGTTACGCTAAGTCACAGGACTACGTCATTATAACTTATTAGCTATTACCTCAGAACAGGAAAATAAGGTTATTACATTAAAACTAGGGTGCTTACTGCAGTATACTTAAAATAAAACATAATATTCTTTTATACAACTTTACCTAAAGGCACATAAGGTGACATCACTAATTCACTATATGTATATATCAATAAATATTTATTCCGACGAATGCCTTGTAAACAACGCACTTTAACAAGTTGGAAAAAATTAAAATTCAAGGCGAAGATAGGGCTACGTAGGTTCAACACTAAAACGTAAATACGACAAGGTTAGTCTAACAATAAATGTAATTAAATATATATAAACAAATTCTAAGGTTAAAGTATTTTATATTTTAAACAATTAAATTTAATAATAGTTAATATTGTTAATACGTCCCATAAAAGCGCTATTGTATGTAAGCTGAGTGACATAGCCTTTAAAAATCGAAAGTGCTTGTTCGAATCTAGTTAAATTTCAAAATTACTAGATCGATTTTCTATTGTTCGCACGAAGCCGCGGTTCTACCACAGAAAATTCTAAAACTTGGTTAAAAATTCCTCAATGAATCCTCTTTGATGCTAGACAAAAATGAAGACTGTTTTTTTCAAAATTACTTTAACAAGAGGGTTAAAAAGGGGATCATAATTATTATACTACCTACTAATCGCAGGCAAAGGCTCACGTATTCAGTAATTTCTTCATAAACTGATATGCTAATCATTAATTGGCACTATTTTATAAAAAAAAACCCTTATAGATACAGCGAAGGGCCTAAGTGAGGGCGTCGTCGGGATTTACTGGATACGATAAGTCCAGATCGGCGGATTTACTGCCCGAGCCGCGGTCACAGACAGCCTTAACGCCGTACACCACGTCCAGACACGTGGTACATGATAAAGTGCCTTTAATGAAGTTTAAGAACCTACTTAGTTTAGTCTGCTTAGAATTTTCATCATATTGAAATAGACGATTGAATAGACGTAATGTAAAAGTGAAAGTTGGAAATATTGGGCTTAAGCAATCAGGAGGGTTTATAACATTTTCCTACCTGATGCACTACAGGTAAAACATACAGGTCTCGTAAGTGCAGAGGTTTTATGTTAAAAGGTAGAGAGTAAGTATTCTATGTTTACCGATGGTAGTTTTAGGCTAGTCAGAAATAAAAGTAATAATAATTCGCTCATTACACCCAGATTTTTGGTCCCAATAGCGTTCAATTAAATCTTGTATGTTTAATAAGAAGTTACCAGCTTTTAATCAACCTAAGATTTTCAACGTCAGCAAGACATCCACTATCCAGTAACGCTTTAGCTGCCGACGCTAGAGACTAGAGTGCAGGCGCGCCATTAATAGAGCGTGCGCAAGCGCATGACGTCGCGTCGCCGGCGCAAGGCTCTTCCTAGCCCTTTTCCACTGACTCACAACGATGAATTCACTTATGCGGAAAAATACTACATCAAAATAATTGCACATTATTAAAAATTATTGCTTTTATGGAATCATATTGATTGCACTGCTGAGCTAAACTATCGAATGCCAATATAAACTATCGGATTTACAATCTACCCTAAAGGGTAGATTGTAAATTCGATAGTTTATATAAGACGTTATTTCCACGTAAGGACAAAAAAGGTCTAAAAAGGATTTAATGGCTCCTAATAAAGCAACAATAATAATTAAAAAAGTTCGCTTGAAAACAGCACCTAAACATTAGTTGTGACAATAGACATTTTACAATAAGGGCGGTGATGCTTCCCAAAAAGAATTTTAGAAGTCTGTAAAACATAGCACAATTTCGTTAAATGTAGCAATTACACATTGTTGGATTTAAATAATTTAATGACCTTTTACCTACCATTCCACTAATATGGACATAGCTGAAATATAGTCTGGAAATGATTCAAGGTTCACCATAAGCCACGAACATGTAAACAACGTCACTATCATGATTAATCACCGTCAATACAGTCCTTATAAGTTGTAATTGCAGTCCGACAATATTGATTGTAGTCCCCAAGAAATAAGCATTTTATACTTCCTAGTGGCATCACTTTTATTTTTACCCAAACCTTCATGTTTATACCTTTTGTGGATAACCAGTAACATTTAAATTGGTAGCATTTTGGCCTAGCCTTCTTCACATTTAAATGAAAATGAATTCAAAGTGAGTAGAGACCACTCGTAGAAGACTTAAAATTAAAATTACGCGACTATAAAATTATTTTTTGTCGTTAGCTACAAGTGTCCCGACACCAGTGTCCGATTCTTTAATGTCATGATGTATGGAAGGAACACATTGTAACATATAAAATAAGAGGTCAACATAATATTATATCCGAAATAAACTTTGGATGGCGCAACTGGGCCTCTATACGACAAGTCCGTGCATCAGACATTGCAGTCCAGATATAAACGACTGTAAGATGTGCCGCCTGGCGCACCGCCAAGTCGCCAACAAAGACCATGTGCCCGCTTGGCGCATGCTGTAACGCTCCTAAACCTACTTTAAAGAAAAATAATGCCCATAGCTGAATAGAAATAGACTGCATGTCTTCCGTCCATGAATAATATACAATGTGTCCCGACACCGGTGTCCGATCCTTAAATGTGATAATGTATGGCATATTTTAGTGACAAAGACAAATAATTGGCTCTCAATTTTTTTACAACAAGAGGCGAAAATTTATTCATGCATAATTCCTGACTCATCAAAGTACTTATTTTGTTTTTAATATGGATCGGACACCGGTGTCGGGACACATTGTATATATAGCTATGAAATTGTGTTCGACCGATTTAGATGCAATATTAAAAACAAAATACTTTGATGAGTCAGGAATTATGCATGAATAAATTTTTGCCTCTTGTTATGCACATCATAGCCATTCCTCATTTTATTACCTCTGCTTCATTGACTTATTGCTTTACCCATTTTACCAGCCTGTATCATAGCAACAGTTTTTTTTTTTTTTGTTTAAGTAGACTAAAGCCTAAATCCGCATTATTTGAGCCTTTTATCTCAATTCTTAATTCCATTACATTTATATGAATACATATTTCTAAATCGTGAGAGTGACAATATATCAAAGTTGTCGATTTTTTTAAATATATTATTATTATTTATTTAACCCAGACAACCAATGACATCACATACCTTAATCCGCAACCTCTGGTCCACGCAGTCCTTCAGAGCGCCCAAGGGTCCAATGGAGGACTGTATCCTCGTCAGCACGTTCACCACCTTCCTCCTGGGTTTAGTAGCTACCATTCCTGAAAAATAAAGTTCGTAAATAGTAAAAAAATACACCTACCATTGTGACAGAGCTAAGCTCAGAATATACAAAGGATACTTTATTACAGAAAAACGTATGTCCGGCTCGACAAAGTTTAAAGCATCATTTAGTAGGTTATATTTGCAGATATGGGAAAATCAATGTGTAATTAATAATATAGTTTTGATAGAGTATTCAGAGTTTTACAACACAGTTTATTTCTGCTTATAGGGTTAGGACTTAGGTTTTTTTTAATATTTATAATCTCCGTTAATACTCCAACGAATATTCTTGATGATTTCTATACATCTCCCACAACCTTGACAACCTTTAGTGTATTAGCCTAATGGGTGGTTGCGGAGTGCGCGTGGTTGCCGGGCCCGCTCTCTCCATAGGCCACGACTAGAAAGCTGACAACCTTAAGGGCGGACGAAAACCAACTGTATATTAATGTTATCATTTCAAATTGAAAGGAATAGAGTTTTTATAGAACGAATTTCAAATTAACCTGTGTGATTTCAGTAAATTTATAGTTTCTCAATTAAACATATTGGTATAACTTTTTAAAGTCCTATACCGATAAGTTATAAAATAAACAGGTAAAGTGTTTTAAAGGCCAAAATATATTCGGGTAATTCAATATTGCCTAGAGCAGATTTTCCCGTGAAAATAGAAGCAATAACATTGTTAGTTCACAAGTCAATGCTCTACGGAACATCTGTCGGTACTCGGTACACAAACACCGCGAACGCGCCAATTGTGATCATCATCATCATCATTATCACTATCATCAACATCATTATCTGCAACTAGGTATAGTCGAGTCGCGATAAGAAGACATTGTTACTACGCCGCGCTGTGTTCATATTCACCAAATAGGGAAAATTATTATGCAAAGGTCCAGAGGGCGCTACAAGCATATACAGTAAACAATCCGACCAAAATCCGACCTGTTGCACATATCATATCAGAATATTGACAGAAACGTTGTAAAACGTTCAACAAAACAGCTGGTGCTGCACTCTAGCGGAAAGAAATTACAGTAAATTTTATATAAATGGGTTTTCATTTCGCTTTTATATTACGTCGCTCTCTTTAAAAAGCGAGTCATCTGTAGCCATAATCAAGCAGTAGCTAATATATCAGAGGCAAAAATAGGCCGACGACAACGCCTTCAAGTAATAATTGTGTAATATCATGATTCCAATCATATTGTAGCTTTTACGAGCGATAGGGAACTTTTATTGCCATAACAATATTATACGTAAAGGTAAAAACCCCACCTCCTCACTAATAAAATATTTACACAACAAAGAGCTATACAACGTGGTCTTGCCTTTGTCTGGCATGTAGGACCGTTTCATGACAGTTTGAGTCTTCGAAAAGGACTCAGGAGTCAGGACTTATATCCCGGAAAAAAAAACGCTTAGTACCCGATAAAATAATTCTAGAGCAAAGTGCGGGCAACATCTACGAGATCGTAGATTCTAGGTACATATTTTGAGTAGATTCTACCACTATTCAGTTTATTTGCTCAAAAGTAAGGGCCTGTTTCACTGCTTCCTGATAAGGCTATCCACCAATTAACTTGACAGATCAAGTATGGAGAATCTGTCAAAAAAGTTGTGAATAGCCTATTAGGCACTTTATCAGAAAGTGGTTAAACAGGCCTAAGTCTAATTCAATGAGTTATTTTTTAGTTTGTGCGAGTGGTAACTCTCAGCTGTACTGTAGACTTGTACTGTCTACAGAAGCTATAGTTTCTTATCAGTGCAATACATTATGCATACAGTGATACCGGCTATTATCACTCGCGTGATTGGAGGGAAAACAAATACAATATAATAAATACAACAAAAACCCGCACGAACGTGAAACTTTTGGTTTCGTTTTATTGACTAATCACATCTGATTTACGGGAGTGAACCGCATTAAAACTGTTATAGCCGATATTATTGAAGATGGCGCTGACCTCGGCCGAACTCGGTTTTGGGGTACGACTGGCGAGGCGAAGCGACTTTCGTTTTCGTATCGTTCAGGCAACTATCGCACCTACCGCATACTTATCGCATCATCGTTACGCGAATCGAAAGCTAGATAAACGTCAATAGTCGATTATACTTACTAACTGCCGCACTCAGAGGCGAATATTAATTACATAACTGTAACATTAACTGTCAAACTCTTCATTAAATTGAAGTTTAATCATCATTTACGGCCGTTCCCAATATTTGATCTATCTCTGGTTTTGTCCTACTAGAGATAGGAATAGCTCACAATTGACATAAAATATAAGTCTCTAATGTCAATTGTGAGCTATTCTTATCTCTAGTAGGGCAAAACCAGAGATAGATCAAATATTGGGAACGGCCGTAAATGTCTATGATTGCGGCCGTAAGATAACTTGCATTCGATTATTTGAACGCACATACATTGATATTTGAAATAATTATTTTATTATTAGATATTTTTCATTTTAGGCAAAAATAGATTTTATACAAAATTGCAAAGAAAAATCACAACTCATTCAAGTAACAAATTCTTTTTTTTTTATGAAATAAGGGGGCAAACGAGCAAACGGGTCACCTGATGGAAAGCAACTTCCGTCGCCCATGGACACTCGCAGCATCAGAAGCGCTGCAGGGAATAGGGTAATAGGGGAGGGTAAGGATTGGAAGGGAAGGGAATAGGCGAGGATAGGGAAGGCAATCGGGCCTCCGGTAAACTCACTCACTCGGCGAAACACAGCGCAAGCGCTGTTTCACGCCGGTTTTCTGTGAGAGCGTGGTATTTCTCCGGTCGAGCCGGCCCATTCATGCCGAAGCATGGCTCTCCCACGTATGACTATCTAATAATTCTTCCACTATTTTTTAAATCTTTACCTTCCCCTGAGATCAGTGATTTTTCTTTGCTATTGTGTACCAAGATCCATTTACCCCAAAAATGTCACTTAGATCACTCTGGGTCTCCAAACTGATGTCTACCAAACTATCTAGTAGACAAGACCCAATACCCTTGTATGCGTATCTCGGCGGGTACCAACTACCAGGGCGGCATGGCTCGCGAGCGGTCGGCGATCGCGAATTACTTTCACTCGGCTATCCCCGGGCGCTGACCGCGGCGGGGTCGTCGGCCTCGCGCGCGGGAAACGCCGTGCCATTCAGAAAAGCGCGCCATGTTTACACAGATGCGCGCCGAAACGCGTTGCATCACTTCCGCTCCGGTTTACGCGCGTAACGCGCCATCTAAAGTTTAGATGGCACGAGCCAAGTTGTAACTTGAATTCGCTACGATTTACGAAACATGTATGAGCACATTTGCATACAATTTAATACAGAGATTTCTGATAATGAAAACGTAATATTTTACAACAATGAACTTGAATTTGACAGAAGAAAATGTAAAACGGAACTGCGCGGCGTACGTGAAACTAAATTTTGAGTAAACTAAGCGCTATAAAAATTAATAAAAATTTTAAAAACTTTAAATTTTTTCTTATCATCAAGATTTAATTTGGGACTACAGCACTGCATTAAAACCAAAAACAACCTCATAACAGTAATTATTACCACTACTTTGCATTACATTCGAAACATAACTTTGGCCCACTTGCGCCAATCTCGGCTTACGCAATTCCGTATTCAAATATGCCTTTTCAACATTACAAAGAACGAGCGAGATACATTTAATCGGAGATTAACTTATACCCAGAGCGGTGCATCCCGGCCTTAATGTAGCAACGATAAAAAGTTTGGCATCGCCTGGTCAGGTTGAAGCAGGTTTTTCAGCGCGGGTCATCGACCCGCATGGTGCACGCATGGCATGGCATGCACGTCACACTCACGTGGAAAGCGGTTATGCAACGAGAAAGTATTTATGGCAATTATGTACACTAGATAACTCCGATACAATAACATGCCACTGCACAGTGCAATCACACGGAGGCCGGACCTATAGTCGTCATGCTTTATTTAAAGGACTGTCTCGACCTGTGATAAGGGCGTTTACTTAGTAGATGTACAGACATTGGAAACCCCGCGGAAAACGTACATACATTGAAAAGTGTGACTTACGTTGATATGTTTAAAATAAGTCTATTGGGGGCTGGGGCATATATGCCTAAAAGTCAAAATTATACTCCAGTGTTAACACTGGAGTATAATTTTGGCTAGAAATTCCAGCAACTTCGTACGCGTTAAATAAAATACTTACCACAATAGCGTACATTTTTTGCATAACTAAGAAGCCTATGTATTTCTCAGGAGTCAGGGGTCTAGCCTATGTCAATATTACTCCGGTTCTTTATTAATGCGTTTCCTCTGCTTCTTTGTACATTTGAACGAGAAAGCTAATTTAACTTGTCGTAAGTGGACCTTAGTCAACTATAATTAATAGCGATATCCTAATGTGGTAATATGAAATCGAGAACGAAATTAACAATTTCGTGGCTGTCCCAAAATGGCACGATCTCGCAGCTGTGGAAAGTCTACGGAACCTAAATCTAGAGACAATAGAAGTAAGCTTTGCCTTTTAGGTTAAAGGCATTTTAGGCTGCATACTGTCTTAAATCCGAAGGTCGGTTATTTGGACTTTGAAGCACTAAAAGTCGAACTCTGCGTAAATTCGATAGAGCCGAAAATCGAACACACGAGTGCCGAATGTCAAATGTAAGTAAATGTTAAATATATATTTTTTTATGAAATAAGGGGGCAAACGAGCAAACGGGTCACCTGATGGAAAGCAACTTCCGTCGCCCATGGACACTCGCAGCATCAGAAGAGCTGCAGGTGCGTTGCCGGCCTTTTAAGGGGTAACAGGGGAGGGTAGGGAAGGGAATTACAGGGGAGGGTACGGAAGGAAATAGGGGAAAGGGTAGGGGATTGGGCCTCCGGTAAACTCACTCACTCGGCGAAACACAGCGCAAGAGCTGTTTCACGCCGGTTTTCTGTGAGGATGTGGTATTTCTCCGGTCGAGCCGGCCCATTCGTGCCGAAGCATGGCTATCACATCAATCTTCATCTCTTTTGTCCGAAATCCCAATGATACTATAATTGTCCTGACTCCAAAGTTCAATGCTCTACATCGAGTGGCGTGACAATTTTTTATACCTTGAAAAACAATGATTAATAGAATATTTCGAACACTACCAAAGTACCAACTCATACTACCTAGTACAGTACTGCCTAAGAGATTTTTTTTAACTCACAAACGTTATAGTACGGGAGCCCTAAAACAATTTTTTTATTAAGTATCAAATTCTTTCGTTTCGTTTAAAAAAAATCGCAAATAAAAATGTTGTTCGTCTTATCAAAATGAAGCTACTCACAAAAAATAGCTTGATAGCAATAAAAAAAAAATTGTTCTAGGGCTCCCGTACTATTAGGTCTTTTAGACCCACTTGCGCCAAGCCGAGTTTAAGTTAACCTGTGTTAAAATATCATGCTTATTTCATAAATACGATGGTTAACTCTAACCTAGACTTTTTTTTTTTATGAAATAAGGGGGCAAACGAGCAAACGGGTCACCTGATGGAAAGCAACTTCCGTCGCCCATGGACACTCGCAGCATCAGAAGAGCTGCAGGTGCGTTGCCGGCCTTCTAAGGGGTAATAGGGGAGGGTAGGGAAGGGAATAGGGGAGGGTACGGAAGGAAATAGGGGAGGGTAGGGAAAGGAAAAGGATAGGGGATTGGGCCTCCGGTAAACTCACTTACTCGGCGAAACACAGCGGAAGCGCTGTTTCACGCCGGTTTTCTGTGAGGACTCACGTCCTCACAGAGGGAGAGCCATGCTTCGGCACGAATGGGCCGGCTTGACCGGAGAAATATCACTATTTCTCCGGTCAAGCCGGCCCATTCGTGCCGAAGCATGGCTCTCCCACGTAAAAAAAAAAAAAAAAAAAAAAAAAGACTGGCGTAAGAGGACCAAAAAGGCCTAACAGCGTTAGTAAAAAATATAACCTCCTCTTCGGCAGTGGGTAGTGGGTAGTGATAAGCCGGCAAGGTCGGCGGGCGGGGGTCACGGGCGGCATGCAAATGCGCCGATAACGGACACACGGACCGCTTATGTCATATATATAGAACGCAGAAGTTAAGTAGGCATCGTGTTCGAAGGAAAATGTATGGAGGCAGGTGACAAATAAATTCTGCGTATACGACCATAAAGTTAATGTACCTAGCGGAATAGATAACCAAAGGCCTGAGCAAGAGAGATGTCACTATCAGTAATACTGCGTGATAAAAAGAGACGTGTGATACATGACAGCAGCACTCATTTTTTTACGTCCAGTCGGCACGTGCCGCACGTTGACAATTTAATCTCATAGAATTCATGTTCAATCATGCTCGTGTAAGTGTATACGTACACATATTTTTCACACAGATGAAAACCAATTTCGGTTACGTTTGCGAGATTGTTGCTCTATTCCGCTAGGTATATTAACTTTATGTATACGACACACACCAACCGCTTATGTCATATGGGAAGAGACTAGAGAGCTATAATATGAAGAAGTTAAGTTAGTAGGCAACTCGGTCTACGGAGGGTCTACGGAGGGTCTACGGAGGCAGGTTCCAAGTAAAATTGGGCGTGTTATGGAACCAAGTTAATTTCTGACAGTGAATGAAAGGCGGAAGCAAAATAATGTAATTTCGTTTAAAATAAAGTTGTACGTTTACTAACAAGTTTTACAAATTATAACTGTAAACCAGCAAGTTACAGTCTAAACATTGTGTCAAAACCATAAAGTTAATATTATACCTAGCGGAATAGAGCAACAATCTCGAGCTGTCAAACGAAACCGAAATTGGTTTTCATCTGTGTGAAAAATATGTGTACGTATATACTTACACGAGCATGATTGAACATGAATTCTATGAGATTAAATTGTCAACGTGCGGCACGTGCCGACTGGACGTCAAAAAAGGAGTGCTGCTGTCATGTATCATACGTCTCTTTTTACCAGGCAGTGTTACTGATAGTGACATCTCTCTTGCTCAGGCCTTTGTTTCTCTATTCCGCTAGGTATATTAACTTTATGGTCAAAACCTACGGTCCAAACTCAAAAGTTATAAAGACCTTATACTTTATTTCTCAAATATTGGTGGATTCCAGAGATTCCCGAAAGATGCGACAAGCTTTTACTATAAACATGTATGCATATCAGACACCTACCATTACAATTTCCAACACAATTTCGCACACCGAATAGCTCACCCATTTCTCTATACATCGTCAAAACTTCCTGATTATGCACTTACAACAGTATATAAATAAACAGAACAATAAAAAGTCGGTATAAATAACAATCGCGTGGCCCGCGAGACCAGGGGTGAACGCTCGCGTCAACGGCCTACGGTGACCTGGCGGGGTAGGCCGGCCGGGGTGAACACGTGGGGTAGCCGCTATGTACGGTGACACAACCTTGAGATCAAACACAGATGAGGTGATGCCATGGGCGTGCCCAGGTAGGGCCAGGGGGGGCAGCATAAAATAAACGTCAATTTTCCTGGCAAGTGGGAATTAATTAAACGTGTTACCTACTTTGTGCAAAATGAAGTGTTGGAAACAAAATATCTTTTCAGTCAAATTAATAAAAGCATGATTTTTTGTTTCAATATATAACCGACCATCTTCTCGAAACAGGTATGCTGCATTTTAGCTTGGGGTCGGGTCACTTGATGGAAAGCAACTTCCGTCGCCCATGGACACTCGCAGCATCAGAAGAGCTGCAAGTGCGTTGCCGGCCTTTTAAGAGGGAATAGGGTAATAGGGGAGTGTAGGGAAGGGAAGGGAATAGTTGAGGGTAGGGAAGGGAATAGGGTAGGGGTTAGGGGATTGGGCCTCCGGTAAACTCACTCACTCGGCGAAACACAGCGCAAGCGCTGTTTCACGCCGGTTTTCTGTGAGAACGTGGTATTTATCCGGTCGAGCCGGCCCATTCGTGCCGAAGCATGGCTCTCCCACGTATAGATAAATGTAAGTTGTCCTTAGACCAAACTTAACACAGTTGTGATGTGATGCTGCATCGTTTTGCTTCATGTTGTCTGCACACTAATAGATAAATTATAGAGTAATTCACCTGTGTCCTAAAAATCAAACTTTCTCAACAGACAAATTGTAAGCGCGCGACATGATACTGAATAGTTTTGCTAAGTACTGGTGTTGTCAGAAATCACGCTACGGGCGTCCGATTCGGGGATGGTTTTGATGTAGTCTGCTCACTACTGTATTAATTATTTACTGCATAATTTTATTATTGTGGTGTGATAGTAGTATGTTACCTTCTAGGCATTTGATGTATTGCATCTTGATTAATGATTTTTTAATATTTTTGGCAAATGACGCTTACGTAACTAACGTAATACAATACCAATATTATTATCACAGCAATTGTTTCGCTAATTGTTCTTAGACGAGTTAGACAAGTGGCTTTTTCTGTAAACTCTCCGAGTAATGACCACTTTTTATGAATCAGATGTCATAATTGGTTACTCAGTCTATGTTACATATCGTCGTTGAAGTACCAATACCTTACAAAGGTAGGTGCTTGTTTTTTTAATCAATTTTTAACTCATTTTACAGGAGAAAGAAAAAACAATTAACTTTTTATTAGGTTTCCTTTAAAGTATTATGTAGTGATTTCTAATTAAAATACTACAAAATACATACTTATTATTTTCTAAATTGCTTAAAGTTATTATTATATCACATATTCTTGTAAAACCGCCGCAAAACGCAAATTAAGAGATTCATCTTGAACTTGATTTCTTAAAAAAAAATTCTTAGAACATTTTTTATGAAATCAACTTCAATTTTGAGAACCAATAGAATCACTTTGTTAACCTGGCATTGCTAAGTGCAGCGACGCTATTAAATGCTAAAAACACATTCCTTGCAGCACAATCTGAGTCTGATAAATAACAAGTGCATTGGCACTCTTTTGAAATGAATTCAAACCGACCACTTTAACTGTATAAATGGTTTTTTTAATTATAGCAAGGACTGGCTGCATCAACATTGGTTTTTCACATAACTTAGAATATAATTAGTAACTTATTACAGACACAATGTTTAGAATCTTTTTCCAGAAAATGTATTTTTTTTTACTTTTAACAAAACTTTTAAAGTACCATTTTATTAAACTGTGCTATAAAATAATATGATGAAAATGTTATACATTTATTACTTTTATAAACTCAATAGTTTCATTATCTTTTAACGGTGCTCTCTTATTTCCATAGAATAAAAAATCATCAAGCAGTTTAACCTATCAACTCGCAAGTGGTAAAATTCTACCATGTAAACAATAGATTTCTAAGAATCCGCGTTCAAAGGATTAACCTGATGGTTAGGCTGTACTATACTAATGTATCAAGTCTTACTTTGGGTTTCTTGTTCATAATAATCACGAATTTTGCTATATAATATAATGTTACTCTTGATTTTTTAATCTAAACTTGAAGTACACTTGTAAGTTCCGTTGCCATGTCCGTAATAAGGTAATATGTGCATAAGTACTCAAATATAGCATTTAAAGTAATCAAATGATTTTTTTTACATAGTAAACCCTTATTTAACTATACCGAAAAATTCAATTGCTGATGATTTTCTTTTTATGAGAGTTTTCACACATTCTGTACTTTTATTTGTATTCAGCTCTTAACAGCTAATATAACCTCATTAATAATAACTAGACAATAATAATTCAATGACTAGAATATATTTAGGCAGCCTAAGTCGTAAGTTTAACTTAGAAAAGTAATAAAAAACAAAATTAAAGTTTTAACAACATAACCTCAAACTTACCTTCATACTGAGCGAAACGCCTCTTATTTTTCTCCGCTAAAGCACGTTCTTCCTCTTCCTTACGTTGTTTCTTCTCCTGCTCTCGTTTTTCAACGAGACTGTGCTGGCCGACCGGCAAAACGTTCTCCGTATGTTTTAAAGATGCCTCAAACTGTTGGATGTTTTCGAATATAGGTGCACTAGTTACCGGCACCTTAGGTGTGTCACTGTATAAAACTCTCATTGGGTCAAACTGGGAACTACAAGCACTTTCAGGATCTGAGGAATCTTCTGACATATTTCTTGCTATTTAATTAACGTTTTAAAACAGAATCGCGAACATTTCGTACCGTACCAAAACAAACTGGATATCGTCAAATGTCAAACGTCAATTGATTTGACAGCTACCGTTCTGACACTTGCAATAACGTTCGGAAACGTGACATTTATTTTTATGTTGTAGTTTATTATCTATACTAATACTAATATACTAATTATACTAATATACTAATTATACTAATATACTAATAATATTATAAATGCGAAAGTATCTCTGTCTGTCTGTCTCGCTGTCACGCCAAAACTACCGAACCGATTGTAATGAAATTTTGTATACAGATAGTCTAAAGCCTGAGAAAGGACATAGGCTACTTTTTTACTGGAAAAAAGGGTTGTAAGGGGGTGAAAATACGAAAATTTGTTCAAATTAAGTTAGTTCCAAAAATTCATACTAGATGGCGCCGTGCGTCTCTTACATCGCGCTAACGCTTGCCCAACATCTTTCTATAAGAGGTGGTATCATCATACATTCAAGCTTAGATTTTTTTCGATTGTTATTTCTTTTTTACGTTATTTAATAAGTCAGTACTTTATATTATATACAGTGACGTAACCTTAAACCTATCAATGATAAATAGTTTATGGGTAAAGTTGTGTAATTGGGGGGCTAAATAAGCTTTAAAATTTGGCATAATATATAAAATTTGGCATGAAATATTATGTGCACACTGCACAGCTGTTTTAATTTAAGGGGTACCAGGGTTTTTTTTATAAAAGCTTTTGACACTTTAACGTTGTTAGTGGCGGCCGAAAAGGAAGATCTTCCGACCGAGCGAGATAGCATGCTCGGTCAGGCCGAAGCCCACTGACGTCATATCAGACGTTGTACATATCTTGCCGTTCTCCGAAACTTCGATAGCGCGATGCAGGAATGTTAGGCGAATTGTGGGTACCGCCACATCACTCCCCCCCGAAAACCTGTGGTATTCTTTGATGCGCTTGTGTTGTCAGGTGTGGGCCGAAGCTACGCGTGCAATGACCAGGAGAGGGACCCCGTGCTCTGCTTGTTGACCGGTCGTTGTAGCCTATGGCTGCCCCGTTCAAGCCAGACGCGGGTTCGACCGGCGCGGACCTCCAACGCGGCTTATGGTCGAGGCGACCCGGTTATGCTTGATGTCTGCTGACGTGGTGCGGAGGGGCGGGGAGTGTTGATGATGATTGATGTCCAGAAGGATGCGTGTTCTTGTCGGTGGTCACCAATTTAACGTTGTTAGTGGCGGCCGAAAAGGAAGATCTTCCGACCGAGCGAGATAGCATGCTCGGTCAGGCCGAAGCCCACTGACGTCATATCAGACGTTGTACATATCTTGCCGTTCTCCGAAACTTCGATAGCGCGATGCAGGAATGTTAGGCGAATTGTGGGTACCGCCACAACACCAATTTTGTTGACATCGCGCGCTATAAACTGAATTCCACGCGGACGAAGTCGCGGGCAACAGCTAGTTAATAATATTTTACTAAACATATTTAACGCAAACTTTAATTAATAGACTGCGTGCATTTGATTTTTAATTAAAATGCAGGTTGTGTTACTGAATTAATGCTTTAAAATCATTGTACAGTAATTTTTCTTGGTAATATTTTTTGTTTCGACATTGCAGCGGCAGTGATCTCGTGATAGAATGTCGAAGGCTCTTCCTAACAACAATATTGTGTATAATTGCAGCAATTACGTTTAGTTACAATGCATTTACTTTAATAGATCTCTATTAATTAAAGACATGTTAGAAGTTTTAATTTAAAATTATTAATTTTATGTAGTAGTTGACCTTTTGTATAAATGTACGGAAATTTATTAAAACTTTTAACTCTTCGCGTATTTTAATTACGATTAGAAAAAGTTGACTTTTAAAATCTTCGCCGTTACTCATCACTAGATGGCGCTTACCCTTTCTTCGTATTTTAAAGGTAAAATTAATATTATTAGTAGGTATTTTCGGCACTTTATTTGAAATAATTAAAGAACTTCCATGTTTTGCCTTCATATCAAAATAAAAAGGCCCATTCAGAGCAGGACTGCACGGCAGTCCTGCAGTGAATGGGCCTTTTAAAACCACGTGAGCCACTGTCGTAGGTAGTAATAGAGTATGCTAATCACTCATAGCATCAAATTTTATGAGCTCGCGACCATTATTGTGAATGATAAATATTTATTAGGTGTTGATTATTATTATAATTTGTTGTTTTGTATAAATGAGTTATTTATCTTGATTTCGTGCTCATTGCCAATGTTATAATAGTAAACAAAGTTCTCTCAGCAGAACAGGAAGTAAACACAAGGCCGACCTGTGTCTACGAGTTTCAAGGGAACTGTCGTTAGACGTATCTGACTGTTATAATAGTGGTAGATAAAGTAAGTAGATAAAGTTGATATCTAGTTTGATGATATTTTTTATATAAGTACGTATTTATATTTTTGAGTACACGTATAGGAGCTACTTGTACTGGCATTGAGGAAAAAATGTTACAAATACCAGTTACCTATTACGGCAACTAATAATTATGGTCAGCAGTTTCAAAATAGACCAATAACGCGAAGCAGGAGAGTTCGGTGTGAAAGTAGCAGCGCTGAAAGAGCAATTTGTTCTCTGATATATGGGAATTGGAATGGAATGGTAATATTCATGAGCGTCATGAATAATCCCATAAAAAAATAAAAAAGTCACTCTTTCAGCGTACTGCTACTTTTACAGTGAAATCTATGTCAGTAGCCCTAGCACGGCCACTAGCAGAAATGTGAAAGAATCAATGAACTGTGGACATAAAGTAAAAATGCCACTTTATGACAGATTATAGTATATGTCAGAGTAAGATATTATTTGGATTTTTAGGTCTAGAGTCTGTCATAAAGTGGCATTTTAATTAAATTATTCGAAACGAAAAAAGATCGGAACGCCACCTTAAGTTTATCTCCACAGTTTGTCAATACTTTCGCATTTCCGGTGGCCGTGCTAGGGCTACGACACGTACACCCTCTAAGGTATTATTACGTAGTTTTGTTACACCTTGCATATTAGTTATAAGATTATTAGCAATATTACCTAGATTTGTCGTCAACAGAGAAAACGAAAACAGATTACAAATATAAGCGTGCGACACGACTGACGACGCTAATTCCAATTACTCGTGGAATTATATCGAGTATCGCATTACGTAAGAGTGCGTTGTCATGACAACCGCAACATGGCCGCCGAGTCAACGCTCTGCCGCCAACACATTTCACTTTTCATGTTTTCTATTTTCACCGGTGCGATACATCTGAAAATTAAAGATATTTTATAGAAATAATGCAAATTTCATTCTCTTATCGACGAACGATTGTGTAATCGACTTTCATTTGAATGTTATTTGAGAATTATGATAGTGCATGGTCAGCATGTTAAAATCAAAAGTCAAACCGAATAGTAAAGCTTACATAATATTATTTAGATATTCTTAGGACCACGTTAGTAGCATTCTTTTAAATGTATCACAATTTATGAGTTTTCGAATGCAAAATGAACGTCATATTGTACTAAACCACTTATGAAAAAAAATATTTACCTAACGAATGACGGTAGATTCCAATTTTTAATGCTGGGGCCACACTAACGAGAAATGCCGTTAATTATTGCGATAATACTATAACATGTTATAGCATTATCGCCTATAATTAAAGGCATATAAAGGCGATAATACCATAACGTTTTATAGCATTATTGCAATAATTAATGGCATTTCTCGTTAGTGTGGCCCCGGCATAAAAATTGCTGCTGACACAAGGCACTATGCAATATTTAAGTGCTGGCAGATTTTGAAATAAAGACCCGCGCTATAATAATTAGTGAGATAATTCCTAGTCACTAAAGAGCTATTATGTATTTTCAACAGATACAATGATAAGATACAAATGAGCTAACAATGCCGAAGAAAGTGTAGGAAGTGAACAGAAAACAAAAGTATAGCTGATGTTTTTTTGTTTGTAATTGTAGTGCTAGTGAGAGGCGCGGGCGCAGGCGCATTGTCGCTTTTTGTACGTATGCTGCCATTGTCAGTCTTCCGTACATTGTTGACACAAAACATTTTGTGCTACAAAAATCTAATTTATTGACATTATGTTTGCAATGAAGCATCTTTGCAAATTTAAAAATTGGCAAATCTTAAGATATGCGTCTTTAATCTATTCCAACCTTTTTTATAATATAAAAAACTAATTTTTAATACTCATACTGCATACAGCATACCACAAGTCCACGACTTCACCCTCATTAAACTTTTTATCAATTTGCTAGCCTAGCGTCACCTGTTGATGGCTTACAAAAACATTTATAAAAACAACTGCTGGTGTAGTCGTATTTTGCATTTTTTTGTTAATATTGCTGTTATATCTGTAATATTGTTGCTGTAGTTTTGCTAACGTATGTCTGTTTGTTTCCAGAGCGGCGCGTGCTGGCGGGCGGGAGCGCTGCCTCTATGCCGCAGCGACGCAGGTTCGACATACACCGGGACGTTGCCAGGTGACTTCGACATACTCTCGATTTTAGCACCACTAACCAGATATTGTATACCTATCAAAAATATGGTAAAATTCATTTTTTCATTCATTCATTCAACCTATGAAACGGGAAGGACCCTTACTAAGAAATACCTTTATGATAACAGCAAAAAATTAACGATGTCACGTCAAGCTGTCTAATGCATTAACAATTGATTTTCTGAAGGGCCGCCATTTTTGATCCTTCGAACATTAGGTCTAGAGTCATTTTTCATATTCTTTTTTTATTAATATTTAAATAAATGAATGCTAATCATATTCGTTTCAAGATAACCCATCGCTTTATATCACCTCATGTGCAATAGTCTCGAAATGCGTGAGAGCCTACTCTTGTTAATATTACAGGTCGCTGCTGAAGACGAGGGGGCGGGGAGTGAGGTAACCTGGCCGACATGTGTTCCACCGTCAGATAATACAACGAATAATGTACAGTCCGTCCAATCACTGCCAAACTTTCATAACGAATTTACTAGTTATATTAGTGTAGTACGCGAGTGTAGTGAAGTGTAGTGACAACGCCATCTGGCGTGCGCTAGAGACAAGGTGGCGGGGACGCATGCGCCGTCTGGGCCGGCGTTGGCGATGCCATTTATTGAAGACGAGTGGTGGTCAGTGGAGAATGAGGGAAGAATGGTCGACCTCTCCAATTGCCTACAAGTTAGTATGCTTTCTTTATTTAGTAACAATTTAATGTTAAGTCTGGGTAGGACGAAATATCTGCGGTGTCACATTGAGTGACATCACCAGCATCGCGATAATGATGATAAAATCAGCCGCGGATATTTTTTTTGTGTTTGCGGACATTTATTAGAATACAAGCGCCATCTATTGGTTAATAGCAGAGAATTGAAAAAATTGAAACTGACAATCTCTTAATAATATAATAACGTATTTTACTGTCGCAATAACTCATTCCTTTTTCATTTGTATTCCAGGATGCAGTAGCCGCTAGCGGTCAAAGCGCTGCCCAGCTCCAGTTGCAGATGGCGACATCTCTCGGCGAGCTGTCGCAGGCCGAGCTGTCAAACTTCGTGGGCGGCCTCACGCTGGAGGCGGACGGCTCCGAGGCGACGGACCCCGACGACATCCTGAAACAGTTGGGCGAGACCGCCTTCGACAACTTCGACTTCCTCACCGACCTGACCAATGCCACTGCGACGTCGGTTCCACCCGTCGAAATTAAGGTAAATTACCAAAATTACGGACAGACGGACAGACAGACAGACAAACAGACACACTTTCGCATTTATAATATTAGTATGGAAGTATGGATATGGGATTAGGTACACATATTGTATACACCAGGCTTTTTCAGAAGAGCGGCCTGTAAGTGTCATACAGGGTGCAAACAAAGTGAAAATACGTTCGGGTGTGTTTGTGTTATTATATAGGGTTCACGTTCAAAATATTAGTGCTTCCGATGTGAGAAATGTCCCAACGTCATGAATTTGATACAAATATTTTTTTAAAGTTGCTATTACGACGCTGTTACTTTCACAGTGAACTCTATGTAAGTATATACGTATATACGGGACATATACGCACTCTAAAGTGTTATCACTTTGTTTTGCTACATATTGTATCTGCCCCCCTAGACAAGTGGCAAAACGCTAACGCTACAAAATGTATGCGATTTGACATAAGTCATCGCTTCGCTAGCGAATACTAATGTCAAATCCATACATTTTGTAGCGCTAGCGTTAGCGTTAGCGTTTTGCTACTTGTCTAGGGGGGCAGAGCGGAGTTTATAGCGTTCTGTGTTCTGTGTGTGTAGTACAACTCTTTCAAGATGCTGCTGCGACTGCCGAGGCACTGGTTACAGTTACGCGTTAGCGTAAGGCTTATGAATTATCTAATTTCTGACTGTAAAAAGCCGCCTATTTTCTAGAAAGTGGAGCAGCATCTTAAAGGTGAAGGCTCGCATAAGATCACACTGTCCTATTAAACGCAAATTGAGCTTAAATTAAGTATGAGCGCTGTCAAAATAATTTAAACTTAACCCGCACATGAGCACCCAACCCAACACTTTTTTTTGCATGAGAAAATGCTTTTGCCTTTTCGCATCCCTGGCGCTTTAGGGGCATCGGCCATGTGACACTCTACGGACGTGGGTTCTACTCACTAAAACCCCATGGTGTTCCACTCTCCGCGTAGGCAAAGTTCTAGATTTCTCAAAGAAGCCATTACAAAATGAATATAAAATAATATTATCATGACTTGGGGTAATTCCAAAAAAGGGGTTATTCCAAAAATATAAAATTACTACCCAGATTTGCAATATTTTTCGTTCTGGTAACATTGACCTTTTTCTAAAAAGCTTGGCTGGGGCACTGTCTTGCCTCCAGATTTCTCTTAAGACGAACAAAATGGCGACTAGGTCAATTTTACTGGAGCGAAAATATTGCAAATCTTGGTAGTTGGTAGTAATGTAATATTTACGGAATAAACCCTTTTTCGGAATCACCCCAAGTCACTTTCTCTATACCTACGATGCACTATAAAAATATAATATTTGATAATATGTAGAACTATAATATTAAATCAAGATTAGCATAAAATAGTCAAAATGTATAGTAACAGTTTTTTATTTTGCAGCAAGAAGAAAACAACAATGTATCGCCAGCGTCCGGTAGCCAGCTACAAAACCTCTACTACCAGAACAACCAACTGCAGAACAACGGCCAGCAGCGGCTACAGCAGCTGCTGAGGAACGGCACCAACGCCATCAACCACGCCGTGGCCAACAACATCAACAACGGGCGGTACAACATCGCCTCCGCTAACCCGCTGCTTGCTGAGAAGCTCGCGGCGACATCTAGCGGCATAAAGCAGGAACCTTTAAGTGCTGATTATAATGGACCAAATATGAACTATGGAAGTGCTTCACCGATGCAGAGGGTGCCTAGTGGGAAGCCGCAGGTGAACGATGCCGGTGGAGGAAAAGGTAGGTTTTTACGTTTAATACTATTTTCATAATTACGTCTGACTGTGTGGCTGAGGTAGTTTTTAATTAAAATATTGAGAGCCATCTACCGTCGAATAGACGAACTGCGTGAATTTAATGTCAAACTGTTAGTATTGTAGTTTTCTATTTAACAACTAGATGTCGCTTATGACGCCTATGATTTTTATTTTGTTTAAAAACTTTTTTCTATTTCCTTTGTTTTGTAAAATGTATAGGTACTTTTGGGTACTTTTTTATTTTAGTAATAAAACAATGTTTCATTGCGTATTTTATCAAAATAGGTTTACTAAGAACATAAATTTCGGTCACATCAACTTTACAACAGTCCGATAGATGGCGCTACAGACATGTTGTCGGTTTATCGCTACGCCAGTTTTCTCTTATCTACTTTCAATTTCCGCTCGAGGAAGTGCCAGCGATTTTCCTTTCGATCCCGCTTTTACCTTGTTTAGCGCTCGGCCGGTGGCTACTAGAAAGTTATATTATTAAAATTACTGTTATTGGTCGAAGTCAAATGAAAAGTCGATAATAGTCTACATCGGGTGTGATGCTATCATTATCTGCAGTAAAACTATACCATTACAATCTGTAGCCTACAGAAACTGGTTTAGAGATCATGTCTGTAGTACTGCTGGATTTCCAGAATATAAATAATTTGGATAAAAGACGCTGTCTCGTCATAACAAAGACAATTTTTGTCCCGAAATAGCTAAACCAAAATATATTTTAATACCCATTATGTTGAATTTCTATTACGTCTATGTAAATGAGTCAGTTGCGAATTCCGCGTACGGTATGTATGTCAAATGATTAAAATATTGTGAACTAATTGTGACAGTGGACTACCATGTAAACGACTAGATATTTTCCTTAAATTACCCAACAAAAATCTACACAAAATAATTGTCGTCAATAATGGTAATCAAAAAAAATTCATGAGCAGAAAAAAATAAAAAGATTATAAATTAGGTATAAATTAAGGAGCCATTTAAAAATGGAATGGTTCAGTAATATTTTTCGTCACTTTGGCCTAGTTCGTTTGAATGACTCACTCCAACTTACCGCGAATACACTACCGCCGTTTTACCTTTCGGAAACTCTCCGAATATGCGCGTGCGGCGGTGCGGGGGCGGCGGCAGGGGCGTAGCGCGGCGGGGGGCGGCGGGGCACCCTTGACCCGGTGCGCCACATCTCTCGCTACCGGGAAATCAGAGTCGAGGAAACAACACCAGCCGTCAATCGTCATCATCATCATCTAAATGGGACGACTAGCGAGGAGTCTTATTTATAGTGCTTGCTACACCGGTTTCGGCAACGGTGGACTAAGAAGTGATTTTAGGTATAGTGTCCAAGTGTGTGCGTACTGCGTAGTCACAAAAGTACTCGCTCTTCATTTCCTCGCGTAATCCACTACTTGGACGGACGACTAACACGACTAGCGAGAGATGAGGCGTAGCACCAAGTCTTTTTATTTATTATTATACTATTTAATTCAGTCATCTTGGCCTGCTCATTGCTCATCCGACGACCGACGTATTATCTTGATCCTGTGAGGCAATTTAAATGAAATTGCTCTATAATATTAAGGTTGGGTTGCACCAGAGGCGTGGTTAAAGTTAAAGTTATGGTTATAGTTAAGGCTAAATTTAACTTTAACCTTAACTTTGACCGGAGAAATTGACAGATGACAGCTGGTCCAACAAGGTTATAAATGAACGTGGGCGGGGGCACTGCTGGTAAAGGAGAACTGTCAAAATGGTGTTTTTGTATGATGACTTTTTTTATGAAATAAGGGGGCAAACGAGCAAACGGGTCACATGATGGAAAGCAACTTCCGTCGCCCATGGACACTCGCAGCATCAGAAGAGCTGCAGGTGCGTTGCCGGCCTTTTAAGAGAGAATAGGGTAATAGGGGAAGGTAGGGATGGAAAGGAAACGGAATAAGGGAGGGTAGGGAAGGGAATAGGGTAGGGGATTGGGCCTCCGGTAAACTCACTCACTCGGCGAAACACAGCGCAAGCGCTGTTTCACGCCGGTTTTCTATGAGGACGTGGTATTTCTCCGGTCGATTCGTGCCGAAGCATGGCTCTCCCACGTCTTGCACAGCGTTAGTTCCTTTTTTCGCCACGTGCATTTAAAACCTTGTCGAGCTCTTTGGTTATGGTTAAATATGGCGTCTTGATGGTGTCCATTTTTAACTTTAACCAAAGATTTGACATTTTGCATTGTAGTTAAAGTTAGTTGGTGCAACCCAACCTAACTATTAAGACTGGTAACGATAGGTCAATTTATGAATTGCTGCTTCGATAATAGACTTTACTAAAGATAGTAGTCGCGGGAAAAATGCTTTATTACTTTTACTTTATATACTTATAGCTTAATTGCTAAGCTTTTGAGACAAAACATGAAGAAGGTTCTAGAATCTCGACATAATGTACATTACATAGGTACATTAGTATTCGACTTGCGGCTGACTTCGTCCTGCGACAGTTCGACTTTGCCGCGACATTGCCCGAATGTAACCGAATACATTACATTCTTCGTTAGGTACCTAATATACCTAGCTATGTGTTATCGCATCTATACTCAACCTGCCGGGCCTTTTTCAATGGTCCGCATGAAGTTAACTGTTACACCATATTTAATTTACATCCATCGGCAAAATAGTGCTAAGTCGGCGTGAAAGTCTTGAAAATATATCCACTTTTTAATCTTTTAATCGCTAATTTTTAACGCGTTTGTTAAAAAAAAAGTTTGAGTACCACTGTGCAGTGTAATATCGTATGCCACTGACAAAAACTTGGTTCTTCTAAGCTAGTAGGTATGTAACAGACTAAAGTTTCCATAACCTCGTCCTTTTTGAAAGTCAGTTAAAAAGAAGATAAAGACAGACTAATCCATGTGCAAGGTCTCGTTGTCTGTCAAATGGCATGGGTGGATGAATGATGAAACAAAAAAAAAATCTAACCTATGCGCACAGCGTGTGTGTATTTATGGGTAGGTCTTCAAAAATCATATTGAGGTTTCTTATATTTTTTGCTAACCTGAATAGTTTGCGAGAGAGACTCGAGACTCTATTCAGCAGCACTTTTCATTGGCTAACGTCAAAACATCAAAATCACAACCAATCAACAACAGTATTGAGGAATTTTGGCATGTAAGATACATAGTAAAACAAAGCTACTGAAAACAAAAGCCATTCTCATAATTAATGATATAGTTTGTCCTCGACATAGTGTGATAGAGTCATCAGCGAAGTATTGGGCCATATGATTAACTTTCCGGCAATTGACTGTCACAGACCGCAGGCCACACTAGAAAAACCCCGAGTTCACTGAAAAATGAAAACCCACTTTATACAAAATTAATTAAATTATATTCATAATTGAACAGATTCTCAATAATATTAATCAATACTTATTTTATAATAAATAATTCTTTTAACAAACGGATCGTCAAAAGCTTACTTTCATACTAATATTATAAATGCGAAAGTCTGTATGTCTGTTTACTGATCTCTTTAGACCCAAACCGCTTAGCGATTTTGCTGGAATGAAGATACGTTGAGTCTCGAGATAGGGCATAGGATACTTTTTATCACGGATAATGTAAAAAAGTTCTGTCTGTTACTTCTTCACGCAACAACTGAACCGATTTTAATATCTATATCTATATATTATATAAAACTCAAAGGTGACTGACTGATTGACATAGTGATCTATCAACGCACAGCCCAAACCATGATGGATCGGGCTGAAATATGGCATGCAGGTAGATGTTATGGCGTAGGCATCCGCTCAGAAAGGATTTTGATAAATTCCAACCCCAAGGTGTTCAAATAGGGGATGAAAGTTTGTATATAATAATACTTCTTAACGCAAGCGAAGCCGCGGGCAAAAGCTCGTTTAGTAATAAAGTCACTCTAAGGATCAGGACAGGACGAAGGATAGTTTTATCGCGGAAACCCTAAGCTCATGTGTGAAAAATGAAACACGCGAAAAAGGTAACAGACAGATATACGTTTGCATCTCTGTTAGTAGAGATTAGCACACGTTTTCATAAACATACAAACATAAAAATATCTTATGCAAAAGTTCTAGAAACCTAAATAGACTTTAAGTTTGAGAAGGCTTTGCTTGGCTTCCGAAGTTAATTTAGGAGGACGCACGTTTCTGTGCACGGGAAACATTTCGACGGGAAAATAAACAGGAAAAACAGACGGGAAGTGATTCTCCGACCAATAATAGAAATTTTATTGACTGGTAATCTTTTCAGTCTTTGAAAGTTTTTAAAGTATCGATAACAGAAGAAACTCGGTAGAAGGTTAGAATTTCGTGTCTTTCCAGATGAATTTTGTCATGAGAATTTTCATATAATCCTCGTTTCTGTCATGTAAATACTAAAATCAATAGTAATGGAAACATAGTCCGGTCAAAGGACGGAGAGAAAATTCCATAGATCTCTTTTACCCAAAATTGTAGTTATCTCGTAGCTAGGTTCCTAAACGTCATGTAAACCAGAAAAAGCGCACAAGATCCACTGCACTCTTATTCTATAGATGACGCCTGTAACTCCGTTACGCTAAATTTGTTTATCGCGGAACCGTACATTATTTCGAGATGAAACGTATCCTATATGCTGTTCCGGGACTCAAAGTATCTCCATACCAAATTTCAGCAAAATCAGTTCTGCGGTTTAGCCGTGAACAGGTAACAGACAGACAGAAGACACAATTTCGCATAATTATTGTATAACACTGGACTAGTTGACGCTAACTCCGTCGTGCAATCGGTTTAGCGGTTTGGGCGTGAAAAGGTAACAGACATACACACATTCGCATTTATTATATTAGTATAGTATGGATCTATTAAGTACTTCTGCGTTGTCAGACCAAAACAGTAGTCGCTATAGATAGCTGCACTGATAATTGATATTGACACATATCGCGGCGCTATTTCGCCCGCTGCCGCGGTGCATCCGCAATCCGCGCAGCGCGCAGCCCTGACCCCATTTCCCTGCGCCCGCGCACTCACGCACACACACACACGGCGTTATGTCACACACGCCGACTGTATGTTTGGATGACTGATATAACGTTACGCATGTGGAACTGCTGAATACTATATTATTATCTTTATATCCTTAGTAATAAAAATAGTTACGCAGCAGATGCACTGTCGTTGTCGTCTATAAGGCGTATTTTCTTACGTCCGCGTCTTAGATAAGAAAAAAACTTTGTATAGCATATTATTGTGTAATTATTAATAGTAAGGGCGTTAATCCACAGTTATATTATATTTTATTTATTTATTAATTTTATTTTCATAGGAAAACTTACAGCATTTTAAGACAACAGTGAGATACACGTTACACAGCGATATGCCAATTAAAAGTTTCCACTAGTGTATAATAAGTTACACTTAAATCTAACATACGAACATACATCTAACATATTATTAGCATTTATATATACGGTCCGTGCACTTAATTCTTTTTAATTAAGTAAAGCATGCACATTTTTTATTTTATTTATGTTTCTTGAAAAAACATAAACACAGTATTCAAAAGGTCTAGAGTTTGGTTGCTCAGAGAAGGCTCACAGAAGCTGCATGGATCGAACGTGTGGTAAGCCAAAGCCCACAAATTAAAAAAAAAACGAATTGGTCAACAAATTAACTTTTTTGTACATGATGCCTGCACCGATTCCGGAATGAGGCGTAAGAAACTATCAACTTTTTGATTGCACTGGTTGATGCTTTTTTAAATGGACTTATGGACAAAGACCTACCCCAATAACCACTTTTCTACGTAATTCTACTTTATACTTTCCCGTGTGTGAGTGAGTGTGTGTACTGGGTACACACTTCATCCACAGATACTTCACCTTGAGACTAGTTAGCGACTCACTACTATTTTATTGATAGTGTTGTGCCACTACGAATAGCAATATCGATACTATTTGTTTATCTGTAAAAAGTAATAACATAAAAAGAAAAAAAAACATTGCTATTAGATGTTACAGTCTTAATTACAAGATTCATTCCTACAAACTCTTTCTGTACAGATTTTCATCAAAATTTATTTTATGACTTCTCTTTACTTTCATACAGCTTTGTATTACTGTAAACCAAACACGTGTATGGCTTACTAAAATTAGAAACTTATAAAATTTTGGTCAAGTTTATACTAGATAGTAGATCTCACTGGTTTGTATTTAGGTTGACACACATTACACATTGCAACTTATCAATCAATGAATCTAATGTAGCCCCAAGCATGAATAAGTAGAATAATTTACTTCTGAAAGGCAATTAAAAAAATTAGATACCATGAAATTAGGTTCATTCATTTCTCATGTAAAATGATTCATTGGTATATTATTCGGACTAATCTGCTGGCTATTCCACTGGAAGTATTAAACTTTTAATAGTGATTCTCGTATGTGGGTAAACGCAGCCCGTAAAATATTACACCAAATGGTTTCTAATTTATGAGAAGTTTTCATTGAGAACAATTTTTTTTATTTATTTCAATAGTTTGAGTCGTCTTTGGAGTTTTGACCCATTATCCTTTCTTTTCTGTCGATTTTGTAATAATTTGTACGCGTATAAAGGTTTATAGTTTACACATCTGCTATCTCTTAATCTACTTTAAGGCCATCATGCCTCAGGACTTTTTTTTTTATTTTATTGTGTTATTTATGTCAAGTCTATCGATAAACGAAAGTGTGTCTATCTGTTGAATCTTCACGCCCCAACCGCTGAACCTTTGAGTCCCGGTGAAATAGGATCCTTTTTAGCCTGGAAAAATATACGGTTCCCGCGCAATAAACGAATTTTGTCGCAACGGAGTTGCGGGCGTCATCTTGTCGGTCATATTTTTATCCAATAAATATATTTATTCTACTCTATTCTTATATCGTATATCGATATACACGCAGGCAGTGCGCACATCTCTACTCACGTACGGTGTGTCGCGGATCGCATTTGGATGCGTTTATTGCCGACGCGTACCTAGTACTGTTACAGCGCGGTGCACTTGTTTACTATCGCAATTTCAACTCAATTGAAGGTTGTTTCATTTGTACACACCGATTTATTTCATTTAATCTAAGCGTAAACAACTGTCACAGTTTTAAACATAAAAAACTCTCAGTCTTAAAACGCCTGCCGAAATTATTATTTTTGTTGACAGTCCAATTTGTATAATAATTTTATATATTTCATTCAATTTCATCATTTCTTCATTCATTAATATTGTTATTTTCATCATCACCAACATCGTTATCTTTGACTAGTAAACTTGCTTTCTTCCAATGTAAACAAAGGCAGTAGGTGGGGGAATTGTATTAACTCCTTAGGTCATTTTTACTTAATGAAACTATGTAATAACTAATAAGTAATAACTATTTGATTGCTTGCTAGGCTAGGTTACAGAGAATATATTTTGCTTTTTTGCATTGACTAGGCTTCCAAAAGAGCTGATTTTGAAAATGTAGAGTATGGTTTACACTTAGAGTACTGAGAACAACACGAGAAGATACATGAACGTTATCGGGATTCGAGACATTTTAAACTATATTTTAACAGGTCCTAGTCTTAATTCTACGAAACTGCGGTCTGCGTCGACTGTACTGTATACAGATTACAGACTACAGTCTATGCTATAGAGTATAGACTATTCTCAATGCAGTAGCGAGTACCTTGAGTCCGTGCGACAACCTGAACCGTGTCAATGACGTACACATATCCTGCACGCTCTACACACCTGTACCTACCTCACACCGGCTCCTTATGTCCACCACATAAGGTTGACAATCGCGGAAACTGCGCAGCAACTATAGATGGTGCTCCAGTTGCACTATTACGCATATGAATAGGTGTTAACAACTTTTAAGTTGCAGACCAGCTTGGTTGTTACTATTAGGTAGTTAGGTACGTTTAGCGTTTATTGTGAACAGCCTACAATATAATAAATATAGCTAAGCGAATGGACTGTCACAAATTCGTATGGTCCAAATTAATCACAAAATTTTGTGGAAAATAGGTGTATTGAAATTTTCTACCCTCGTGGCTTATACCATAATCGCATGCTGCATACTGAACTATAGTAGCAATTAGCAAACTATCTGTTTTAATTTTGAATTCTTATTATCTAATAATAGGAGCTGGACAACTGAGCTTTGCTCGGAGTAAAAAATGCACTGTCAAAAAAATGGGATAACGGAATCGGAAAGTTGAACAAGACGTATATATCTTATATCTTTAATCGAACAATTCTTGTATATATGTATATATATATAATTGAAATCTCGGAATCGGCTCCTACGATTTTCATGAAATTTAGTATATAGGGGGTTTCGGGGGCGATAAATCGATTTAGCTAGGAATCATTTCTAGAAAATTTTATTTTCATCGAATACCGAGTAAAGCTCGGTCAAATAGCTAGTAAAATTTATTACTATTTAACATGTAGAGTTTTGGAAGCGAGTTTAGCGCACATTTCAACATTTTCGATCACTTATTGTATATTCGTAGTCATAACGATCATATCGATGATTGTGTAGTCGTGATGATGATGAAGCTGGTGATGATGATGATGTCTGATGATGATGACGCTAATAGCGTTTCGCAAACTCCAGCTAAATGGGTCATGAGTGTGGACGCGCATCAATTTTAATCCGATAATCCTCCCCCCTCCTGTCCCCCTCGTCCCCCCTCGCTGCCATGAAATAATTTATTCCGTTAAGGGCAAGCCGGCGCGGGGAAATTACATTACTGCGCTCCTAGTAGATGCGGGATCTACTAGGAGCAGCATCAGCATCAACATGGCTTGATGCAGGTAGTCATGAAGATAATATAATAGCTTTTTGTAGGTGACGTTGAAAAGCTTCGATTGACACTATTAAGCCTTTCGCAACACTTTCTGTCACATAAAAAGCTTTTCAAAGTATTTAACCTGCTATATTGCTACAGCAGAAAGATACCAATTTGGACCTTTGTCTAATTGTTAATTATATTTTTTGAAGATCATAATAATAATAAAGCCTGACTAACGTAAAATGTCTTCTCAAAGCTCGTCTAAAGCTCGCTTGCTGGTATATAAATGCCACACATATTGTACCAAAATAATATTCAAAAACACATTTGAACTGAAATAAAGATTAAGGAAAAAAAAAACAAAATATACGGAGTTTTAACAATCATATATAACGGTCAGCGTATACTTGTAATGCAAGCGGTGAGCCCGATATTACAGCGCTGTCATTACACCATGCCAGTTACACACTAAATATACTCAATACTGTATAGTAATGCAGCGGGGGAAACGCCCATTTTCAATATTTTTAATTCTAGTAATAACGTAACGCAAAAACTGTGATAGTTAAAGTACTTACTATCATTATCAAATCCTACTTAAAATACGCGAAAATTTGTTACGTCTTGGGCAGTCTTGGCGCTTATACGACCATAACCGACTTTTATTTTTGGTTTAGAGACACTTCGACTATCGAGTCCCTGGAAAGCATATAGGATAGTTTTTAATTATCCAGGAAAAATTGGCAATTTTACTTTTGCAACTGTTAAAATAGCTCTTACTAGATAGTTTTTAACAAAATGCAAGTTTTTCTTATAAAAATATTTACATTTATACTGTAGGGGTGTAATTAATATTCTTTAAGTCATATATATTTTTAAATAATTACCAATATACTAAACATTTAACACCTTACCATGTGTAGTAAAAGAACGTGCAACAAAAAATAAAATTCCGAATTAATTAACCATAAAAATAATGTCCTAGTTTAAAATTAATCCTTGTTTAGCGTCAATAAAAACTTTTACACGCCATTACCGTCGTTTGGGTGACGGTGGGTAACGTGACACCGGGACACCGGGACACCGGGACACCGGGGCGGGGACTGTTTTACCCACACTGTCACTTTAATTGCCCCGTTATTGGCCCGAGTAAAAAAAAATAAAACAAATGGATGTTATTTACTTATTGTTGCTATTTTAAAATTATTTTTTTTTGGGTTAAAATGCACTAAATACTCTAAAAACGACTAGATTAAAAACTACTTTGACATAAAATAAAAAAAAAACATTAGTTTTAACTAACTGATTAATAAGAAATTTTCTTATTCTTTTTTCTAGTTTTTTAACTAGTTTTCCGTTAAGATTTCTTAAAATTGGTTGCTTACCAATAATTTTAGGAAACTTAATAGTAAATACTTATATTTAAAATCCACTGAACCTAACCCAACTTAGATGGCACGTCAAATCTTACGAAGATATTTTCATTAATTAAGATTTCATTTTTTTCTTATCACATACGGCAACAGCGCTATTAATAACAAAATGACACAAAAACGCATACTTTTTGTGGCGCCTATCTCATCCTACTAGTTCGTTACGCCCCTGGGTGTCGGAATTCACCCAAAATTTCACGCTAACGAATTGTCAGAATTCTTCAATTTCGTACAACTTTTTTGTAACATTTTTTGCGAAGTTGACCTTTCACATTTGAATATCGAATAGCACTTCCGAAGTGATTTGTTATAGGTGCAGTTAAGTCAATTATAATTTAAAAGTGCGAAATTCTAGAAAAAAATCCAAAATATTTTAGAAAATATAATACACAAGAGTTGTTAGACGAATAAAATAATACCTCTTGCTCTCCGGTAGATGGCTATATTAATCTCTACTTATAAGTTATAAGATAGTAAAACTATTGTTTGTTTGCACTGATGAAATACTCAAACCAGATATGTTACCACCGCGCGCGTTGTGAAGCTTCAAATACGGCCCAATTGGGCCGTCTGTTGTTTAGGCTGCATCGAGCGCAGTCACGAACGTGCCGCGTCTTGTCTTACCTAAATAAATTGAAAATGACGTCGTGCGTGTTTCGAAAATGTACCAATTATGACTCGAAAGTAAACAAAACACATGGAATCTCTTACCACATGTCTTGATTGCAATAAATACCTCGATTATTTATATTTTCAATTATTTTTTCGAACAATCTCGAAAAATCGAATTTTCATCATAGCTCAGGCGAAGAAAGAGACAGCGATACGATTCGACGTTTAAAAATAGAACTGTCTCTTTTATGTAAATGGTTTTTCGTATCTTTTGTTTCACTTATCTGTCAAATTTGTCAATGTGTGCAATTTTGAATTTGAAAATAAGTAGTTCGGAAGAGATTTAAGCCGGAAAATAGTATGGACGTAACATATCTGTATAAGTAGAATATCATTGTTTGTTTGTATAAATATTCGCATTGATGAGCTCTGGAAGTACTGAAACGATTTTAGTGTGATTGACAAAATAATAACTTTAATTTAGTATTTTTAACGCGTAAAATGTACTGTTAATAGCGGGATTTTCTTTTGTAAGTCTCGGGCATTATACCAGTTTACTATAATATTTATATCCGATGTTAATAATAATAATAATGTAACAATACATTGTTTTTCCAGGTAAGTCCCCGCTATGGCTGGCATGTGAGTTACAGACCATTATCATACTTTTACCACAAATCAATACTCATATTTTCCGTAAATAGCACTACTTGCCTATTGTCTACTGTATTGCTATTATTTGTACTTGTAATAGCAATATTAAAAAAATCATATTTATGCTATAGCTGTAGTTGAATAAGTAATGTGTATTTAAAAGAAAAAGGCACTAAACTTCGGTTTTGTATCACTATTAATATTTGTGTCCCGTACGCTTCAGTTTGGCTGTAGTTAGTGCTAGAGGCATAGCATCATATTAATTAAACGTAGACTAAGCTCGGAGCTAAACTACCCCTATTTACTACTCTCTCACTTCTCTACTTTCCCCGACTCTCTGGAACTTAGAGGTGATCATTCTTGTGATCAGAGACGCAAAATTATTCTAAACTTAGAAAATTAAATGATGTTTCCCAGTAGGCTTTTCATTTAAATGCTGACTAATGCTATCTTAACAGTGGGGGAGAATTAGGAGGAATATGTTTGTTTCGAATATTATTATAGTGTAGAAGTCATAATATTATAGACTGTTAGGGTCAATTCAGGCCGCAACGCGACGCGTTGAAGTCTGTCAAAACAATACTGTAGTAATGATCTACGCGTCGCGGTTCGAATTGACCCTTATTGTTTTGAAATTATGAATGACAGAAGTGAGCTAGAATATGACATTGGCACTGAATAAACATATTTTTTTAAACTAATAGCGTTTTCGGCATCTAGAACTGCCCCGAGGCAGGGCAGGCAGGGCGGGCCGAACGAATACGAAAATAGTAGTACTAAGTCCAATGATATTCTATGTTACTAACGTAACTAGATTGGAAGTTTACGGTAGCAACGCGTTGCCACTTCGAAGATGCCTGCAGGCATATCTCACATACATAATGACATAACGAATATATGACTTGACATTGTCTTTTGAACAAAAAAGTGGTTACGCATTTCTGAGAATCTTTTGTAAGACATTGCTACTCTAGTATTTTAGAAACTCATTGACTAAGTCCATGTGCTACGTCGGTCATCGGTTTTGTTCGGCTGTTTCCGTATCCATTCGGCCTGCCCTGTCTGCCCTGTCTGCCCAGTGCAGTTCAGATGCCGAAAACGCTATTAGTCATTTTCGTCATCACTGTCACTGTCGCACGTCTGACGTGACGCGGCGAGTTTCGATGTTTTCACACATTTCGAGGAACTTTTATATATTCCATATACTCGTCTCGTCACATGACTTATCCTTCTCCGCACCAATCACCATACCGCAAGGTGCACATTCGCGTGGCAGCGGTTACGTAAGGCGGGCGCGAGCGCAGATTTTCCGCGCGCCCCTGACACACTTCCGAAGTGCAATGATTCGATGAATGAACCTGTGCTGGCAATTACAGTCTTATGACACGTAGATCGGGGGCTTAGGTTTGTTTTTTTAGAATACTAATGTATTTATTTTTTTACGTGAAACGAATGTGGCACTGGCGTTAATGGAAAAGGGTTTTCTCATTAGATAACGAAGTAGGTTTTTTTTTTCAAATCAAATCAAATGTCTTTATTGCCAGAATGTTGTTGATATAAAGTTACGTATATAAAACTTGCATATTATGTTGTATAGGATAATTAACTAATAAATGTTACGGTTCTCGCAAAGTAAAAATCTGTATGTTAAAAAGAATAGGCGGAATTTGTTTAAATTATAAATAGGTACGGATCTAGTTCCTTTTTCCTATTAAACATACATAAATATTAACATTATACATAATCTAAAATCGTTTAAATGACATAAAACAGAAAACGTTGCATTTATTATGGAAACCTTGAGAGTTGTGTTAATTTTAGGCATTAACTCCTTATAAGTTGTCGTTTGTAGCTTTGGTCCGTTTTGACCGTACACGGCGGCCGAAGGCTAGGTCCCTCTCTTCACTGTACTATCATCATCATAATATCTATGTTCTTCACAAGTACAAAGAAAAGTAAAAAGGAAAGAGTGGGCGGGCAATTTCCCCATTTTCTACTCCACGCAAAAAAGTGTAAAATGCCGACAAAGGAATTATAATATTTAAGGACCAATGCTTTTCAACAAAATATGTCGGAAAATAAACTAAAATTTATAATTATAATATATTTTATGTTTATTTAATGTCTATTCAGACAAAATGTAACAAAACGCGAAAGAAACCGAAGAGTACTGAGTCTGTATCGTTAGGGATAGAAAAACAAGCCTTTAATTTACATCCCAAAATTAGTAACGTGTTTGTATTTAATATACGCTTTGTTAGTCCGTTCAGAATTATTTTGCCTCTTACAGGATCTTTGTGTCCATGACATAAGGTTCACTGAAACTTCAAGGCAAACTATACATACATTCCCCTAAAATTCCTTGCCTTTGACACATAGTACTTTATGTCAGAGGTTCCTAAACAGTACGCCCGAGCCTAGGGGTTGTGTAGGAACTGGGAGGTATACAAAATTACACCATTTAAAAGCAAAATACAAATTAAGTATTTGTATATTATTAATATATTATTAAGTTCAGTAAAGTGAAAAAAAAACTCAATTACTATTTGAAGTGTTAATATTTGCACTTATTAATCATCGTTTATTAATATACTAATTTATTTATTTATTTTAAAAAGCTAGCACAACGTTTCAGTATTCCACAATATTAATAAAACATTTAAATCATTAATGCAATGCAACTTTTTATTCCTTGTTCAATCCAATACTTATCCTATTAAAAATCAAAATAATATTATCATATACGACAAAGAACCTCCTATTAGATTATTTTTTAGTTTGATAGAAAATAAGTTAGTTCGAACAAGGACCAAATCTGTAAAATGGTTCGTCTTATGGTGCACTCTGAAGCTGAACTGTATTTTTAGTTTTCAGCTCAACTTAGTTGCGTTGCGGCGACAAGTTTGGAGACGTGAGTGGATGAGCCAGATAACTACAATTTTATAACGGGCAATTACTATTTCGGACAATTTTTTTTTTTTAATTTGAACAAACCTTGTAATTTACCTACTTCATTATCTGGCTGTACAATCCATACTAATATTATAAATGCGAAAGTGTGTCTGTTTGACTGTCTGTTACCTCTTCACGCTCAAACCGCTGAACCGATTCTGCTGAAATTTGGCATGGAGATACTTTGAGTCCCGGGAAAAGACATAGAATACTTTTTGTTCCGAAAAAATGTACGGTTCCCGCGCGATAAACGAGTTTTGGCGCAACGGAGATGCGGGCGTCATCTAGTATTAAATATATTAAACATAAAATTTTCATTTTTTTGATTCCATATAATTTTTTCCAGCTCATAAGCTTTCATTTATGCAGAAAACGGCAATTTGTTACTACTTTCCTGCTTTATCCACTAACGTTTTCATTGAATAGAACTAGGTTTTTTATAAAATAAGAGGGCAAACGAGCAAACGGGTCACCTGATGGAAAGCAACTTCCGTCGCCCATGGACACTCGCAACATCAGAAGAGCTGCAGGTGCGTTGCCGGCCTTTTAGAAGGGAATACGCTCTCTTCTTGAAGGTTTGTATGTCGTATGGGTTCGGAAATACTACTCGTACTGGTACGAGTAGGATACCAATAAAGATTGGGAACCGCACACCTTATATGTGAGCACAGTCACTTTCAAGCCCGATCTAGGTCCGCGTGCGACCTTAGACACATGTGAGGCCGCCACCGGGGAATGTCCGATTGCCCAACGCTACGGGAAACATTTTGAAAGTCGCCGAAAATATATTGCACAATTTAATTATCGCTGGCAACACTCAAAAGGGAATATTGGGTAATTCGCGCCATAAAATACAAAAAAAAAGGTTTCAAGGAAATATTTTGTTGGTAGTCAAAAAATTATATTGAATTGTACGGAAGCTTTAAAATTATTTTAAGGTTTTATTAGTTTAAAACAGTATCCAAGCTTTTCAAAAAAGATAGGAAGCTAGTTTCGTATATATCAAAGACAAATTTATATTTATCTATCAAGTCTCTAGTTTTCCTTTCTCTCTTAGAAGTAAAGATATAAAACAATAAATTTACGCATTACATCCGACTTTGATTACCTCACTATCTCCGTCATTAGTGCATCTTGGTAAGAATCGGACGTGGTACGAAACCGCTCTAAGGGCCGGGACACAAAAACACGATACGATGTCGTGTCGTACCACGACGCGGCGTCGTTTCACTATGCGACGTCGTGTCGTGGGAACTTACGACGAGCATCGTAAAAAACTACGACACGACATCGTAACGTGCCACGGTACACGGCACGACGTCGTGTCGTAGAAACTCACGACAGTTGTTATTCAAAATTCAAAGAAGACGCGACACGACGTCGTATCGTGTTTTTGTGTCCCGGCCCTAACGGCTGCACTCAGAGACAATGTATTAATTACCTAACTGTAATAAAATGTAGATTTTGACGTAATACTCATACACTATCTGTCAAACTCTTCATTAAAATATTATATTATATATTATATAGATTAACACCCTCTGCCGCACTAAGAGACGAGTAATTAATATTCGTCTCTGAAGTGCGGCCGTAAGGGCGTTAATCTATACGATGACTACTGTACCTACTAGTAGTTGATGTGTGCTGTGTCTAACGCCACACATCTATGGCGTGTTTTTGCCATATGCAGTGGTTCACCTTCGTATGTGGGACAGGACGCAGGAGCGTTATATAACTGACTTAGACAGTAGAATGGTACAGCCCGACACTATAATATTTGTCATTTAAGATGTACACCTGAGTTATTAATTTATATTCCTTAATAACCACTAATACCACTATAAGACTAGACAGGCCCATATTTGTTTAATTTCGCCTTCCACTTTGCATCTATCAGTTAGTGGCACGTCAAAACACAAAATAAAATATTAGGGCCAATTGACTAACTGAAGCGTTCGAATCTTAATTATCTAGTTTCAGCGCTATGAAGAGCGTAGCAAGGATTGCTATTTTTTTTCATGAAATAAGGGGGCAAACGAGCAAATGGGTAACCTGATGGAAAGAAACTTCCGTCGCCCATGGACACCTGCAGCATCAGAAGAGCTGCCGGCCTTTTAATAGGGAATAGGATAATAGAGGAGGGTAGGGATGGGAAGGGAAGGGAATAGGGGAGGGTAGGGAAGGGAATAGGGTAGGGGATTGGGCCCCCGGTAAACTCACGTCTCACTCACTCGGCGAACTACAGCGCAAGCGCTGTTTCACGCCGGTTGTCTGTGAGAACGTGGTATTTGTCCGGTCGAGCCGGCCCATTCGTGCCAAAGCATGGCTCTCCCACGTCTAATTAAATTGGGGATCTTTTCCTATAATTCATACAAGTTAATGATATTAGTAACCTTATAATTCCTATGATATTTTTCAGACTATAAAGAGTGATATTTCTGTAGACGGGTTTTATCTTCATAATTTCTAGTATTGATAATTTCTATTGAGTAACTTGCATACATTAAAACAGGAACCGTATGTAAATGTTTGTGTTTGCTATTATTCATCTAAATGCAGTGCATTGTCTCTTCCCTCCTTCTCTACTTAGAAGTTAGTCCCAAACATTCAAATTATTTCCTTGTAGTAAATTGAACTATCAGTTATACGCAATGACGAGTGGCGTCCCTTGGCAGACCTCAGGAAGGTCGCGGGTTCGACTCCGCTGGCAAACATTGTAGGAAACTTATATTTAGACGAGCATCCTTAGCGGATTATGTATCTATTAATATATCTCTTAGTTGGAAAGATTAAGAATATACTTGCTGCGTTGGTAATAAAAATTAAAGTAAGCCATTTTTTATGGTAAGACTCCATAGAAAACACTTTTAAGCAATAATATTTTGTGTTTCCTGTGAATAAGTTATAATATTTATTTACTAATAAGTTATAATATTTATTTATTTTAGAGATTTGGCATAGATGTGTTAGCAGATCACAAAAGTTAAATATACTAATATGCAAGGCCTTACGAAACCTAGGTATTATATGTATATGTTGAATGTAAAATATAAGTACCGAATTAATTTCAAATAGTAGAAAATAATATGTAATAGGAAATTGTTGAGTTAGATCTTCATGAGGTATTGTAGTATGCATGTAAATGTCAGTCCATCGCTCTTGTTTTCTTCCCAGCGAGAAATTATTATTCTCCATCTCCCAGCAAATCGTCAGTCAGTTTTACTGTTAAGTAACAAATCAAAATAAATATCTCATATTGTGTCGGTGTGATATTTTTTGTACTGATACTAAGGACTGATCGTGTCGCCGGGCAATCACCGAGAGCGGTGGCCGCGGCAAAACCGACCTTATCCCACTTAAAATAGAACCCATGTGAACTGCAAGCGGTTAAAATGCGCAAGGTTACGTGCCGCGACGATCCAGCTAATTTCGACTCTACTGCGATAGTGATAGAGCCGGTCTTGCTCGCAAGACGTAGGTGGTTATTGTAAGTAGGGCGAGTGCCTTGAGAGGTGCATTTACATGGATCGACCTCGCTAGGTCGGTGCTCTCTGTCCTTACTCAGATTGCGAAGTAGTGCGGTTTCCTTCCTTCCCATCTAAACATCTAAACGATTAATATGACTTAAGAATTATTGAGAACCTTCAACTCTTATTTTAGACGATGTCGGCCCTGTTGAGCCCTTATAATACGGGAATCATTCTGTGCAACGCAGTAAATCATTAAATAAATTAAGTAGAAACAAATAGCGTTCAACACTAGTAAATTTTATTACTTAATTTGTTTTGAAATTAAACTTTTTGTGATTAATTACTTTAATTTACTTAATTATCTTGTGGCTTTACTGGCCCAAGATTAATTTCCAGCAATAAATAATAGAAACTTTACACAAACGGTTGTCTAATATTATAAAATTCTCGTGTCACGGTGTTTGCGGCCAATTTCCCCCGAAACGCTTATACTAATTTTAATTACATTTTGTATACTCTTTGGGTAGGTCTGAGAATTGGCCAACATCTATTTTTCATACCTGAAATATTACTGGACGTAAATATTATTTTACTTATATTTTGTCCCAAAACAATGTTTGCCGCCTACCGGTTCAGCTATAGTTTTCGAGTCTACGGCAGCCCTAGCGTTTACCAGCAGCACACGAACATACCGTTTAGGGGTTTTATGGGGTTATATGGGGTAAGATAAGCGACATCGATACGCCAATGGGAATATTAACCCCATCACGGCTACTACGAGTTTTATTTCACGTTAATTTCACGTAATTCGAGGAACTATTATAATTAAAGGTCAACGCCAATTAGGGTTGGCCGAATTGCATTTCGTATTAGCTGATTTACGATTACCATTTAGTTATAGAGACGGTTCTGGGTAAATGTATTTGGTATAATTGGCTGATTAAGTTAGATTTGCTAAAGCCGTAAATGGTTGATGCTTCTTCAAATAAATGTAAACTATATTGAGTGCAATTGCATACCGTCTCTGTGAGTAAACGTATAAATTTAATGATTAAGTGGTTAATAAAATACTGTTTAGTTAATATTTTACTTTTTTTGAAAATAGGATAAAGAATAATGAACCTGAAAAAACAATATAATAAGTAATAAGGAATAAAAATGTAATAAAAGTTGTAGCATAAAGTTAGAGTGTGGAGAACTGCTTCATTTCGTATCCAGCTTTTGCGAGCATCTTAGCCCTTGCACATCGCATTGGTCTCCGAATGGACGGCTAGACCGTTTATAAGTTTACAGAAACCACAGACTAAGTATATTCATTTAACTGTTATAACGATTAACAAACATCTCGATTAGGATTTTCCAAAAAAAATGGCATTAAGATGGCGAATAAAGCAATAAATAAAACATCGTTCTTCTCTCTTCATACTTACGTCTGTCTTTTATATGCCAGGTGAAAAAGGACGATGCGGAATCAGCGCCAAGTTAGTTTTCTCTTCATAACTCGAGAAATATACAACATTAAAAAAATCCGCTAGTACATTAGTACAGTGTTTGGGAAAAGGTAGCTCCCTACTTTGTTTTTAAAGCTTCATTTAAAATAACAGAAGTCGGAAACCTAGAAAATACATTACAGGACTTAGACTGTTTCATTTGTTTAAATATAATGCCTAGTAAAAATATAAATGTTTTAATTTAAATGTAAGTATGTATTATTATTTTTAAAATGCGATTAAATTTCGGGCCTAGGCATAAAACCGTTCAATATAAACGAACTGCGAATTTTACTGTAAATATTCAAATAATATTGTGTTGACTAGTAGTAGTATTGAGAAACAGCTCTAAATATACGTGGTGGTGACGTCACGCGCGCTGCAATGACCTACATAGCGGGTTCGACAGCCGACTGAGGTCGCGCGTCTTCTGCCACACAAACAGTTCGCTGTTAGTGTAATAGAACCTTCGATTCGCCGTGTTGAGTAGAAAACTATATTTTTTATCTAGCGCCAGTCTATTATTATTGCTAAAATTATGGTGTACTACATGACGCCTGCGACTCCTTTGCGCCAAAATTAGTTTATCGCGCGGAGACCGTACCTTTTTTCAAGAATAAAGGTATTCTATGTCCTTACCCGGAACTTAAAGTATCCCCACACCAAATTTCAGCTAAATCGGTTCAGCTGTTTGGACGTGAAGAGGTAACAGACAGACACATTTTCGCGTTTATAGTATTAGGTATGGAAGTATGGATTAATCCTTTTGATGTGTAAGTTGTATTGCTTTAAATTAAAGTCTTCATCAGCTTCAAATAACTTTGTTTATTGTTTTGGTGTCCTTGTTTTAACTTAGATCGAATCAAACCCTAGGAACATAGATCCATAACTGATTTGATGATGATAAATTTGATGATAATTCCATAAAATTCTTCCCGATAAGCAACAGCTATCAAAATCTAACGTCGAAAGTATCGTATGTTTGTGTAAAGTTTCTGTCAATATTCTGATATGACGTGTGCAACATGTCAGATTTTAGTCGTATTGTTAACTGTATGAGCTAGTGGCGCCCTCTGCTTGGACCTTTGCTTAATATTCTCTATTCATAGATTTCATATGATCTGAATCTATCTATTCATAGATAGATTCAGATCATTTTCTTCAAACTTTTTCCGAACTAAACTTAATTTTCTTTTGAGCACAGTATTAATCAACCGTTAGTATTATATTGTTCATTTTTCACGTCTGATAAAATATGTATAATTTTATTTACCGAACGAGCCCGCTATCCGCTGGGAGCTATCCATTTTAACACAGACAAACTAAATTGCTTCCAGGAATCCTAACAACATAATGCTTGTTATGTTTCGAGTGCCTAAAAAGTATTTTTGTGACGTTACCGTGTTGTCCTGGACTTACGGCTGCATTTCCACCGGAGCTGAGGTAAGCTACGTTGCGTGGAATGTGTTTTAAGAACTAATAAAAACGCTTCATTTGCCTGACAACTTTCAGCGCAACGATTCTATTGGTTCTTATAAAACACATTGCTCGCAATGCAGCTTAGCTCATCTCCGGTGGAAACGCAGCCTGCAAAGCGCGGAAATCCGTGGAAAGCTTTTTTCCCCTTTACCGATGCAAGATTTTTGTCTGACAGCTGCAGCGCCAGTAGTTTATTTTTTTAATCGAATGATTTACATCAAAAACAAACTTAACTTTTTAAATTAATATTATAACATAATATTACTACTTATAAGGAGAATCTGAATGATATAAATATTATCTTATACATAAAATTCTCGTGTCACGATGTTAGGCCGCGTACTCCTCCGAAACGGCTTTACTGATTTTAACCAAATTTTATATGCATATTCAGTGGGTCTGAGAATCGGCTACTGGGTACTTTTTATATGTACCCAGTAGCCGATACGTGCATTTGTTGAATAAATAATAGTTAATTGTTACAACTCGAGACTGACGGTGACCATTGTTTGTGCGACGGGATAGCAATGGACGTTGCCATGGTGACACTTATTTAGTCACTTCAATAAAATAATACGGGCGAAATACTTTATATGGCAAAGAAACGTTAGCGGGGACAGCTAGTAACTTATAATATTACTTTGAAAGAATGCTTTTAATCAAATTATTTATTCACTAGTCGCTACGTTCACTTCTTTCTAAGGTACATTAGAAAAACGTTGCAAACATGACGTTTAGTAACTAGCAGATCTATTCTAACAGAAATCCCTTGGAGATCGTATATTTTTGCTCAGTGTAGCATAATTATCTGTAGCATAAGGACATGCTGGCTGGTATGGAAGGTCCTTCCCCTTCCATACCAGCGCTAAACGTCAAAACCGGTCTGGTAGATGCTGAGCCTATTTAGTAAACAAATAAAGCGTTCCTCTTTATTATAATTTTACAAGTAAATAAGATGATTATAATATAATTAGATGCACTAGGATCACAATAAGTATAAACAAGTCGTATAAACAGTCTGTGATAATACTGACACTAGGGACACATGAGACGGTTTAAAGCGTAGAGTATCTCTGTATATAGCGTAGCCAAAATAGCACGGAGCAAGTACGGTGGTTAAAGGGCAGGGCGCAAGGCGACAGGGCGGCAGGGCGTCGCCCCCGTCTAGAGGCCGCCTGCATCCATATCAGTTGAATTACGTCTGCGTTATGTAAAACGTCTTATTTACATTCTGTTTGTAGAAATTGCATATAAAACGATTTTATATAAGATTTTCATTAGTTTTCTGATGGCTTTAAACTATTATTATTATTTGATTCCCCTGAAATTAAGCGTAATGTTTATGCGTAAATAGCTATTTATTTGTCTTGTATCAGAATGTTGTAGATATTATTATTACCGTAATATAGTAATTAAGAATACATAGTAAGATTATTATAGATGCTAGAGTCATGCTTTAGCGTCTTTTAGATGCATACTGAAGAATATGTTTATAAAAACACATTCCTTGGTACTCTGTTTCGGTTAAACGCACCCTAATCTCGCGAAAGAAACAAGATCTTGCTATAAATCCTGGTATAAAATATTTAAAAAAAGAAACCTTAATTTTCTTACTGCCGCTTACTTAAATATTTCATTATGATTTATGATTAACCTTTAATTTAATGGAGAATTTGACAGATAATATTCATACGTTATCTGTCAAATTCTCCATTAATTAATTTAAAATTTTGACATAAACCTCATGGCTTATGTCAAAATTTTAAATTAATTACATTTAAGTAATTGATGTTCGTCTCTGAGTGGGGCAGTTAAACTTTAAAAATCCAATGCGCGACCATGAAGGTTACACTGTTCACCCTTCTAACCGGCCAGCATTAGAACTATAACAATTAACAAGTAACAATAGGCGCATTGTAGACGGCTGGGAACTGACGAAACTGAGGACGGCTGGTCGTCGACTCGGTCTGGAGGTCGGCAGGTCGGGCTGCCGGGGGGTGTTGGCGGTGTTGGAGGTGTCGAGGGTGGGGGGAGTTCACTAAACGCAGGTGCTGCAGACTGCACGGTATTAGATAAGCCGAATCGCTTATGTCTGAACCCAAATGGATTATACTTGTTAACTCATAGTTAATGTAAGTTGTCTATTTTATGTGATGCTTTTATTATAGTACGAGAATATTTTTTCGGAATCAAATGTAGTCTATGTGTTTATATAATAGATCCTAATATAATATAGGCATGTCTAAAACGTAATAATATATAATAGAGGCATGGCTACTATAACTTTGCCTTTGATGAGGCTCCGTTTAGTAGTTTTTGCATAAAGAAGTAACAAAAAACACATGCTTACAAACTGTTGTCTCAATAAGCCACCAATTTTGATGAAACGTGGCATTGTTATTTATGAAACCATAGAAAAGGATATTTTTGTGCGCACACACACGTGTTGTCTAAGTGTCGAAACGCACTTTGCCGAAAATACGCGGCCGAAATTGGCACGATTACGCCTGCAACTGCAATGTGTTTTAAAATACCGATGACACACCATGCCGAAATTACGTCGCGTTATATTGTATGCGTAGCGCATTGCTGACGTAATCATGCCGAACTTCGGCCGCGTTTTTCATCCTAGTGTGTTTAGACACCAATATTAAAAAAAGGTATATTGATTATACAATAAATTGACAATGAAATGAATGCAAATAAATACAACAATCTCGATACAGTTTGTTGAACGTCTCAGTCTGACTTATTGGCAACATGAATATTTACCAGCTTGTAATTTATGTAGTCTTGGAAGCCCGGACGATGCTTTGACTATGATTCATTTGTAGACCGATTGCCGTATTCGTTACCACATAATATTAACGCTCACCCACAACAATTTCGGTGGTGACCAAATCAACACGGCACCCAAGTGTGTGCGCAGTACACTCTTCCTTTACTGTCGGAACCGAATAGGACGGAAGCGCAACACGAATGGTGGATTTTGATTTATTAACTATTTCATTTTTGATTAATCAAGAATAAAATAATTAGTACTATTAAATCATATTTTACAAATAGTCTCCAAACTGTACATCTCTAAACAACATACTTAAACCTTCACTTAAGTATTTTACTCCTCAAAATATCTGATAATGTATTCCAAAACTCCATGTTTGAAACGGCCTAGCCATAACCACATAAACGCTTGACATTGAACCTGTAACCGGCGTCCGCCCTTTCCGCCCTATCCGCCCTGCGCCGCCCGCCCAAGTCGTCGGCCGCCCCGGCAAGGGCGCGCTGTTCCGCGTCCTTCAGCCCTGCAATGTTATTGATAATGTACGGTTAGATAGTAAAGTCTTGTCGCATTATGTCATCGTAAAAAGAAATTATTATTTTCTTAAGTGGTAATTAATGTTAAGTTATTTCTTGTCTATTTAAAGGAACTACAGAAATGGAATGTATTAATATAACTTCAAACCAATCGTGTTGCTGAAATAGGATAAAGGAAAATTCTTATAATAATGCTGAATATCAAAGATCTTTGAGTTTTAGTGCAATCAATAATATTTTTCAAATCATACTTTTTTTGAACTGAAATGTTTTCTGTAAAAAATATTCCACCTTCTTTTCTCAAAGTTTGTTTTGAAGTTTTGGCGTGAAGAGGTAACATGTCTGTTACATGCTGGATTCATAATAATTATTCAAATTAAAATATAATATTGTCGTATATAATCTCATTTAAGTAGGTATCTTTATAATAATTACAAAATGTGTTGTAAATGAATATTCGAACCGTACGTTGTAAAAAACAACCTTCCCTGCAAGTCTAGGCGGCGCGCGGCGCGGCGTAGCGGGTCGTAGCCCCGGCGTAGCGCCCTCTACGCCGTAGCGCTTATGTAACCGCTGACACCGACAGTCGACACCTGACAGCCGCCCGCCGCCCGCCGCCCGCCGCCCGCCGCCCGCCGCCCGCCGCCCGCCGCCCGCCGCCCGCCGCCCGCCGCATCGGCATCATCAGTGCGATGCAGTTTAAGAGTAATTTGCTTTAGGGATACTTTTAATAAAATAAAAAAATGGTAATAATATATTACATGAATAAGTTGTATTAATTTCAAAAAGTAAAGGCTATAATTGGAATAAGTTAAGGTAATTTAATTTACATATATGTCTACGTTAAGCTAACTCGATATAACTTAAAAAATAATAATGATTAATTAATAAAAAGTGATGTAATGTTTTTAACTAATTAAATATTTTTCTAACGTAATAAAACCTAATATTATTATTTTACTAGGACGTTCTTTCTTGTAAACTTTTAAATTTGTTTGTTTAAAAATTTTACAGTTGATTTATTCACGATATTTTTGTATGGTAATAAGGTTTAATTATACGTATATAGCGCAAGTTATCACTCATATTTCTGAGCTCTAACTATAATCTAGAACAGATACATCTCAATAAGAAAAGTAAATTTCTCTCGTATAAAAATGAAAACCTAAAAACTCATAACACCACCCAACATTTCTCGTGCATAATATAATCTCCATTACTAGTACAGTGTAATACCCGACAATGTCAGAGGTTTCTGTCGGACGTCCTGTCAGTAACCCCCGGCCCCCGGCCCGCCGGCCCGCCGGGTGAGCGGCCCGCCGACCGGGTCGACCGTCAGAGGTGAAATATACCAGGGTTACAGACGGGTTGTAGGAGGTAGTTTGGTTGATATCTTATATTTAATATTATTCGTAGTTTCAAGCACTGTCAGAAATAGTGGTCAGCACGGATAGGAATCAATTAAGAATCCTTACCAGAAGCCTAACTGGGCACTGCAAGCTCAATAAGCACCTTAACAGAATAGGTGTTAGTAGCTTAACGACTTGCAGATTCTGCGAGGAGGAGGACGAGACACCTATACACCTTCTCCTTGACTTAACTGCTCCTGCTCCTGCTCTACTACAGAGCAGGAGCAGGCACCTTGGTTGCTACGAATACTCATCCACAGACGAAATTCATGGCACCAAACCCAACCACATCGTTCAATTAATGAGCAGCATTGGGTTGGGGACGTTACTCTAGTGCGAAGGAGTCACGATAGATCATCAAGGGTCGCAGTGACATCAGGGCTACTTGACCTGCTTTCAGAACAAAAAAAAAGTTTCAAGCAAATTTTTCGCTATCAGTTTCTATTTTCATAATTTTTTGTCTTACTTTGTGGTAATTTTGTTCTACATTATAACGAAATTGGAATACAACCAAAGATTATTCGTTTTGTTACATAATAGTTACCATAGGTAACATAGGTGTACTTCTTGTTTAATTTTTGAATGATATTCGTTTAATATATTTAACATGATAAGTTAATAATATTTAAAATCACAAAATCACAAACAAACGTCAAAAATGTATTGTTAAACCCACGTAAAAAACATATATATTCGTGGTGTACAATAAAGATTATTATTATTATTATTATTATTATATAACTACGACTCTTATGACTTTCAGGATCGCATGTTGAATATATCGTCTGCCCATTTTGTTACAAAACTTACTGCTGTACTCAGAGATGGATATTAACTACTTAACTTAATTAAATTAAGATTTCAAACTCTTCAGTTGGACTTTAACCATCACCCACCCAACCAAGTAAGATTTCCAAAAAAACTTCTAGTAACTTTCTTTGACTGTATCACTCGCTACTATTATATTTTCTCCTTTTTCGAATTTTCAAACCATGCAATATTAAAATACAAAAAATGATTTATAGGACACGATCACATTATATTTGCAATACCAGAGGCTTCTTCAAGTGCGTTGCTGGCCAAGAGGCCAGATTCTAATAATGATCAATTCAATTCAATTTCTTTATTTGCAAAATGTGTGTTAGTAAAGATGTTAAGGGATTTCACAATGGTACCATCACATCAAGAGATCATTATTAGAATCTGCTCTCCCTATTGCCGCATATCACACGAAAGCATCATTTTACACCAGTTTACCTATGTTAGCAGGTTGACAAACAGACATTGCTAATAATATTTAAATTATAAAATACAAATATATTTAGGTTTTTTATTATTACTATTGTTACGACTTACGAGAATAAATTGGTAAGCTGATTATTACAATATCAATTAAATAACATTCGAAGCATCTTCATACATGTTTAATCATTATGTATATCGTACATAATGATTAAACATGTATTTCATCCCAATATACAATTACACAAGCGAATAATTAACACGCACACAACGATACTACCGTCCTACACACATACAAGCGCACTCACACAGGCGCAACCGTCTAGACGACGCGCGGTTCCGGGGACTCGACATTCGTCAGTAGGATAGGTCACGGACCACGGTCACCGCCTCTTGCTCTAACGCATAGCGCCCTCTCGCTCTCGCTGCATAACGTCCCAGTGCATTCGACTCTCGATCCTATTGCGCAACGCTAAAAGCTAGATTTCCCTAGCGGGATTGGCAGGTAAAAATTTCGCTTTCAAAGCTCGGGACTCACTCAACGCAAAAGGTTACATGTTTAGAGTCCTTTATGGAAATATAGCTTTATGATTGTAACGTAAGGATGATAATGGAGTGCGGGATATGTTAGGTCCTTCCAGACTTCCAGCAAACTCTAGGTTTGTCCTTGGATGTTCAGGACGAATTAGTCGGGAATAATAAATTATGGAAATGTGTATACCGTACAGCGTGTGTACACGAGCGTACGTATAGCGGTGCGTGTGTGTGTGCCTTTGGACCTAGGTTTCAAATATGTAATAACTTAGTACATAATGTGCTGTACTGAATGTTTATTTTAGAAAGTACTGGGAATAAGCATTAGAATCTAGATGTTTTAGACATTATGTAATTACTAGGAATATTATTATAGTCTAGAACGAGACAATGAAACTAAAAGGGGTTTTCGAACAATGTGTAAAGTAATAATTACCACGTTAATAACATTCTAGCCTATTGGAACCGCACAAAAGTACAGCTTTTATGTCACGTGTTAGAGTGTGGCGTTGGGTTTTGTGGCGTGTTGAAGCGTGTTACCCTTCCGTCCTCTGTCCGTCCTCGTGAAGGTCGAAAAATAGGGTTGAAAACCCGTGTTTCTTCAAAAGAAAAAAATGCTTTTTACAGTAGAAGCAACCCTATGTCCATTTTTTTAAGTATCGGCAACCCT